>NC_091174.1:24663906-25016406 GCF_040958095.1 Procambarus clarkii
AACTAACAAAGTATATAATTTCGATACACACAGAAATCACAATAGCGTGATGTATCAGATGAACAAATCCACAAGGGCCGTGATGAGGATTCGAACCTACGTCTGAGAGCATTTCAGACGCTGCCTTAATCGGCTGAGCTACGATATGGTAAAAGAATTGCAACCAGAAATTCTACTGAATTAACTTGGATCCTGCAGCCTCTCCAGGATTTTACACAATTTCCCCATGCACTCGAGCTATGTCATGTTTCTTTTACCATGTCGTAGCTCAGTCGATTAAGGCAGCGTCTGGGATGCTCTCAGACGTAGGTTCGAATCCTCGAACGGCCCTTGTGGATTTGTTCATTTATATAATTTCGATATAAATTAAGCAACTGGAAGACATTTGAATTTAAGAAATAAATATTTTTTTTAGTTTTTATTTATTTTTAAATGATTTATGCCTGTTAGTTTAGTTTCCCTTTTTCGTCAAAATCAACCTCTTGATTTTGACGAAACCTTAACAATAATTGAGGTTTATTAAATTTTATATAAATACTTTCCAAAGGTCTCAAACCATTTATGTTGACTGATTTAACTATAATTTTGATATTCTCTGACTGTAAATTATGACCTAATTCAAGAGAGAGAGACAGGAAGGAGGTGAGAAAGTAGGGCAACTGGGATTGTATTTTTGAATGAAAGTTCTCTATGTTGACAAATTCTAATTGTTAAATAATGAAATGTACTTTCAGAATATCGGACACTGGAGCAAGAACACGTGCATTGATATTAGCATATAACGATGCTGGAAAAGATTCTTTAATCTAAATATTTTTCAGTGGTATAAGAATATACACGATTAGGTGTACTCTGCTCCTCAAGGTATGTACACTAAGATTTTTGTCGAGTTCTAGGCTATGTACAGGACTAAAATATACTTGCTGGTTAGTCAGTAAGCAATTAAGGTGGGCTTATTAAGCATCTAGATGTTAATGTGGTCTAACGTCCAATAACAAACTTCAGAATTAAAAGTAATAGTAATAAATATATTTTGGGATAAGTAATATGAAGCGAGCCTCCATGGTTTCAATTCCGGGGTTCATATACACTTACTATGTACATTTTTTATTATTATACACTATATTATTATATGTTTGTTGTTGTGTAACTTTCATTTCTTGTCTTTAGTAGGGCTCACCGTGTAACTTCCAAGACAAGTAGTTAGGGGTCACGCCACCCGAACTCCAGGAGGGGGGGATGAGGCGACGTCGGGGATAGAGTAGTCACCAGTCAGCAATAAAATCCATCCTCCGAATTGACAGTACGATTTAATACTAAGTGTAATAAGTACACTTTCTTACTGTCATAAACAGTGCATAATTGCACTTATGGGGCTGTTACATTTACCCAACCCCCTCCCGCGATTTAATTCCCCTCGTTTTCTGTTAAGACACTCAGAATTTTAGGATGAAGTTTTCAATATCGATTTGCATTACACAAGTTTTAAATATCAGGAATTTCTTTTTCAATTTATTAAACAATGTTGCGATTCTATTTTCAGGTTTATTAAACTATATATGTTGCGATTCTATTTCATTGTTTCCCATTTCATTTACAAACTTAATTTTAATAGATTTCGATTTATTTTCATTTTAATTGAATTATTTTGTGTGACATTGCATTGGAATTGAGCTGTGTTGTTTACCATACCGTTCATTTCGTGACCATAGTTTATTTTTGTATTTTTTAATTTTTTTTTAATTTCTTTTTTTAACTGTTTTTATTATATTTCAGTAATGGGAACATCAGGTCATATGATGTTCCCAATTTTATGATGGGAACATTAAATCATTTGGGAATGCATCGGAAGAGGGAGTGGGGGAATGGTGGGGAGGACGAGGGGACGGGGGAGTGGGGAATGGTTGGGATGATGAGAGGATGGGGGAGAGAGGAGTGATTGGGAGGACGAGGGGGCTGGGGATGGGGGAATGGTGGGGAGGATGAGGGGACAGGGTAGTGAGGAATGGTTGGGAGGACAAGGGGACAGGGGAGGGGGAATAGTGGGGAGGACTCAGAGACAGGGGAAGGTTGTTGTGGCTCATCAACCCACATGCGTTGATGAGCGACAGCAACGCGTGGCCGGGTACAGCTAGTAAAACATAAAGTCCTTTGCTAGGGTTGTAAATCCTAATCCTCTAGTCCTAGGAAGGACAGTTGTCTGTAAGGGGCAGGTAGATTCCTGAAAAGTGTAATTGGATTGTTGATTGGAGACCCACAATCCACCTGCAGGTATTTCAACGCATCAGCTTGTATTTTATACAAGGATAAAGTTATAAAACACAGCTGTATGACTGTGACACTGGATCTGTTCTAAATCAATGATCTGAACAACATACAGTCTAGCCTAGCTCTAAAATTCTTGCAGCAGCCAATAATCAAATTATAATAATAAACACAAAAATGTAGTTGAATCATACAAGTATGATATAAATGCAAATATGCAAAAAAATATTATAATCACTATGATTAACTAATATGATAAATTAATGTTAATTGGTATAGCAAATAATTATTTGATGAATAATAATTCATATATACATGATGTTTATATATATATATATATATATATATATATATATATATATTTATATATATATAATATATATATATATATATATATATATATATATATATATATATATATATATATATATATATATATATATATATATATATATATATATATATATATATATATGACAATGTCAGACCACGGAGGAAAAATGAAACAGGAATTTCCTTAAGTACTTTCGTATATTAAATACATCTTCAGAAGGTCCTTCTGAAGAAGGTCCTTCTGAAGATGTATTTAATATACGAAAGTACTTAAGGAAATTCCTGTTTCATTTTTCCTCCGTGGTCTGACATTGTCACATTCTTAATCACGTGTTTATTTTCGTGATATACACACACACACACACATATAATTATATATATATATATATATATTATATATATATATATATATATATTATATATATATATATATTATATATATGTTATATATATTATATATTATATTATATATATAATATATACATATATATATATATATTATTATATTATATATATATATATATATATATATATATATATGTATATATATATATATATATATATATATATATATATTATATATATATATATATATATATATATATATATATATATATATATATATATATATTATATATATATTATATTATTATATGACCGAAAAAGTAAGATTAATAATTCTAACACGAATTTTCTCAATCTTTCGTACATTTCGTTTCACTGTTGGAGGTAAATCAAAAATCAATTCTCCAAAATTCATTTTTATTTCTAGTCTGACGCGACACGAGCGCGTTTCGTAAAACTTATTACATTTTCAAAGACTTTAGTTCACAAATACACAACTGAATAGAACTTACGCATCTCCGATTTTATATCTACATTTGAGTGAGGTGGAAGGGGTGATGTGGCATTAACACAAGACAGAACAAGATGTGGTATTAATAGGGTATTAATTTCATCAACACAAGACAGAACAAGAGTATTAAGAGGGGTATTAATTTCATCAACACAAGACAGAACACGAAACAATGGATATTGAATAGAAGTGTTTGTAGAAAGCCTATTGGTCCATATTTCTTGATGCTTCTATATTGGAGCGGAGTCTTGAGGTGGGTAGAATATAGTTGTGCAATAATTGGCTGTTGATTGCTGGTGTTGACTTCTTGATGTGTTGTGCCTCACAAACGTCAAGCCGCCTGCTATCGCTGTATCTATCGATGATTTCCGTGTTGTTTACTAGGATTTCTCTGGCGATGGTTTGGTTGTGGGAAGAGATTATATGTTCCTTAATGGAGCCCTGTTGCTTATAAGCAACAGGGCTCCATTAAGGAACATATAATCTCTTCCCACAACCAAACCATCGCCAGAGAAATCCTAGTAAACAACACAGAAATCATCGATAGATACAGCGATAGCAGGCGGCTTGACGTTTGCGAGGCACTACACATCAAGAAGTCAACACCAGCAATCAACAGCCAATTATTGCACAACTATATTCTACCCACCTCAAGACTCCGCTCCAATATAGAAGCATCAAGAAATATGGACCAATAGGCTTTCTACAAACACTTCTATTCAATATCCATTGTTTCGTGTTCTGTCTTGTGTTGATGAAATTAATACCCCTCTTAATACTCTTGTTCTGTCTTGTGTTGATGAAATTAATACCCTATTAATACCACATCTTGTTCTGTCTTGTGTTAATGCCACATCACCCCTTCCACCTCACTCAAATGTAGATATAAAATCGGAGATGCGTAAGTTCTATTCAGTTGTGTATTTGTGAACTAAAGTCTTTGAAAATGTAATAAGTTTTACGAAACGCGCTCGTGTCGCGTCAGACTAGAAATAAAAATGAATTTTGGAGAATTGATTTTTGATTTACCTCCAACAGTGAAACGAAATGTACGAAAGATTGAGAAAATTCGTGTTAGAATTATTAATCTTACTTTTTCGGTCATATTTAATAATATATGTCTACAGGAAAGACTGCTACCAAAATATACTAATATATATATATGTGTAGACTTGTAGACTGTTTAATAAATGTAACTAAGGACGTCGAAGAATGAGGAAAGATATTCGTAGGTATTTCCGTAACTGTTTCGTGAATCATGCTGCTGATGTTCCCGTCACTAAAATATAAGGAAAACAGTTAAAAAAAAGGGAAATAAAAAAAAAATAATAAAAAATAAACTTTACTCGCGAAATGAACGGTATGGTAAAGAAGACAGCTCAATTCCAACGCAATGTCACACAAAATAATTAAATCAAAATGAAAATATATCGAAATATATGAAAATTCAATTTGTTAATGCAATTGGAAACATTGAAATGGAATCGTAACATATATAGTATAGCATGTGTTGCTCCTACGTGCAACAGATGGAGCTGTTTCTTAAAAAAACATGTTTTTACCGGTCACAAGTGTGGCATCTACATAGTAGGTATATAAAAACCGCGTGTATTCGAATGGAACTTTGTGTCAAAATTTCAAAGCAATCGGTGAAGAACTTTTGGAGATTACAGCGTTTGTTGCTCTTACGTTCAACAGATGGTGCTGTTTAAAAAAAAAAAACATGTTTTTTTCCTGTCACAGTTGAGGCATGTATATAATAGGTATTTAAAAACACACGCTTATTTGAATGCAATGCTGTGTCAAAATTTCAAAGCAATCGGTAAAGACGTTTCGAAGATTTCCCGCACACATAAAACACCTGAAAAACACAGTTTTTTAAAAAAGCATGTTTTTCCCGTCACAGACAAGACATCTATACAGTATGTATATAACAACACGCTCGGATGCGAATGGAACGTTGTGTGAAAATTTCAAAGCAATCGTTGAATAACTTTCAGAGATTAGTGAATTTGAACAAACGAACATTTACATTTCTATTTTTATAGATATATATATTAATATAATTTGGTAGCAGTCTTTCTTGTAAACATATGTTGTTGAATATAATCGAAAGGGTAAGATTGATAATTCTAACACGAATCTTCTCAATATTTCTTACGTTTTTCTTCACTGTCGAGGGTAATTGAGAAATTAACTCTCCAAAATTCATTTTTTACGTTTTTATTTTTGGTCTGACGCATAGAAGCGTTTTGTAAGGCTTCTAACATTATCAAAATCTTGGTTTACACATAACATACATCATGCTTTATATTTGTTTTGGGTGAGGTGGGTATTAATTGGGTATGAAAGGCATAAGGATGCAAGTAACTGAATATGTCGTCCAATAGGATCTCCAACTCCACTTTCTGGACCATCTCACTTTTGAGATGGCCGACATATTCGACATATATGTCGTCCTATTGGGCGACATATTCGACCTTGAGACGTAAAAGAATGTTACCACTAAAGACACTTTGTAAACGAAACTTATTGCAGAAAGAGGAAAAATTCGAGGTAACTCCAGAAGCAACATACTGTCCCCCGAGCTCAAAGCGGCGGCTCAGAGCCTTCGTGAGAATAAGGAGATAGTCGTCAGGAGAGGTGACAAGTCGCCAATATACGTTATTCTTAAAAAAGACGAATATCTCGCAAAAATGGACCTCATACTCTCCGACCAAACTAAATTCCAAAGGGTAACGAACAACACTAAAGCCGAAATGAAAACGAAGGTAAACAGATTGATCGAAACTGTGAACGCCAAGAAATCCGGACTCCACCTGCCAAAGGTTATTGGGGAATACAAACCTGGTTATGCATATGGGAGCCGGTCGGCCGAGCGGACAGCACACTGCACTTGTGATCCTGTGGTCCTGGGTTCGATCCCAGGCGCCGGCGAGAAACAATGGGCAGAGTTACTTTCATCCTATGCCCCTGTTACCTAGCAGTAAAATAGGTACCTGGGTGTTAGTCAGCTGTCACGGGCTTCTTCCTGGGGGTGGAGGCCTGGTCGAGGACTGGGCCGCGGGGACACTAAAGCCCCGAAATCATCTCAAGATAACCTCAAGAAGATGGGAATGTCAAGACCCGCAAGCCAACCCACTTCGGCTAATCATCAGCCACACCCACATATAGACTGGCTAAGCAACTCAACTGCTTGCTGCCTCCTTATGTACATGTACCTTGTGCTTTCAGCCTGAAGTCTTCAAAGGAATTTGTTGACTTACTGCGGGGAGCATGGGCCACGGGGATAAGAGCCTCTTTGGATATCGAGTTGCAGTTTACCAACGTACCTGTGGATGAAACAATCGGGATGATAGTGGACAGAGTGTATCGTGTGATCTGGCTTGTACTCCTCTTGATATACCAGAAAACGTACTAAGAAAGCTACTTCAACCCTGCACTAAAGCGGCACCCTTCTTGAGTCCAGATGGGAACATGTAAAAGCAAGTGGATGGGGTCGCCATGGGTTATTCCCTAGGTGTCCTGTTTGTGAACTTCTACATGGGTACTATAGAGCAGAGGGTCTTAGTTGACATAGACTTGAAACTCACCATATACTGCAGGTATATTGACGACATTTTTATGCAGGTACCTGATGTAAGACGTCTGCAGCAGCTGAAGGAGGCATTCGAGCAGAATTCTGTGTTAAGTTTCACTCACAAGATGGAGAATGATGGGAAGTGGCCCTTTCTAGACTGTTCTTCTAACAATCATGGAAAGGAACGGAGGCTTCCACTCTGCAGTCTACACTAAGGAAACGAACATAGGAATGTGCCTCAATGCCAATAGTGACTGCCCAAACAGGTACAAGAGAAGTGTTGTCAATGCTTACGTCGACCGTGCTCTCAGTCAAAGCTCAGGATGGAAGCAAGTCGATGAAGAACTCTGTAGGGTAAGGCAGGTCCTAGTCAACAATGGTGTAACACGGGTTAGGGGTTCCTCGACTTATCTTCCCTTCTTCTCCCCCTCTACCCGTATTCTTACTTTTTAATCTCTACAAGGGACTCCAAAACTTTTACCAAAGCCAACTCCATGCCACGTGGTCCTAAGACGATTGACCGACTTAGGATTCTACAACCCGTATGACGTGACCTAGGCTTTGAGCAAAACCCTAGAGTCGCCTCCGCCGCCACCACCAGACCAGTAACACAGAACAATGATCGAGGTCTGGATCGATCATGCTAATTAATCAACCTTGGGGCTTGATCCCCACTATAACCGATGACCTTGAGTGTGGAATAAATTACACGGTAATGATGAATTCCGATTCGATATTAGAATCGGCGCCCAATTCAACTCTGCCTCGTGTGGACCATGTGACCAGGACAAGTAAACATAAACAAATGGAAACAATAAAAATGCAAATTATTAACTAATTAATTTATTAAAAGAAAAACTAAAATAAAATCTAAATATGTTCACTCCCTGTCACTTTAACACTCCCTACTTGACCTGAATGCAATGAGTTGACTATCCCTATAAATTACAATAGCAACTATACCTCTATGTTTTACCAGCTAAAGATGTTGGGCTGGTCTTGGGGGAGAGGTAAGATGGGTTGACCTCCCCCAGTTGATCTTGTGTCCACACTGATTTCTCCTCGTCTGGTCTAGCCCAGACTAGAGCATTGTATTGTTCCGCATAGTCTAAGTTTTACCAAGTTACTTAGCCAGGTTTAAGTTATAACAATTAACCTCTGTTGTACTTAATTGATCCAGACTGGTTGAATTATTTTACTGAAGTTAAATTACACAAGCATCTAACGGCAGAGCTGTTCCCGTTCCCCAAAATGGTTAATTGAACTTTGAGAAATAGTAGACATGTCAACCCTGATGACCTATGACCGCCGGTCACTCCGCCTTACAACTTAGATCTGAATCGTGACGTCACTGATGGTGACTTAACTCAAATCTCCTAATAATTAGAATACTCTTGGTACTATAACCAGGAATATTATACAATACAATTTTAATACAAAATGAATAAAGGCTAATTTCTCTAACTTACTGAATACTATAGGATGATTCATTATACGCAACTATGAACAGAGACGCCCGCCATTTGTGACTCAGACCTGCTAATCCCCAGGGGAATGTGTGTTGTTGAAGGTCAGGTCCCTACACGAAACTTCTGGAACCTTCTGGAATAATTCTCACAACCAGCCTAGTTTGTTACAATGGCTTCATAACAATGGTTAATGTGAAGTCATAAAAAGAAAGGTGAAACGCCATGCAACATCTGTAGAGTCAACTAGCACAACATCTGTACACTCTATTAGACTGTTTTACAGGAACGTTTTTTTGCTGGCTCATAAAATGGAGGAAAGATATTATTAATAGGAACGTTATTCCTACAGACAAAAGTCAGAAAATACCATTGACAATTTACTACAAAAACAAAAAAACGGCCAACCTACTCATGAAAAACTCCCCAGACACCAAACAGAATGCCTTGAAGGAAACCAACGTCGTCTGTTCCTTCATATGCCTACTTTGTGGATTGTAAGCCCCAAAGAACTCAGTATATAGGCAAGACAACAACGTATCCTTCTACACAATTATAAATGCACAAACATCAGGGCTCCATCAAGGAACATATAATTTCTTCTCACAACCAGACCACATACAGCGATAGCAGGAGACTCGACATCAGCGAGACATTACACATCAAAAAGTCAACATCAGCAATCAACAGCCAATTAATGCATAACTATATTTTCCTCACTTCAAGCCCACGAACCAACATAGTAGCAATAAGAGAAAGTATGGGCCAATAGGCCTTCTGCAGTTACTTTCATCATTATGCCTTTCATACCCAATTAATACCCACCTCACCCAAAACATTTGTGTCATATCACCTCACCCAAAACAAATAAAAAGAATGATGTAAGTTATGTGGCAGACTCACTAGCAAAAACTGACACTGCCCTACCTGTTGTACAGGTTCAAATACCTCCAAGTTTCTCACAGATAAAGGAGCAAATCAAAAAGAAAATATTCTCAACTATCAAAAGTCGCCACAGAGCCAAAGTAGCGGAAGGAAGATCCACTGCGATATGCTATGAACAAGCCACTGGTTATTCCTCTTTCAATCCTGGCAAAACGATATCCAGAGACATTGCAGTAGCCATACACAGACTAAGACTTGGGTACAAGTGCTGCTGGGAGGTAATAAACCCAATAGTTAAAGAGTGTCACATCTGTGAAACTGAGGCAGAGGCGCCGCTATTGCACTACTTACTGGAATGTGAAGCTACTGAACCCTTGCGCATCAAACTCAACATTAATCCAACGACAGCAGCTGCATTAGATGCACATTCCATCGCGACTACAATGATTAGAAAAGTTGTTGAGGAATGGGACTCATTAGTGAGCATTCTGCATCTACATCTGCCAAGAAGATAATGTTAATAAAACAAAATTAAAACCAGTGCAATAAAACAGAAGCGACAAATAAGCAGGGAAAAAGGAGAAGTCCTCTCCTCCATTTTAAACTTAGACCTAAATATCACAGGAAAAAGGTTATCATGTATAACCAAACTCAATTACGGGCTCACCATAGCCCGTGCTACATGGACACTCCGTCCTAAATAGCTAAATCTTTAACAACAACAACATTATGTGTAAACCAAGTCCTTAAAAATGTAAGAAGCCTTACGAAACACTTCTGGTGTGTCAGACCAAAAATAAAAATGTAAAAAATGAATTTAGGAGAGTTTTGAGTTTTGAACGGCCCTTGTGGATTTGTTCATTTGATGCATTACGCTATTGTGATATCTGTGTGTAATAAAGTAAGGGCGAAGAGGTAGAAAGGCCTATTGGCAGAGCTCGAGTGCATAGGGAAATTGCATAAAATCCTGGTTTGTGTCTCGGAGAGGCTGCAGGGTCCAAGTAAGCGCAGTAGAACTTCTGGTTGCAATTCCTTTAACCATGTCGTAGTGTAGTCGATTAAGGCAGCGTCTGGGATGCTCTCGGACGTAGGTTTGAACCCTCGTCACGGCCCTTGTGGATTTGTTCACTGGCAAGGACATTACAAGCACATTGAATAAATGGAAGAATACTAGAATGGAAAAAAATAATGGTTGAAACAAAGAAAACAAATGGTCGAGGTAAATGGGAATTAATCTTTTTGTAAAAATGTGGCAAGTTGGGTGCCACCGGGGTTCATGTCGGGGCCAACCCTTTTTGCAATATTCATCAAAGATATAGATGAGATTATTACAAACCACATCATCAAATTTGCAAACATCATCAAATATCAGATTTATAGTATAGTGGGAAATGTTAATAATATTGAAGCTTTACACAAAGAGATCTACATAAATTTCACAACTATGGAGAGGACTGGCAAAAGATGTTTTAATATTGCCAAATGCAAGCCGGACCTTGTATGTGAGGCATACCAACCCATGCCACATCTACTAAATTAATAACATTACAGTACAGCAGTTTGATGAAGAAAAGAACCTTGGAGTCAAAATCCACCACTCAATAAATTTTCACAGCAGGTAGGGGCAGCAGTCAGAAAAGATAACTAAATAATTGGAATAATCAAGAGTACCTTTGTCTTTAAGGAAAAGAAAGTAGAGATTCATTTGTATAAATCTGGCCTGCTTTTGGATTACTGTATCCAAGCATGGAGACCTCATATACAGAAGGACATAGCTGCACTGGAGAATGTGCAACACCGCACAACAAAAATCATTCCAGTGCTAAGTCAACTCACGTATCAGGAACGGTTGAGGGCCACAGGGCTAACATCCCTACACACCAGGCATGACTGGGTGGATTTCATTGAAACTTTTAAAATACTTAACAATTTAGAGGATGTTGTTCCGGAATTTGTTTTCATAAGGTCAGATGTAACACAAACAAGGAGCAACGATTTCAAGCTCAAAAAGCCACAATGTAGGACTGAGAACAGGAGATGCTTTTTCACCCACAGGGTTACAAACCTAATGAACCGCCTACCTGCCGAAGCTGTAAATGCCAAAACTCTGTTAACTTTTAAAATACAACTGGAAAAGATCATCAACGCAAATGGGGGGACATCGTCGAGAATTCTAGTGTTAATGACTCTCAGGTAAGTTCAGGTAAAAAGCTATGTGAATCTGGGCAAGTGGACTGGAATGTGTGGATGCAGCCGTATGTACTCTGGACAGGTGGTCCTGGAGTAGTGAGGTAAAGTAGTAATGGACACAGTGAGGACGATGGCTTGGGAGCTGCTATGTATCTGCAGTATTCTGGGGTTGGTGCTTGTTACGAACCCGTTATTTTCAGTTGAAGGAATAACGGACTCGTAACTTTTAATAGTAGATTAGCATTTAAAAAGGAATAAAGATGTTAGACGTTGCCTTATATTGTGTCTAGCATGATTAGAGTATAATATATATAGTAGTGTGTTGTATGGATTATATATGTAAAGACACGCTGAGCATAGCAGTTGGAGCGAGATGGTATTGTAAGCAGCTTAAGCGCCGTGACCTTAAGTCGGGATTAGCGAGTAACAATCACAGGGAAATGGGAAGTAAACTAATGGAAATGTACCAGTAATATGTTTGAAACTGCTTAACCCAGAGAGGTGTTAAGGGAATCTAGAGTCATATAGTAGTATAGCCTTTATTGATGGCGGTTTTAGGCCAAGTATGTTTCAGCCTCCAAATGCGACCGAACTTCTACAGGCCATTAAGACTTTTTTAACACAATGCCAGGCGACATCCATCAATTAGGCATAGAATTTGTGCTCTATTACACAGACAAAAGCGACGTGGATAACTACATAACTCCACGAGGATACTTAACAAAGAGTACATCTCCCTCCGCTACCCAAAACGATATCAGGCCGAGCGAACTATATTTGTCAGTGACAAAGTCAGCGACTGCAACACCAGCTGTTGGAGCACAGACCGCGAAACCCCTGAAATAATATTTTACCGAAAAGGAAAACCCACACTTGAGAGTGTCATGTGTCACGGTCATCGACGCTGACGGCTATCACCCACAGCCATGAAACTGGCGTTCACCGCACTAGCTGCGGCAAACCTGGCGGTTAAGCATGGAATCAACTGCTTTGGAGTTAAGATACCACCACACGACATCAAGAAGGAACGGATATACGACATCCAGCAGGGTTTTAGATGCTATGATATTTTCATCCCACTAGCAAATATCAACACCCTACCCAGAGGTGCAGTCTCTGCGCTCAAGATCACCACTTCACAAGCTGTGAGTCAGACACCACGTGCTGCCTGCTCTGCCAAGGTGACCATCCGGCAAAATCTCACCGCTGTCCACGAAGACAAGAGGTAATCAAACAACTGGCCAAGGCGAACACAGCTGAACCAGCCACCTCCGCTGCCAACAACACCAGCATCACCACCAACATCGAAACACCCGCCAGCCACCCGGAGCCCTTCCCTGTCTTACATGGAGGAGGCTCCATCCATCAAACACTCCACCCCTCCCATTGAGGCAGTACTGACCAGTCTGCCCATGCCCCAAGAACTCCCCCTGCTAGAGAAGGACTCCCAGGCCTCATCAGGCTCGCCAAAGACTTGCTGGGGAAGACCATCACCGGTTCTACACGATCCTTAACTTGCTGTATGTCCCCAACGGTCTAGACACTATCATCGCCCAGAAGGAGTTACTCTCCGCCTCTACAAGAACGACGTCTACTCAGACTCCAACAACACCCACCGCACCAGCCGCACAAGCAGGGACTTGTGCTGCCAACCCACTGGCTACCAACGCAAAAGTGGGCACGACAACCGAGTCTACTCAACTCGGTCGTTCAACCCCACACATATGCTCCACACCCCACACACAGGCTGCACCCGGCTTGCCCGTAGACAGAACTACAATGACATCCAAGCCCAAGCCACCTCACTCTTCAGACTCGGACGGGGAAATCCACGTCGTCGGTACGCCTCCACACCAACGAAATGACACCCACAACTCGCAAGCCTCTTCACCGACCACGAACAACAGATCTGTCATGCCAATACACAGTACAGCACACACAAAGAAAAAGAACCAGACGAAGAACTAGCATCATTATCACCTCTTGCTCAAGAGGTGTAAAGTTACAATCCTCCTTTAGGGGTAGGGACCTAGTTATGCCCGTTTAGAACATCGACCACGAATCAAGACTTCCTCCCCAACGCTAGAAAACCGCCACAAGCCGCCCTTGAAGACCCTCTCTCGCCTCGCCACCATGGCGTTCATTAGCATCGTCATCCCCTGGTATGCAGCTCGGTTAAGCCCTGGTTATTTCTCTACAACGTCAGTGCTTCCTCTCACCGGCTTCTCTTCAGCTTTATCCATTTCAATGCTCGCCCGAATGGGTGTCTTATCCTATATATATATTGGATTGGATTGGCTTCCTTCTCAGTTTTTCCAGGCACAAGGTGAAGGATGGTATTGTGATCTAAGCTAGCTAGTGCGGCTATTAGGTTAAGTTGTTACTGTTATTAAGTAGGACATAGGTTTTTAATTGTTATATAGATTAAGTAGGACATAGGTTTTTAATTGTTATATAGATTAAGTCAGAAGTGAATAGCCTTTTGATTGTTAGTTTCCCAGTGCGTGGGACTTGCAATATTGAAATTCATAGATAATTTTTTGCTCGTGTCTGTGTCTTTTAGAGCGAGCCACGTGATGCACTTAGTGAATCTGTGATTAAGCTTTAGTTTAATTGTATGTTATGGACTTGTAAATAGACTGGAGTTTAGGCAGTTCCAACTTTCCTTATCCTCATTTTCTGTGCTAATGTATGGAGTGGGAGAATTATTGGGATTTTTTGCTATTCTCGAGCATTATTAGACGGTCACGTATCAGTGCTCCGAAAGGCACGTGCAACAGGAACGCAGTAGAGACCCTAAGGAATATGACCCTGGGGCAGGAATCACCGTAGCTCTGCAGATGGAGGCCGGGAATACGATGTTGAGCCGAATACATCACTGTACTAAATAATTATACTCAGAATTACATTAATTCCCACTATAAAACTGTTTATGGTCACATTATATCACCAGTGATGTATTCATAAGTACCAATTTCCTTCATGCATGCACCAGCCTCCTCCACACAGGCCATCAAAACAGGCAAGGGAACAAAGTGGTTAACGAAACACAGCTAAGTGTAAATCTATTTATTTAACTATATACACGAAATATTACAAATGATATACAACAGCCCACAACTCCTAGGAGAGTCCCAAACCACAATCCTCACCAACCTCTGCTGGTCACCTAAATCCTAAATTCAAATTTTCACTTATCTCTAAAACTCTAATCTCCAGAGACCTACCTTAGCTCTCTCTCAAATCACCAGCCAAATGTTAGTCACAAGAAACCAACTCACAGAACTCACCACGTCGGCTGGCCACTTGGTGGGTGTGAGGTGAGTCGCAACCAGCTGGACATGTTGAGCCAATACTCAGCTAGCCTGGCTAGCCATACCAGGTCCTAACAGATTAATCACAGATACACTGACCTCCTGCATCGAGGTCCTGTAATGAGACCTGCCAAATGCTGCCGTCTCTTTTTATTAGCCTCCTCAGGCCACTTCTTGTCAATACGTGATCCTGTGCTTCCACATCACACAAGGCCTGCCCAAGATTGTCCGAAATATAATTTCCAGTCACCTCTCTGACACTGATGGCTTGGGTAGCCATCCTAGGAAATCAGTGTAAGAGACAGTGTCATCCGTGCCCGGTCACTCACCATAAATTTAGACAACCTGTGTACAGAGGGGAGTAAAAAGTGTGAACCCACACTGACTTGAATCCAAATTTGTCACACTCATAAACTATTACACCTACTTAGGAGCCGGTCTGCCGAGCGGACAGCACTGGACATGTGATCATGTGGTCCCGGGTTCGATCCCGGGAGCCGGCGAGAAACAATGGGCAGAGTTTCTTTCACCTTATGCCCCTGTTACCTAGCAGTAAAATAGGTACCTGGGTGTTAGTTAGCTGTCACGGGCTGCTTCCTGGGGGGTGGAGGCCTGGTCGAGGACCGGGCCGCGGGGCTACTAAAAAAGCCCCGAAATCATCTCAAGATAACCTCAAGATACTCAACACATTCCAAAATGTATAGACTTATTCCTCTCAATACTTGCCGATGATGCTAAAATTATGAGAAGGATTAAGACAGAGGAGGACAGCAAGAGGTTACAGGTTGACCTGGACAAACTGAAGGATGGTCCAACATATGGCTTCTAGAATTTAACTCGAGCAAGTGCAAAGTGATGAAGATTTGCGTAGGGAGCTGGAGGCCAAACACAATGTAGCAGCTGGGTAAAGAAATCCTTTAGGAACCAGGAAGAGATTCTGGGGAATGACATCACCTGGGACCAGTTCCCTGAAGCCACATCAAAAGGATAACATCAGCGGCAAATGCAGGCTGGCAAACATAAGAACTGCCTTCAGAAACATGTGTAAGGAATCATTCAGAACGTTGTATGCCTCATTTGATAGTCCAATACTAGATGGAGTTTGCGGCTCCACCGTGGAGTCCACATCTAGTCAAACACAAAACGAAGTTATAAAAGGTTCAGATGTATGCCACTAGGCTAGCCCCCGAGCTGAGGGATATGAGCTACGAGGAATGATTACTGGGACTAAACCTCACGACACTGGAAGATAGGTAAATTAAGAGAGACATGATCACTACTAATAAAATTTTCAAAGGAATTGACAAAGTAGGAAATGATAAACTATTTAGCACTGGTGGTACGCGAACACGGGGACACAGGTGGAAAGTTAGTGTCCAAATGAGTCACAGGGACGTTGCAAAGAACTGTTTGAGGGTCAGAGTAGTTAACAGACGGAATTCATTAGGCAGTGATTTGATGGAGGCAGATTCTATACACAGTTCCAAATGTAGATATTGTAGAGCCCAATTGGCTCAGGAATCTGTACACCAGTTGATTGACAGTTAAGAGGCGGGACCAAAGAGCCGGATCTCAACCCCCGCAAGCACAACTATGTGAGTATATGCTCCAAAGCTACTTCCGCTGCCAGTATGTTGAGAGAGATACTTTAATTTTTTACATAATAATCTGGGTACAACATAGGTCCAGTGCAACAATGGACAGCTGGTAACATTCATCAGGTCTGACAGCCTGTGTTTGCCGAAGCTGTGAGGACCTCAGAATCTGGCTACCAGTCACAGATCTTGGCACTGGAGCATCAGAAGAGATGTTGCAGATATAAAAACGTTTTGTGGATGCATGTCTCACATTTGCAATTGTTATTCTATTATATGCAAAGCAGTCAGGATCAGGGAGTATATGAAAATTGTGAGAAATGCTACGAAGTACCAGACCTCGGGTACGTTGACATATTGTAGGCTGTAAGCTATAACCCAGGGCACCCTCCAGGTCACAGTGCTTATGTGATGCTTGCAAGTGAGCATATGAAGACATATGCTCTAGGCAGGGGAGTGGTGTGTTGGGACCCAAATTGAAATGAATAATTTAGTTGGGCTCTCTGTTTAAGTATGAGGCCGATATTTAAAACTCTTAACAGTAATGCCAATCCTGACCTTAAACCCTCCCTAGTAGGTTGTAACAGAACCTGTTTCTGGTGTCGGCACCACAACAGAAACAAATACCCATGTGCTGTTCCAAGATTGCGCCTGAACCAAACTAAAGGCCGGTAGGTGATTTTATGGGCGAATATGAATATGATAAGAAAGGAAGACGATATACTAAGACAACGGAGACATACTGCGAAGCCAATGTATATCAAATCCTCTAGGAGCTTCTGCCAGTTATGAGAAGCTGGTGGTAACTACAGTGAACTGGAGCGACTGAAACTATAGCCAGAAGTGTTCTTGAAAGCTATGACACAATGAGCAATGAGTAATTTGTTAAGGAGGGCCAGATGGGATGTCACAGATGCTGGACAGAAGATGGCATGTCGGCTCAAGCATTGTGGAGAGGTAGTTCTGATCTGCGGGCACCCTGAGCTGGTAGACGAGGAGCTATGGTTACACTTGTGCTGGAGGCTGACTCCATACACAGTTTCAAATGTAGATATGATAGAGCCCAGTAAGCTCAGGAACCTGTACACCAGTTGATTGACAGTTAAGAGGCGGGACCAAAGAACCAGAGCTCAACCCCCGCAAGCACAACTAGGTGAGAACACAGCTAGTGTGACATGTCCACCATGGTGGAATCCCCCTCTCATTGTAGCAGATCGGACCGATGGTGGAATCTGTGAGTTGGCATTGTGAGTATTATGAGTGCTGTTACGAAGTGGTCATCATGGGGCCGGTAACTTCAGTGAGTCAAGCTGATCTTCAGGTACTAGGATTTTGTGGAGGTTAAGAGTGTAATAGGACTGGCAGAGAGCAGGAATAGGATTAGGGCATCTGGTGTTATTTATGGAAAAGTAAATATTGAATTCGAATACTAAATATATATGAATACAATATTATTTGTGTTTAAACCTCCTCTTGTGTGTTCCCTGCCAATGTAGTGGCCTCGAGTAGAGAGTGTGCATGAGATAATAATGATTAAAATGAAATACTGAAATGAACATGACATTGAAATACAGTTACAACACACCCTTAGCACCGCCACCGCTCAGACTCTCTCTCTTCCCAGCACCATCTCCACCCAAGCACCACCCAGGTACTCTCACCCATGCACCACCCAGGTACTCTCACCCATGCACCACCCAGGTACTCTCACCCAAGCACCACCCAGGTACTCTCACCCAAGCACCACCCAGGTACTCTCACCCAAGCACCACCCAGGTACTCTCACCCAAGCACCACCCAGGTACTCTCACCCATGCACCACCCAGGTACTCTCACCCAAGCACCACCCAGGTACTCTCACCCATGCACCACCCATGCACCACCCAGGTACTCTCACCCAAGCACCACCCAGGTACTCTCACCCAAGCACCACCCAGGTACTCTCACCCAAGCACCACCCAGGTACTCTCACCCAAGCACCACCCAGGTACTCTCACCCAAGCACCACCCAGGTACTCTCACCCAAGCACCACCCAGGTACTCTCACTCAAGCACCACCCAGGTACTCTCACCCAAACCCACCCAGGTACTCTCACCCAAGCACCACCCAGGTACTCTCACCCAAGCACCACCCAGGTACTCTCACCCAAGCACCACCCAGGTACTCTCACCCAAGCACCACCCAGGTACTCTCACCAAGCACCACCCAGGTACTCTCACCGCACCACCCAGAACTTTTTCAGAGTTAAAGTAGTTAACAAGTGGAATGCATTAGGCAGTGATGTGGTGGAGGCTGACTCCATAGACAGTTTCAAATGTAGATATGATAGATCTCAGTAGGCTCAGGATTCTGAACATCAGTTGATTGACGGCTGAGAGGCGGGACCAAAAGCCTGAGCTCAACCCAGTAAGCTCAACTAGGTAGTACACAAACACACACCACACACACACCGGCTTTTTTTCACCCTGATACCCCTGTTACCTAGCAGCAAATAGGTACCTGGGAGTTTGATCACCTCATGCACCGCAATACATAACCACCCACTTACACCACCTCATAGAACCTCATACGCACTCTACCTCAAGACAGCTGTTACAGGCTGTCTCTTGTGTGTATGTGTGTGTGTATGTATGAAAAAAAAAATAGTTAGTACTTAGTAATAGTTGATTGACAGTTGAGAGGCGGGCCGAAAGAGCAGAGCTCAACCCGCGCAAGCATTACTAGGTGAATACAACTAGGTGAATACACACATTCCGGACTGACCAGTACAACAAAGACAAAGACCGGCTGATCAAGGTAGTACTCAGGAGCGAGTCCATCAAAGAAAACATCCTATTAAAAAGAGCAAACTGAAATATTTAACGAATTACAGAAAGGTATTCCTTCAAAGGGACATGACCAGGGAAGATATAATACAGGCAGCAGATGCAAGGAAAAGGCACAGGCTGTAGGAAGGGAGCCAGGGAACCTTAACCTCCAACCCAGCAATCCCAGGGGGGAGTGTGGAACCACAGTCAAGCAATTCGGAAACCCTAGAGGGGACTGCAACACCCCAACCCATCACCCCATAGGAGCTTTCACCACTCCAAGCACAAATCCTTCCTTGCCCCTAGACAATGCCCACCATACTACCCAAATCCACCCTCCCTCCCTACTCCAAGTACTCCCTCTCTTCCCATCCCCTGGTCTTCTTCCTGCCCCAAGTAGGCCCAGGCAAGATCTAAGTCCTCCATCCCCAACCCCAACCCCTCCATTCCCCTGTTAACTACACCACAGGAGCACGAGCCCTCACCTCGAACACTCCCTTTCCCCAACCTCGAGCACTCTCTGCCCCTCCACCCCAACCTCCCCCAACCCTCTGGTAATTACCCCACAGGAGGATGAGTCTACCCCAAGTAACAATGCCCATGGACTGCCTTCCTACACCAGTGAGAAGGTGGGTGAAAATGGATTTAGGAAAGTGAGCTTCAAGGCACTGTACTCGAACACCGATGAGATTACCAACAAAGCAAGTGAACTAGCTGGAAAGGGCGCAGGAAGAAAACCCAGATGTAATAGGACTCACAACAACAAATTGTCAGGAGTCATAACAGTGCTGTGTTTCCAAAGGACTGCTAGATAGTAAGGAAAGAGAGCGAAGGGAGAGGAGGAGGAGGAGGAGGAGTGGCCCTGCTGATAAGGAAGGACTGGAGCTTTGAAGAGATGAAAATTCCGGGCTGTGACGGATTCAGAGATTATATAACAGGAACTATGACAATTGGTTGACATAAGATAATAGTGGCAGTCATTTACAACCCTCCACTAAACGACAGAAGACCCAGACAGGAGTTCGACAGAAACAACATGGCAACCAATAATATAATAGAGAGCAGCTTCAGTTGCCTGCAGGATATTATCCAGACTCTTTATTATGGGCGATTTCAACCATGGAGAGATAATCTGGGAGAATGGGGACCCACATGGAGGTGAAGATACATGAAGAGCCTTTGAAGTGACAACAAGGAACTTTCTGAACCAACATGTCAAGGGACCCCACAGAATGAGAGGGAATGACGAACCAGCTAGATTTGAACTAATATTCACCTTGAATGAGTTAGAAATATGGGAAGTCAAATTTGAAGCCCCCTAGGAATGAGTGACCACAGTGTATTCACATTTGAGAATCTGCTAGAGGTAGGATAACCTATCCCAGGATGGGATTGGAATGGAAAAGACTTATTTACTGAAGAGGAAAATATGACGAGATAAGGAACTTCCTAATGGAATACCATGGGAAACAAAACTCAGAGTACAGACTGTAAAGGATATGATGAATTATGTCACCCAGAAGAACCAGGAAGCTGCAGACAGGTTTATCCCTGCCCAAAAAGAGAAAAATGGAAAGCAACAGAAGAACCCTGGTTCAATCAGGAATGTACAGAAGCGAAGCAGTTGAGTAAAAACATGGAGAAACTACAGGAATAACTGAACACCAGAGAGCAGGGAGAGATACCAGAGGGCCAGAAATAAGTACCTCAGAGTGAGGAGAGAAGCAGAGAGACAGTATGAAAAAGACATGGCAAGTAAAGCTAAGACCAAACCAAAACTGCTCCAGAGCCTCATCAGGAGGAAAACAGCAGTGGAGGAACAAGTAATGAAACTAAGAAAAGGGGAGAACAGATACACAGAGAGAGTTACAAGGAGGTGTGTGAAAAACTCAACAAGTGATTCCAGGAGGTCTTCATAATGGAACAGGGAGAAGTCCCTGCACTAAATAAGGAGGCTAACCAAGCAACCTTGGATGAATTTGACCACACCATTGATGAGGTCAAAAGGAACCTGTTGGAGCTGAATGTGACAAAGGCTGTTGGGCCTGACAGAATCTCACTGTGGATACTAAAAGGTGCAGAGGCACTGAGTGTGCCACTTTATATGGTGTATAACAGGTCACTGGAAACAGGAGACCTACGGAAAGCTGGAAGACAGCTAATGTAGTCCCAATATACAAAAGGGGTGACACACAAGAGGCACTGAACTACAGGCCAGTTTCCCTAACTTGTATACCATGCAAGGTGATGGTGAAGATTGTGAGGAAAGGCTCGTAGAGCATCTGAAAGGAAATAGCTTTGTAACACACCACCAGCATGGGTTCAGAGATGATAAATCGTGGCTCACAGGTTAAATGGAATTATATGCCCAAGCAACACAATTAGGTATGAAAGAGAAAGGTGGGTAGACTGCATTTTCTTGGACTGTCAGAAAGCCTTTGACACAGTACCTCACAAAAGGCTGTTACAAAAGTTGAAGCAACAGGCAGAAGTCAAAGGTAAGGTGCTCCAGTGGATAGGGGAGTATCTAAGCAACAGGAAACAGCGAGTAACTGTGAGGGGGAGACATCAGAGTGGTGAGATGTCACCAGCGGAGTTTCACAGGGCTCAGTACTTGGACCCATCCTGTTTCTAATATATATAAACGATCTTCCAGAGGGTATAGACTCATTCTTCTCAATGTTTGCTGATGATGCAAAAATTATCAGAAGAATCAAGACAGATGAAGATAGACAGAGACTACAGGACGACCTGGACAAACTGGTGGAATGGTCTGGAAAATGACTACTAAAGTTTAACTCAGGAAAGTGTAAAGCAATGAAATTAGGCGAAGGGAGCAGGAGGCTGAACACAATGTACTTTCTGAGAGGTGAAATCCTGCTAAAGTCAAATAGAGAAAGATTTGGGGGTTGATATCATACCGAACCTGTCCCCAGAGTCCCACATCAAAAGGATATCATCGGCTTATGCTAGACTGGCCAACATGGAACTGTCATTAGAAACTTGTGTAAGGAATCGTTCAGGACCTTATATACCACTTTTGTAAGATCAATTCTGGAGTTTGCAGCTCCAGCCTGGAGTCCATACCTAGTTAAACACAAGACAAAGTTAGAAAAGATTTAGAGGTATGACACCAGACTAGTCCTGGAACTGAGAGGTATGAGCTACGAAGAAAGGCTAAGGGAGCTGAACCTCACTTTCCTGGAAAACAGAAGAGTAAGGGAAGACATGATAACCAGCTACAAATTTATCAGGCTAATTGATAGGGTGGAGAACGACAAACTGTTTATCACGGGTGGAACACGAACAAGGGGACACAGGTTCCCCCCCCCCTCCTTGTCTCTGTGTCCTCTCTTTTCGTATCACCTTGTTGCCCTCTGGAAAGATTGCATCTGAGATCATGTCATTAATTTTAGTTTCCACAATTGCAACTATGTCAGGATCTGCCTCAGTTGCCGGAAGAAGGCAAATGTCGTACCGATCTTCAAGAAAGGCAATAGGGAGGAGGCACTTAACTATAGACCTGTATCACTGACAAGCATCCCCTGTAAAATACTGGAAAGAATAATTAGGCTACGACTGGTTGCACACCTGGAGAATGTTAGGTTTGTGAACAAACATCAACATGGGTTCTGGAAAGGGAAATCGTGCCTAACAAACCTTCTGGAATTCTATGATAAAATAACGAGGCTAAGACAGGACAGAGATGGTTGGGCGGACTGCATATTTCTGGACTGCCAAAAAGCCTTTGATACAGTACCGCACATGAGACTGCAGTCCAAACTCGAGAGGCCGGCGGGGGTGGGGGGAAAGGTCCTAGCACGGATAAGGAACTACCTAACAGGAAGGAGCCAAAGAATTACGGTAAGGGGGCGAGAAGTCGGACTGGCGAACAGTAACAAGTGGAGTACCACAAGGATCGGTGCTGGGACCAATTCTCTTTCTAGTATATGTTAACGACATGTTTACAGGAGTAGAGTCCTACATGTCGATGTTTGCGGATGACGCAAAGTAGATGAGAAGAGTTGTGACAGATGAGGATTGCAGGATCCTCCAAGAGGACCTGAACAGGTTGCAGAGATGGTCAGAGAAATGGCTACTGGAACTCAACACGAGCAAATGTAAAGTTATGGAAATGGGACTAGGAGATAGGAGACCAAAGGGACAGTACCAAATGAAGGGGAACAGCCTACCTGTGACGACGCGAGAAAGAGACCTGGGCGTGGACGTAACACCTAATCTATCTCCTGAAGCCCATATAAATAGGATAATGACAGCAGCGTACTCTACCGTGGCAAAAGTTAGAACATCATTCAGAAACCGAAGTAAGGAGGCATTTAGGGCGCTTTACACAGCCTACGTGAGGCCAGTCTTAGAGTATGCCGCCTCATCATGGAGTCCCTATCTGAAGAAGCATATAAACTGGAAAAGGTTCAGAGGTTTCCAACGAGACTCGTCCCAGAGCTACGAGGGATGGGGTATGAGGAGCGCCTGAGGGAACTGTGCCTTACGACACTAGAAAGAAGAAGGGAGAGGGGGGACATGATAGGAGTGTATAAAATACTCAAGGGAATTGACAGAGTGGACATAGACGAAATGTTCTCACGGAATAGTAACAGAACGAGGGGACATGGGTGGAAGCTGGAAACTCAGATGAGTCACAGGGATGTTAGGAAGTTTTCTTTTAGCGTGAGAGTAGTGGGAAAATGGAATGCACTTAAGGAACAGGTTGTGGAAGCAAATACTATTCATAATTTTAAAACCAGGTATGATAGGGAAATAGGACCGGAGTCGTTGCTGTAAACAACCGATGCTCAAAAGGCGGGATCCAAGAGTCAATGCTCGATCCTGCAGACACAGCTAGATGAGTACAGCTAGGTGAGTACAGGTGGAAACGTAGTACTCAAGTGAGCCACAGGGACGTTAGAAAGAACTTTTTTCAGTGTCAGAGTAGTTAACAGGTGGAATGCATTAGGCAGTAATGTGGGGAGGCAGACCCCATACAAAGTTTCCAATGTAGATATGATTGAGCCCAGTAGGCTCAGGAATCTGTGTTGATTGACAGTGGAGAGGTGGGACCAAAGATCCAGAGCTCAACACCCGCAAGTAAAACTAGGTGAGTACACACACACACACACACACACACACTTTCTCGGGGCATTGAAGGAGTATAGAAGCTAGATCATAGTATTTGGCCTCTCGCAGTGTGTAGCTAGCAGGGTGCAACATAGCATAGTCATATCGCTAGCGATAGTGCGAAGAAACCAAAGTGGAGCTAGTGGCATCACAGGTGCATATACAGTGTGGAGAACCGCGTGGAGTGACCTAACCTTACGGCCAGCGTGGGACGACCCGCCGTGGAACTGCCTGATTGTGTTTGTTGGGTGGTGACAGTGATCAGTAGTACAGTAAATTAGTGAACTGCAATACAACGATACAGTGACTGACTCCAGAGCTTTGTGTAGATAGAGAAGAACCGCCATCATCAATCTACTAGAACTTAGTGAATCACCAAGTGGGAGCGACGACGGATCACCATCATCATTCATACATCGTCATTACTCATCTAGTTGTGTGAGCAGGGAGGCTGTCTGGTAGGTACCTCTCTCTGGTCAATTAACCAGGTGTACAGAATGAGGTAAAATATTATCAAATTCTTGTTCAGGATATCATATATATATATAATCTCAAAGTGGCTCATTTTAGGTAGAGGTTAACACTTACGAGAACTCGTGACACACGCATGCACGCGCACGCAAAAACACACACAAACGTTCAGTCAGGGAAGAAACGATTAACACCTTTTACCAAAGGGGATACGACCTCACTATACTCCACCCCCTCTCTTACCCCCCAGCTGACCTGATCTGACCTTGTCGCCATCTCCGCCCCCCCCCTCCCAGTCCCCCGCATCCCCCTTACACACACTCTCCTCTCTCTCTCTCTCTCTCACCCCTCCCCACTCTCTCCCCCTCTCTCCCTCACCCACTCTCTCCCACTCTCTCCCACTCTCTCTCTCTCTCTCTCTCTCTCTCTCTCTCTCTCTCTCTCTCTCCTCTCTCTCTCCTCTCTCTCTCTCTCTCTCTCTCTCTCTCTCTCTCTCTCTTTCTCCTCTCCTCTTTCTCCCTCTCTCTCTTTCTCCTCTCTCTCTCTCTCTCTCTCTCTCTCTCTCTCTCTCTCTCTCTCTCTCTCTCTCTCTCTCTCTCTCTCTCTCTCTCTCTCTCTCTCTCTCTCTCTCTCTCTCTCTCTCTCTCTCTCTCTCTCTCTCTCTCTCTCTCTCTCTCTCCACCCCATCCCGCTCTGCCCTTCTGACAAATCCTATCACAGCACAACTAGGAACAGGGTCAAGCATGACAGCCAGAGGTAACAAGGGAACAGGGAAAAGTCCAGGTGACAAAATGAAGGAAATGTTCGCCCAGTTTCTGGAGGACATCAAGAATGAGATGCAGGAAATGAAGAATGAAATAAGCAACCTAAAAAGAGAGCTGACAGCAGCAAAGGAGGAGATTAGAGCCCTCAAAGAGAACAGTATCGATGCTGAGACTCAGATAACCACCCAGGGAGAAGGTGGTAATAGTATTTTGGAAGAGAATGCCACAATAAAAGCAACATTTGCAGAAACGCTAAAAAAACAACTGAAGTAGTGTCTGCAGTGATGGAAGTAGCCATGAAAGCAGCCACCTCACAAGAAGCGGCACCCTCCACTAGCTAGCTGCTGGAAAGGAAAAGATCAGTGGTAGCTGTGGGTATTAGAGAGCAGGAAGGCTCTAATAGGAAAGAGTGGAATGATAAAGACAAAGCGGCAGTGAATGAAATACTGAAGGCACTAGACATGGAAGGGGCTGAGCATAGCATTGAGAAGGTTTTCAGGCTAGGCTGGTACAAAAATGATAGAGACTGTGTGTTAAAGATAGTGTTTGCAAACGAGAACACAAAGGAGATGATTCTAACAAAGAAAAGCCACCTGCAACATGTGGGAAAACTAAAAAAAAGTATTCCTCCAGAGGGACATGACGAGGGAGGAGAGGGCCATGGCGGCAGAAGCTAGGAAGAAGTGCAGGGCGAGAGGGGAAAACCAGGAAACCACAGCTCCCATCACATCACCACCAGAGGCGAGGGGGAAACCCACAACCAGCTACCCAGTAACACCAGCGGGGAGGGCAACCTCACCACCCTCCTCTGCATAGAAAACCCCCCCACCCCAAACCCTCCCTGCCCCCACTCAAATACCCAGCCAAATCGCTCTCCCATCACACCCAATCCCCACCCTTCTACCCCTCCCCTCCTCCCGCCAAGTCCCTCCTCCTCCCTTTCCTTTCTGTCCTCCCTCCCCTTTCACCCCATGCCCTCCTGTCCCTCCCCTTTCACCCCATGTCCTCCCTGTCCCTCCCCCTTCACTTGACCCCCCACCCCTCATCCCAGTATCCTCTGCAACCCTGTTATCCACATCACAAATCCTCACACCCATGGAACAGCTTCCCCCAACAGCAGAACACTCACCAAGGAGAAGATTTGAGAAGGGACAGAAGAAAGTGAGCCTCAAGGCAATGTACACTAACATAGATTGAATTACAAATAAAGCAAATGAATTTGGAGAATGGGTACTAGAGGAAAACCCAGACATAATAGCTCTCACAGAAACAAAGCTAACGAAAACCATAACAAATGCAGTGTTCCCACAGGACTATTATGTTATGAGGAAAGAGAGAGAAGGAAGAGGTGGGGGTGGTGTAGCCCTGCTGGTAAGAAAATGCTGGGATTTTGAGATGGTTGTTCAGAGATGTGAAGGTTTCAGTGACAACATAACAGGTACAATAACAACTGGAGGGTAAAATTTTTTAGTCGTAGTCATAGTCATAGGGAAGTCAAGATGGAAGCACCCTTGGGAATGAGTGATCACAGTGTATTGAACTTTGAGTACCTGGTAGAGCTAGGAATTATCTCCCCCAAAAAGAACTAGGAAACAAAAGGCTGGCATACCGAAAGGGAAATTATGAGAAGATGAGAAGCTTCCTAAGGGAAATACCTTGGGACACAGACCTCAGAGCTAAATCTGTTCAAGATATGATGGACTATGACACCCAAAAGTGTCAGGAGGCAGTATGCAGATACATCCTGGCCCAAAAGGAAAAATCCGAGAAGCAAAAGAAGAATCCATGGTATAATAGGGCATGTATGGAAGCAAAGAAACTGAAAAAAGGGCGTGGAGGAACTTCCGGAATATCAGAACACCAGAAAGCAGAGAGAGATACCAGAGAACCAGGAATGAGTATGTCAGGGTGAGAAGAGAAGCAGAGAAAAGTTATGAAAATGATTCAGCAAACAAAGCCAAGACCGAACCAAAACTACTCCACAGTCACATCAGAAGGAAAACAACAGTGAAAGAACAGGTAGTGAAACTTAGAACAGACGAGGACAGGTATACAGAGAATGACAAAGAGGTGTGTGAAGAACTCAACAAGAGGTTCCAGGAGGTCTTCACAACAGAACAAAGTGAGGTCACTGTGCTAGGAGAAAGGGAAGTAAACCAGGCGGCCTTGGAAGAGTTCGAAATTACGAGAGAGGAGGTCAAGAGACACCTGCTGGATCTGGATGTTAGAAAGGCTGTTGTTCCAGACGGGATCTCGCCATGGATCTTTCAGATCTACTGAAAGAGTGTGCAGAGGCACTTTGCTTGCCACTCTCCATAGTGTATAGTAGGTCACTGGAGATGGAAGACCTACCAGAAATATGGAAGATGGCTAATGTGCTCCCAATATACAAAAAGGGCGACAGGCAAGAGGCACTGAACTGCAGGCCAGTGTCCTTGACTTGTATACTATGCAAGGTGATGGAGAAGATCGTGAGAAAAAACCTGGTATCACATCTGGAGAAAAGAGACTGTGTGACAAATCGCCAACATGGGTTCAGGGAGGGTAAATCTTTCTTGACTGGCTTAATAGAATTCTACGACCAGGTGACAAAGATTAAGCAAGAAAGAGAGGGCTGGGCGGACTGCATTTTCTTGGATTGTCGGAAAGTCTTTGACACAGTACCACATAAGAGGCTGGTACATAAGCTGGAGAGACAGGCAAGTGTAGCTCGTAAGGTTCTCCAGTGGATAAGGGAGTACCTAAGCAATAGGAAGCAGAGAGTTACGGTGAGGGGTGAGACCTCCGATTGGCATTAAGTCACCAGTGGAGTCCCACAGGGCTCTGTACTCGGTCCTATCTTGTTTCTGTTATATGTAAATGATCTCCCGGAGGGTATAGATTCATTTCTCTCAATGTTTGCGGACGATGCCAAAGGTATGAGAAGGATTAAGACAGAAGAGGACTGTTTGAGACTTCAAGAAGACCTAGACAAGCTGAAGGAATGGTCTAACAAATGGTTGTTAGAGTTTAACCCAACCAAATGTTATGTAATGAAGATAGGTGTAGGGAGCAGGAGGCCAGATACAAGGTATCATCTGGGAGAGGAAATTCTTCAGGAGTCAGAGAAAGAAAAAGATTTGGGGGTTTATATCACACCAGACCTGTCTCCTGCAGCCCATATCAAGAGGATAACATCAGCGGCATATGCCAGGCTGGCCAACATACGAACGGCATTCAGAAACTTGTGTAAAGAATCATTCAGAATTTTGTATACCACATATGTCCGGCCAATCCTGGAATATGCAGCCCCTGCATGGAGTCCATATCTAGTCAAGGATAAGACTAAACTGGAAAAACAACGAGGAGAGACTACGAGAATTAAACCTCGCTTCGCTGAAAGAGAGAAGAGTTAGGGGGGACATGATCACCACATTCAAGATTCTAAAGGGAATTGATAGGGCAGATAAAGACAGGCTATTTAACACAAGGGGCACACGCACAAGGTGACACAGGTGGAAACTGAGTGCCCAACTGAGCCACAGAGATATTAGAAAGAACTTTTTTAGTGTCAGAGTGGTTGACAAATGGAATGCATTAGGAAGTGATGTGGTGGAGGCTGACTCCATACACAGTTTCAAGTGTAGATATGATAGAGCCCAATAGGCTCAGGAATCTGCACACCTGTTGATTGACGGTTGAGAGGCGGGACCAAAGAGCCAAAGCTCAACCCCCGCAAACACAACTAGGTGAGTGCAACTAGGTGAGTACACACACACACACTCACACAAGAGCTCAAGGAAAACGGCCCAAGACATGATGGATTACATCACGCAGAATTGCAAGGACACAGCAAACAAGATTGTCCCAGTCCAAAAGGAAAACAGTGAAATGAAGATGAGAAACCCATGGTTTAATCAGAGATGTAGGCTAGCTAAGTAGCAAAGTAAAAGGGCATGGAGAAAGTATAGGAATAACAGGACCCTTGAGAGCAGAGAAAGATTCCAGAATGCCATGAATGAATATGTAAGGATGAGAAGAGAGGCAGAAAGACAATACGAAAATGACATCACAAGCAAGGCAAAGACCTAGCCTAATTTGTTGCATAGCCACATCAGGAGAAAAACAACAGTAAAGGAACAGGTTATGAAATTAAGGATAGGGGCAGAAGGATTCACTACAAACGATAAGGAAGTGTGTGAGGAACTGAATTCCAGGAGGTCTTCACCTTAGAGCAAGGAGAAATTCCAGAGATAAGAGAGGGAATAGTTAACCAGGAACCACTGGAAGAGTTTGAGATTACCAGCGGGAAGTAAGGAAGAGTTAACTAGAGTTGGATGTGACAAAGGCTATAGGCCCAGACGGAATCTCCCCTTGGATACTAAAGGAAAGAGCAGAAGAACTGTGCCTGCCACTCTACATAGTGTATAACAAATTACTGGCAACAGGGGAACTGCCAGAAATTTGGAAAGCAGCTAATGTAGTTCCGATATACTAGAAAGGGGATAGACAACAGGCACTGAACTACAGGCCAGTGTCCCTAACCTGCATACCATGCAAGATAATGGAGAAGATTGTGCGAAGAAAGCTAGTGGAACATATGGAACGAAAAAACTTTGTAACACAGCACCAACATGGGTTCAGGGATGACAGGTCCTGCCTCACAGTGTTACTTGAATTCTATGACCAGGCAACAAAAATCAGGCAAGAAAGAGAAGGGTGGGCAGATTGCATATTTTTGGATTGTCAGAAAGCCTTTGATACACTACCACACAAGAGGCTAATGAAAAAGCTGGAGATGCAGGCTGGAGTGAAAGGGAAGGTACTCCATTGGATAAAGGAGTACCTAAACAACAGGAGACAACGAGTCAGTATGAGGGGTGAGGTCTCAGATTGGCGAGACGTTACGAGTGGAGTCCCGCAGGGATCAGTCCTTGGACCTATACTGTTTCTGATATATGTAAATGATCTCCCAGAGGGTATAGACTCGTTTCTCTCAATGTTTGCTGATGATACAAAAATTATGAGGAGGATTGAAACAGAGGATGATAGTAGGAGGCTACAAGATGACCTAGACAGAATGAGTGAATGGTCCAACATAAGAACGGCATTTAGAAACTTGTGTAAGGAATCATTCACAAATTTGTTTTCCACGTATGTCAGACCAATCCTAGAGTATGCAGCTCCAGCATGAAGTCCACATCTCATTAAGCATAAAACTAAATTGGAGAAGGGTCAGAGATTTCCCAACAGACTAGTACCCAAACTGAGGGGCATAAGCTATGAGGAGAGACTACGGGAATTAAACCTCAGGTAGTTGGAAGACAGGAAAGTTTGGGGGGTGGGGGACATGATCACCACATACAAGATTCTCAAAGGAAGTGATTAGGTAGACAAAGACAGTTTATTTAACGCAAGGGACACACGCACTAGGGGACACAGGTGGAAATTGAGTGCCTAAATGAGCCATAAAGACATTAGAAAGATTGTTGTTAGTGTCAGAGTATTTAATAAATGGAATGCATTAGAAAGTGATGTGGTACAGGCACTCTATACTCAGTGTTATGTGTAGATATGATAGAGACCAATAGGTTCAGAAACCTGTACACCTGTTGATTGCCAGTTGAGAGGCGGGACCAAAGAGCCGAATCTCAGCCCCCCTCAAGCACAACTAAGTGAGTATACACACACATACCCACCCTCCCACACAAACAAACACACACACACACACACACACACACACACACACACACACACACACACACACACACACACACACACACACACACACATATCTATCTAAGCAATAGGAAGCAGAGAGTTACGGTGAGGGGTGAGACCTCCGATTGGCGTGAAGTCACCAGTGGAGTCCCACAGGGCTCTGTACTCGGTCCTATCTTGTTTCTGATATATGTAAATGATCTCCCGGAGGGTATCGATTCATTTCTCTCAATGTTTGCGGACGATGCTAAAATTATGAGAAGGATTAAAACAGAAGAGGACTGTTTGAGGCTTCAAGAAGACCTAGACAAGCTGAAGGAATGGTCGAACAAATGGTTGTTAGAGTTTAACCCAACCAAATGTAATGTAATGAAGATAGGTGTAGGGAGCAGGAGGCCAGATACAAGGTATCATCTGGGAGAGGAAATTCTTCAGGAGTCAGAGAAGGAAAAAGACTTGGGGGTTGATATCTCGCCAGACCTGTCTCCTGCAGCACATATCAAGCGGATAACATCAGCGGCATATGCCAGGCTGGCCAACATACGAACGGCATTCAGAAACTTGTGTAAAGAATCATTCAGAACTTTGTATACCACATATGTCAGGCCAATCCTGGAGTATGCAGCCCCAGCATGGAGTCCATATCTAGTCAAGGATAAGACTAAACTGGAAAAGGTTCAAAGGTTTGCCACCAGACTAGTACCCGAGCTGAGAGGTATGAGCTACGAGGAGAGACTACGGGAATTAAACCTCACTTCGCTGGAAGACAGAAGAGTTAAGGGGGACATGATCACCACATTCAAGATTCGGAAGGGGATTGATAGGGTAGATAAGACAGTCTATTTAACACAAGGGGAACACGCACAAGGGGACACAGGTGGAAACTGAGTGCCCAACTGAGCCACAGAGATATTAGAAAGAACTTTTTTAGTGTCAGAGTGGTTGACAAATGGAATGCATTAGGAAGTGAAGTGGTGGAGGCTGACTCCATACACAGTTTCAAGTGTAGATATGACAGAGCCCGATAGGCTCAGGAATCTGTACACCTGTTGATTGACGGTTGAGAGGCGGGACCAAAGAGCCAGAGCTCAACCCCCGCAAACACAACTAGGTGAGCAACTAGGTGAGTACACACACACACACACACACACACACACACACACACACACACACACACACACACACACACCTCTCTCTCTCTCTCTCTCTCTCTCTCTCCTCTCTCTCTCTCTCTCTCTCTCTCTCTCTCTCTCTCTCTCTCTCTCTCTCTCTCTCTCTCTCTCTCTCTCTCTCTCTCTCTCTCTCTCTCTCTCTCTCTCTCTCTCTCCTCTCTCTCTCTCTCTCTCTCTCTCTCTCTCTCCCTCTCCCTCCTCTCTCTCTCTCTCTCTCTCCTCCCTCTCCCCCTCTCCCTCCCTCTCTTTCCTTCCCCCTCCCTCCCCCTCCCTCTCTTTCCTTCCCCCTCCCTCTCTGCCCACACACACACACACTCTCCCTCCCCCTCTCTCTCATCTCCTCCCCCCCTCCCCTTCTACCTTCTTCCTCCTTCAGGATCGGCGAGTCCCCTCCCGCCTCTCTCTCCATCTCCTCCCCCCCTCCCCTTCTACCTTCTTCTCACTTCAGTGGAAGGGTCGGATCCCCCCCCACCCACCCATTTATCTCTCCCTTTATCACTCCCTTTCTCTCTCTCTCTCTCTCTCTCCTCTCTCTCTCTCTCTCTCCCTCTCTCTCTCTCTCCCTCCCCCATCCCAACAGGGTCAAGATGGCAGCCAGAGGTCCCAGGGGAGCAGGAAAGAGCCAAGGTGACGAGATGAAGGAAATGTTCGCCCAGTTTCTGGAGGACATCAAGAGTGAGATGCAAGAAATGATGCAGGAAATGAAGAACGAAATAAGCAACCTGAAAAGAGAGCTGACAGCAGCAAAGGAGGAGATTAGAACCCTCAAAGAGAATGGTATCGAGGCTGAGAGTCAGAAAACCACCCAGGGAGAAGGTGGTAATAGTTTTCTGGATGAGAATGCCACAATAAAAGCAACATTTGCGGAAATACTAAAAAAAATAACTCTGAAGTAATGACTGCAGTGATGGAGGTGGCCATGAAAGCAGCCACCTCGCAGGAGGCGGCACGCTCCACTAGCCAACTGCTGGAAAGGAAAAGATCAGTGGTTGCTGTGGGTATTAGGGAACAGGAAGGAACCAATAGGACAGAGTGGAATGACAAGGACAAAGCAGCAGTGAATGAAGTACTAAAGGCACTAGACATGGAAGGGGCCGAGCATAGCATTGAGAAGGTTTTCAGGCTAGGCCGGTACAACAAAGACCGAGACCGAATGATAAAGATAGTGTTTGCAAACGAGAACACAAAGGAGAGGATCCTATCAAGGAAGAGCTCCCTGAAAAACGTGGGAAAATTAAAAAATGTATTCCTCCAGCGAGACATGACAAGGGAGGAGAGAGCCGTGGCGACAGAAGCAAGGAAGAGGCGCAGGGCAACAGGGGAAAACCAGGAAGTCACAGCTCCCAACACAACACCCCCAGAGGCGAGGGGGAAACCCACAACCAGCTACCCAGTAACACCAGAAGGGAGGACAACCCCGCCTCCCTCCTCTGCATAGAAAACCCCCCTACCCCAAACCCTCCCTGCACCCACTCAAAAGTTCAGCCAAATCTCCCTCCCCCCACACCCAATCCCCACCCTTCTACCCCTCCCCTCCTCCCGAGTCCTCCCTCCCCCCCTTTCCTTCCCGTCCTCCCTCCCCTTTCACCCCATACCCTCCCTGTCCCTCCCCCTTCACTGGATCCCCCGCTCCTCATTCCAGTATCCTCTGAGATCCTGTTACCCACCTCACAGGTCCTCACACCCATGGAACAGCCTCCCCCACCAGCAGAACACTCACCAAGGAGGCGATTTGAGAAGGGACAGAAGAAAGTGAGCCTCAAAGCGATGTACACTAACATAGATGGAATTACAAATAAAGCAAATGAGCTTGGAGAACTGGTACTAGAGGAAAACCCAGACATAATAGCCCTCACAGAAACAAAGATCACGAAAACAATAACAAATGCAGTGTTTCCACAGGACTATTATGTTATGCGGAAAGAGAGGGAAGGAAGAGGTGGGGGTGGTGTAGCTCTGCTGGTAAGAAAAGGCTGGGATTTTGAGGAGATGGATATTCAGGGCTGTGAAGGTTTCAGTGGCTACATAGCAGGTACTGTAACAAATGGAGGGAAAAAAATTATAGTCGCAGTCATATATAATCCACCACCAAATGACAGACGACCTAGACAGGAATATGATAGAAACAACATGGCCACCATTAACATAATAGAAAGAGCAGCTTCTGTTGCTAGCAGGAATGGATCTGGACTACTAATTATGGGAGACTTCAACCATGGGAAGATAGATTGGAAGAACAGAGACCCGCATGGAGGACCAGAAACATGGAGAGCTAAGCTGCTGGACGTGGCAACAAGAAACTTTCTAAGCCAGCATACCAAAGAGCCAACAAGAATGAGAGGAGAAGATGAACCAGCAATGCTTGATTTGATATTTACCCTAAATGAATGGGATATAAGGGAAGTTAAGATGGAAGCGCCCTTGGGAATGAGTGACCACAGTGTATTGAACTTTGAGTACCTGGTAGAGCTAGGACTTATCTCTCCCCAAAAAGAACTAGGAATCAAAAGGCTGGCATACCGAAAGGGGAATTATGAACAGATGAGAAGTTTCCTAAGTGAAATACCTTGGGACACAGACCTCAGAGACAAGTCTGTACAGGGTATGATGGACTATGTTACCCAAAAGTGTCAGGAGGCAGTAAACAGGTTCATCCCGGCCCAAAGGGAAAAATCCGAGAAGCAACAAAAGAATCCATGGTATAATAGGGCATGTATGGAAGCGAAGAAACTGAACAAAAAGGCGTGGAGGAACTTCTGGAATAACAGAACACCAGAAAGCAGGGAGAGATACCAGAGAACCAGAAATGAGTACGTCAGGGTGAGAAGAGAAGCAGAGAAAATTTTTGAAAATGATATAGCAAACAAAGCCAAGACCGAACCAAAGCTACTCCACAGTCACATCAGAAGGAAAACAACAGTGAAAGAACAGGTATTGAAACTTAGAACAGGCGAGGACAGGTATACAGAGAATGACAGAGAGGTGTGTGAGGAACTCAACAAGAGGTTCCAGGAGGTCTTCACAATAGAACAGGGTGAGGTCACTGTGCTAGGAGAAAGGGAGGTAAACCAGGCGGCCTTGGAGGAGTTCGAAATTACGAGAGAGGAGGTCAAGAGACACCTGCTGGATCTGGATGTTAGAAAGGCGGTTGGTCCAGATGGGATCTCACCATGGGTACTGAAAGAGTGTGCAGAGGCACTTTGCTTGCCACTCTCCATAGTGTATAGTAAATCACTAGAGACGGGAGACCTACCAGAAATATGGAAGACGGCGAATGTGGTCCCAATATACAAAAAGGGCGACAGACAAGAGGCACTGAACTACAGGCCAGTGTCCTTGACTTGTATACCATGCAAGGTGATGGAGAAGATCGTGAGAAAAAACCTGGTAACACATCTGGAGAGAAGGGACTTCGTGACAAATCGCCAACATGGATTCAGGGAGGGTAAATCTTGCCTTACAGGCTTGATAGAATTCTACGATCAGGTGACACAGATTAAGCAAGAAAGAGAGGGCTGGGCGGACTGCATTTTCTTGGATTGTCGGAAAGCCTTTGACACAGTACCGCATAAGAGGCTGGTACATAAGCTGGAGAGACAGGCAGGTGTAGCTGGTAAGGTGCTCCAGTGGATAAGGGAGTATCTAAGCAATAGGAAGCAGAGAGTTACGGTGAGGGGTGAGACCTCCGATTGGCGTGAAGTCACCAGTGGAGTCCCACAGGGCTCTGTACTCGGTCCTATCTTGTTTCTGATATATGTAAATGATCTCCCGGAGGGTATCGATTCATTTCTCTCAATGTTTGCGGACGATGCTAAAATTATGAGAAGGATTAAAACAGAAGAGGACTGTTTGAGGCTTCAAGAAGACCTAGACAAGCTGAAGGAATGGTCGAACAAATGGTTGTTAGAGTTTAACCCAACCAAATGTAATGTAATGAAGATAGGTGTAGGGAGCAGGAGGCCAGATACAAGGTATCATCTGGGAGAGGAAATTCTTCAGGAGTCAGAGAAGGAAAAAGACTTGGGGGTTGATATCACGCCAGACCTGTCTCCTGCAGCACATATCAAGCGGATAACATCAGCGGCATATGCCAGGCTGGCCAACATACGAACGGCATTCAGAAACTTGTGTAAAGAATCATTCAGAACTTTGTATACCACATATGTCAGGCCAATCCTGGAGTATGCAGCCCCAGCATGGAGTCCATATCTAGTCAAGGATAAGACTAAACTGGAAAAGGTTCAAAGGTTTGCCACCAGACTAGTACCCGAGCTGAGAGGTATGAGCTACGAGGAGAGACTACGGGAATTAAACCTCACTTCGCTGGAAGACAGAAGAGTTAGGGGGGACATGATCACCACATTCAAGATTCTGAAGGGGATTGATAGGGTAGATAAAGACAGTCTATTTAACACAAGGGGAACACGCACAAGGGGACACAGGTGGAAACTGAGTGCCCAAATGAGCCACAGAGATATTAGAAAGAACTTTTTTAGTGTCAGAGTGGTTGACAAATGGAATGCATTAGGGGGTGATGTGGTGGAGGCTCACTCCATACACAGTTTCAAGCGTAGATATGACAGAGCCCGATAGGCTCAGGAATCTGTACACCTGTTGATTGACGGTTGAGAGGCGGGACCAAAGAGCCAGAGCTCAACCCCCGCAAACACAACTAGGTGAGTACAACTAGGTGAGTACACACATACACACACACACACGCACACACGCACACACACACACACACACACACACACACACACACACACACACACACACACACACACACACACACACACACACACACACACACACACACACACACACACATCTGGTAACACATCTGGAGAGAAGGGACTTCGTGACAAATCGCCAACATGGATTCAGGGAGGGTAAATCTTGCCTTACAGGCTTGATAGAATTCTACGATCAGGTGACACAGATTAAGCAAGAAAGAGAGGGCTGGGCGGACTGCATTTTCTTGGATTGTCGGAAAGCCTTTGACACAGTACCGCATAAGAGGCTGGTACATAAGCTGGAGAGACAGGCAGGTGTAGCTGGTAAGGTGCTCCAGTGGATAAGGGAGTATCTAAGCAATAGGAAGCAGAGAGTTACGGTGAGGGGTGAGACCTCCGATTGGCGTGAAGTCACCAGTGGAGTCCCACAGGGCTCTGTACTCGGTCCTATCTTGTTTCTGATATATGTAAATGATCTCCCGGAGGGTATCGATTCATTTCTCTCAATGTTTGCGGACGATGCTAAAATTATGAGAAGGATTAAAACAGAAGAGGACTGTTTGAGGCTTCAAGAAGACCTAGACAAGCTGAAGGAATGGTCGAACAAATGGTTGTTAGAGTTTAACCCAACCAAATGTAATGTAATGAAGATAGGTGTAGGGAGCAGGAGGCCAGATACAAGGTATCATCTGGGAGAGGAAATTCTTCAGGAGTCAGAGAAGGAAAAAGACTTGGGGGTTGATATCACGCCAGACCTGTCTCCTGCAGCACATATCAAGCGGATAACATCAGCGGCATATGCCAGGCTGGCCAACATACGAACGGCATTCAGAAACTTGTGTAAAGAATCATTCAGAACTTTGTATACCACATATGTCAGGCCAATCCTGGAGTATGCAGCCCCAGCATGGAGTCCATATCTAGTCAAGGATAAGACTAAACTGGAAAAGGTTCAAAGGTTTGCCACCAGACTAGTACCCGAGCTGAGAGGTATGAGCTACGAGGAGAGACTACGGGAATTAAACCTCACTTCGCTGGAAGACAGAAGAGTTAGGGGGGACATGATCACCACATTCAAGATTCTGAAGGGGATTGATAGGGTAGATAAAGACAGTCTATTTAACACAAGGGGAACACGCACAAGGGGACACAGGTGGAAACTGAGTGCCCAAATGAGCCACAGAGATATTAGAAAGAACTTTTTTAGTGTCAGAGTGGTTGACAAATGGAATGCATTAGGGGGTGATGTGGTGGAGGCTCACTCCATACACAGTTTCAAGTGTAGATATGACAGAGCCCGATAGGCTCAGGAATCTGTACACCTGTTGATTGACGGTTGAGAGGCGGGACCAAAGAGCCAGAGCTCAACCCCCGCAAACACAACTAGGTGAGTACAACTAGGTGAGTACACACACACACACACACACACACACACACACACACACACACATGGGGCCTCGTAGCCTGGTGGATAGCGCGCAGGACTCGTAATTCTGTGGCGCGGGTTCGATTCCCGCACGAGGCAGAAACAAATGGGCAAAGTTTCTTTCACCCTAAGTGCCCCTGTTACCTAGCAGTAAATAGGTACCTGGGAGTTAGTCAGCTGTTACGGGCTGCTTCCTGGGGGGGGGGGGGTGTGATGTGTGGGAAAAAAAAAAAAAAAAAAAAAAAGCTCAACCCCCGCAAAACACAACTAGTAAACACACAACTAGTAAACACACACACACACACACACACACACACACACACACACACACACACACACACACACACACACACACACACACACACACACACACTCACACTAACATACTCAGAGAACCAGGAACGAGTATGTTAATGTGAGAAGAGAAGCAGAGAAAAAGTATGAAAATTATATAGCAAATAAAGTCAAGACCGAACCAAAGCTACTCTACAGTCACATCTGGAGGAAAAGATCAGTGAAGGAACAGGTGATGAAACTTAGAACGGGTAAGGACAGGTACACAAAGAATGATAAAGAGGTGTGTGAAGAACTCAACAAAAGGATCCAGGAGGTCTTCACAACAGAACGAGGTGAGGTCAATGCGCTAGGAGAGGTTGTAGTAAACCAGACAGCTCTGGAAGGGTTCGAAATTAAAAGAGATGAGATCAAAAGACCCCTGTTGGATCTGGATGTGAGTAAAGCTGTTGTTCCAGACGGAGTGTCACCATGGGTATTGAAAGAGTGCGCAGAAGCACTTTGCTTGGCACTCTCCGTAGTGTATATTAAGTCACTGGAGACGGGAGACCTACCAGAAATATGGAAGACGGTTAATGTAGTACCAATATACAAAATTGGTTACAGGCAAGAAGCACTGAACTACAGGCCAGTGTCCTAAACTTGAATACCATGCAAGTGATGGAGAAGATCGTGAGCAAAAAAACTAGTAACACATCTGGAGAGAAGGGACTTTGTGACAAACCACCAACATGGGTTCAGAAAGGGTAAATCTTGCCTCACTCGCTTAATAAAATTCTACGAACATGTGACAAAGATTAGGCAAGAAAGAATGCATTTTCTTGGACTGTCGGAAAGCCTTTGACACAGTACCTCATAAGAGGCGGGTACATAAGCTGGAGAAACAAACAGGAATAACTGGTAAGGTGCTGCAGTGGATTAGGGAGTACCTAAGCAATAGGAAGCACAGAGTTACAGTAAGGGGTGAGACCTCAGATTGGCGTGAAGTCACCGTTAGTCTCACAGGGCTCTGTACTCGGACCTATCCTGTTTCTGATACATAAATGATCTCCCGGAGGGTATAGACTCATTCCTCTCAATGTTTGCAGACGATGCCAAAATTATGAGAAGGATTAAGACAGATGAGGACTGTTTGAAGCTACAAGAAGACCTGAACAAACTGATGTTTTGATCGAACAAATGGTTGATAGAGTTTAAACCAAGCAAATGTAATTTTATGAAGATTGGCGAAGGGAGCAAGAGGCTAGATACAAGGTATCATTTGGGAGATGAAATTCTTCAAGAGTCAGAAAAAGGGAAAGACCTGGGGTTGATATCAAGCCAGACCTGTCCCCCGAAGCCCATATTAAGAGAATAACATCAGCGGCATATATCAGGTTGTCCAACATAATAACGGCCTTCAGAAACTTGAGTAAGGAATCATTCAGAACTTTGAATACCACATATGTCAGACCACTCCTGGTATATGCAGCTCCAGCATGGAGTCCATATCTAGTCAAGCTTAAGACGAAACTGGAAAAGGTTCAAAGGTCTGCCACCAGACTAGTACCCGAACTGAGGGGTATGAGCTACGAGGAGAGACTACAGGAATTAAACCTCACATCCCTGGAAGACAGAAAAGTTAGAGGGGACATGATCACCGCATACTAGATTCTCATAGGAATTGATAGGGTAGAAAAAGACAGGCTATTTAACCCAAGGGGCACAATCACTAGGGGACACAGGATGAAATTGAGTGCCCAAATGAGCCACAGAGACATTAGAAAGAACATTTTTGGTATCAGAGTAGTTAACAAATGGAATGCAGTGAAGTGATGTGGTGGAGGATGACTCCATACACAGTTTCAAGTGTAGATATGATAGAGCCCAATAGGCTCAGGAACCTGTACTTCAGTTGATTGGGCGTTGAGTGACGGGACCAAAGAGCCAGAGCTCGACCACACCAGCACAACTAGGCGAGTACACATATCCTCATACACCCTCTCACACTCTCTATCACCTGTTGGTTGACAGTTGAGAGTCGAGACCAAAGAGCCCTAAGCACAACTAGGCGGTTTCGGGGTCTACGGTTTGATTGACTGAAATTAACATATTTATACGTTAAATGACGATTTTATATAATTAGTTACAGTGTCACCTTTCTTCTACCAAATAAAAACTTCAGAAAACATTTGGTGTTTGCTGGACAGCTTCTCTTATCCCAGCACCGCCCAGCTTCTCTCATCCCAGCGCCGCCCAGCTTCTCTCATCCCAGCGCCGCCCAGCATCTCTTATCCCAGCGCCGCCCAGCTTCTCTTATCCCAGCGCCACCCAGCTTCTCTTATCCCAGCGCCGCCCAGCTTCTCTTATCCCAGCACCACCCAGCTTCTCTTATCCCAGCATCACCCAGCTTCTCTTATCCCAGCGCCGCCCAGCTTCTCTTATCCCAGCGCCGCCCAGCTTCTCTTATCCCAGCGCCGCCCAGCTTCTCTTATCCCAGCGCCGCCCAGCTTCTCTCATCCCAGCGCCGCCAAGCTTCTTTCATCCCAGCGCCGCCCAGCTTCTCTTATCCCAGCGCCGCCCAGCTTCTCTTATCCCAGCGCCACCCAGCTTCTCTCATCCCAGCACCACCCAGCTTCTCGTATCCCAGCGCCGCCCAGCTTCTCTTATCCCAGCGCCGCCCAGCTTCTCTTATCCCAGCGCCGCCCAGCTTCTCTTATCCCAGCGCCACCCAGCTTCTCTCATCCCAGCGCCGCCCAGCTTCTCTTATCCCAGCGCCGCCCAGCTTCTCTCATCCCAGCGCCGCCCAGCTTCTCTCATCCCAGCACCGCCCAGCTTCTCTCATCCCAGCGCCGCCCAGCTTCTCTCATCCCAGCGCCCTGACACCGTTGACCACCTCCGGCCAGACAGAGGGGACATGCAGGCTGGGCAAGCAAAGCCGAGAAGGGTGGACGGGCTGGCCGGAGTGGGCGAGGGACAAAGCAGCAGTGCTCAGGTAGGCGGCTGTTTCCAACCATGAAAGGTTCTCATCAGGAGACGGGCGGCGAGACGGTGCAGATAACGGCGGGAAACACAGATATCGTCCCCGGCTGATCAAAGTCGGTTGTGGCGTCCCCTGATGGACGAGCGTTCGTGTATGTGTGTATTCACCTACTTGTACTATCGTGTGTGTTGTCTGTTATCTTTACTTTTTGATGTACATTTTGCCTAACAGACTGCATCTCATCATAACTATGTTTTTAATTTGCATTTCTAACAGATTAAAAAAAAAAGTTGGTTTCGTCAGCATCATTCCATAATAGGATAAGCCCATTCTGAAACTGATTCAGTGTTGTTGGAGTGCTTGTACAAGCCCGTTTTTTCCATCATGTGGACGCTACATGGCAAAAATATATGGCATAAATCATTATATAACAATATTTTTAATGTGTCTTTCCACTAGAAATACTTGAATGACTGAGATATTATTGCATAGACAAAACCGTAAAGTATATCGTAGATACAGGAATATAGAATATATTCGGCATAAGTTGTGCAGTTGGATGTACTGCCTGGCGAGGTTTTTGGACATGCCAAGTCGACCTCTGTTTAATAACTATATTTACGGAGTCTGCACTCTTATGTAATCAACAATTAGTAGACTTTATGTTGTTATTTTAAATATATTTGCCTTGAATTCATGTTAATGATTCACTTCATAAATTTATTTCCACTGTCACGCATTTAAAGTTTTAGATCTTTTATATAGATTTCAAGTGGAGAGAACAATGAGGACGAGAACAGGAAGTCCTTACCCGAGATACTAACTTAGGACAACTTAATCTGAACCAATAATAACATCTGTTAATCAGTTCTACCTAACAAGTATGTTCATATTCCTACCTCACAAATATTAAGTTAAACCTACATTTATATTATTATATACAAGTGCTGAATCGCCAGCCACGTTTATTGCATTTTGAAAATCACTTATCTATTAGAAAAGTTATAAATGCTATAAAATAATTCATAATTAGCTGAAAGATAATAGTAGATAATAGCTAGAAAATAATTATTTAGGTAACTTGGGAATTAGAACAAATAATAAAATAGATCTTAATTAGTATCTCACAAAGGGGTACAATGGAGCGGAACTTTCTTTGTGGTACAATATAACTCTAAAACATGCACTTTCCCCTCAACATTATGCAACAAGTTTTCTTTAAAATTATCCTTCCTTCAAATTACGTGAAGCAAGAAACCAATTCTGACTGGTAATGATGAACCACAAAACATCTTTTAAACTTTGACCTTTAAAAATAAAAAAAATAAAAAAAGATGTATTTGATCTTCTAAACACTAAAGAAACATAAATAAATTAAATATAATTATATTACACTTTGTATCAAAACAAAAATGTCCATTCACTTTAATTGTTAATGCAACATTGAATTCAATATTTTAACCAAACATATCGGAAGAAGTTTTGCATTTACATACATGTAATACTAACATACCTCTAAAATTTCCCACACATCAATAAAAACATAACCATGCACAATAATGGATTTCCTGCTCAAAATATAAAGTTAACATTAAATATTTAATTTTAAATAATTCAAATGAAACTTGAGTATCTCTGACATTTTTGTAACTTGTAAACAATTATATATTGGTAGAGTACATTAAATTAAGCAGGAGACTGTCTGGGTTATCTTCTGATGGATGATTTTCCCTCATATATGTCTGTAGTACTAACCTCTCAATACTGTCTTCTGGGGTCACAGAAACATGCCTAAGTGTAAAATAATTGGTTTACATGTAAAGTAAATCATCAACATAACACTTCGTGGTTTGTTGCGGCTTTTAAACGATAGTCCCTAGTTCAGTCACAGGACAGAAGCAGTTGGACAACATTTCCATTCATCTGATACCATTGTTTATATGGTAATAAATATATACCTGGCAGTTAGGAAAGTGTTGTAGATATAATCCTGAGGTGTTGGAAATTTCCAACCTCCATATTAACCGAAGCTCTAAAACATGCTGGGAACGAGTGCATCAGCCGCCACATGTTCGTGGTGACTACTTATTTGCCTAGCACTTGATAGAAACTCCGTCGTCAATCTGCTTTGAATTGCGTTTGATTATCTTAGATAGAGTTTAATTAATGTTCATAGTAATCGAGAAAAATAAATTTGCATATAAATTCGCATTTACCTCCTTTCATTAGTAAATTTGCACCGAAAATTTGCGCCGTGATTATCAGCTGGTGGGAAGAGGAGTGGGCCCCACTCGCTCCCAGAAAAGCACCATATTTGTGCTTATATCCACAGAATAGTCTCACACTGAGGTGCAAGTTGAACAGCAGAGTCAGGTCATTGAACGGATCCCTGCATATACAGTTGCCGCAGTCTCCAAAGACGTATCCCGGTTGTATAGCTCTCATTTCATTTGTTAAGAGCTCGTAACATTGAAATTTCAACCAGGTTATGAGGCATATATAACATCAAACCCCATTAAGCCTCTCTCCCTTTCATTAGGTATCATTTTATGTGTTATACTGCTAATATAGTAGGTTGTTGCAATTGGTACATTGTTTTATCCCGGCAGATCTACGTTGGCAACGTGGGAGAAGATTAACTGGTACCAACACGTTGGAATTCAGGGTTAGAATACAGGACGCAGTGACCTCGGCGTCAACCTTACTTCTTCTTCTTCTCGAGAATAGGTGCAGTTTGCATGAAGGGTTTACACTTCCGATGACTGCACCAGGACAAATGTAGGAAGACGTGATGACGTTGAGGAGGAGAAGAGTCAAAAGTGTGAGATGTGTTGGGCCGTAGAGAGAGTGGCTACGAAAACAGAGGTGGACGTTAGAGGGAGACTCCCAGCACCATAAGGCGGGGTGACGAGTTCACGGCGGCAGCTGATCCACACACGGCATAGCGGTGTGCACAAGACGTTAACTAATATTTCTCTGGAAACTTGTATATCGGAAAGCGCAAGCAGTACACTTCCCAAATCACCCATGTGTCATCGGGCACCTGGCCACCGTCGGTTGAGACATTTTATCTGGCACCCTATAAACAAACTCCTTCACCCGCGACACCCAGACAGTGGACGAGCACCACGGGATCGGAAGCACCCGGGAATCCCGATAAGGGCCCAACACATGACCCCCCACAGGGCACGACCCCAGCAGTCGGGACTAGGCTTCCCCCAGACCGGGGCAATGAAGGAGGGGGAACCGCAGGGGATGCAGGCGTGGCATCGACCCCACTACAGGGCACAGGAGCCGAGACCTCCCGGCGCACATCTTTCCGCAACACCACGACGAGGTCCCGATCATCAGGGGCCACCCCCCACTGCGGAGAACCAACAACAGGTGACGCAGAGGGGGAGGGGGCACAGGTAGCAACTTTGGAGCCCCCTCACAGCACCATCATCCTCGGCGGGGGGCGCCAGAGCACCATACTCCCCCACCATCTCCCAAGGCACACCACGAAGGGGAGACACTCCGAGCCCGCCACGAACGCTTCGAGACAGGCCGCACCACACCACTCCCAGCAGGCCCCTCTGCAGGCACAGTCACCATCCTCACATCCACACAGGCCACACCCGCACCGTCCGAAGAGTCCACAGAGGCCACATCACCCACATTGTCCGCATCATCCAGGGATACAGCCTCAGAACACCGACGCGCACGCTTCTGCAAAGGGATGGAAAGAGCAGAACTACAGTTGCCAATACACACAGACACGGCAGGCACCTCCTCCTGCCGAAGCCCCCTCGCCAAAACAACAGGACCCGCGTCCCCGGGAGCCGGTACCACATCCACAGATGGGGGCGGGACATGGACATCCACTGGGACATCCACCACACGCTCTGCGGGCGACGACCCGATACTCGTACACTCCGGCACAACAACTACCTCCAGGGCCACAACAGGTAACAGACTGGACGCAGAGGGAACAGTATCCGCCTCTACAGGCAGAGCAGCAGACAAGCAATCAGGCGCCTCAGGCACAGCACCCACTCCATCCTCATAAGCATCCGAAGTCAACAGGGGGTGGAAAGTCCTCCTCATGAAAAACATGCACCCTGCCAGTTGCTCCCACGTCGCACGCTGCAGCGAGATGACCCACATTACCACACCTGTAACAGGTGCGCGGTTACCCATGATATTGGCAACGGAGCGTGTAACCCAACACGAACACAGAGGACGGAACACTACTCTTCAGAGACATGGTCAAGGTGCGGGAACCGTCAAGCATCCCAGTACAGTGCCCTGCAAGTACCTTGTCCCAACGAATGCTTACGGACAGTACCAAACTGTCCAAACACAGCAGTTAGGAAATTGTCGTTAAACTCGAAGGGGGCACAACGCACCGACACATACGTCAAGGCAACGCTGAGGTTCACTACCTTAACAGAACCGGCGGCATCAGGGAGAGGGTAAACATACCCCTCACACCGCCCCAGAACCGCGTGAAATGCAGCCTGATGGCGAAACTTTACCACGACGCGGTTCCCCTGCAGCAGCTGGACGCCCACCAAATCCGACAACTGCACATGGAGAACATCCACCAGGGCAACACCAATCAACAAGTGGTCCACTGGCACCATAAAAGCCAGACCAGCCGACGAGGTCCTCTTCAATGGAGGCCGGTAAGACCACATGTCTCCTCAACATGCGTACCACGCCCACACGGGGGACAACACCCCCACAACCGTCACAGACACCCTCCTCACACAGCGCTACGAACGACACGTCTGCACCCAACAGCCGCCAACGAGCCCCCGTCAACCTTTACTGCTGAATGACAACTGATGACTGATGACTACTTTCGTGTTATGCTGGGTTAGGATCTTCAGTCCAGTTATGCTGAAAAATTAGTCAGTTGTAGAGTAGCCTACTAACCCTATAACCCTCATTTATTTATTATTATCAACATTGAATTTATTATACGTTACATACATTATATAAATTAACCATATAGAATAACCCCCAAAATGTGTTATGGGAAGCAGCATTAGAATTTATAGAATCTACAGTTCATTTATTATACATTAATAGGATTGTTGTATTTATTAGAATTTAATTGCATTTTATTAATAGAGGTCCATAAGCCACTGGTTCTCTCATTTAGAATAGAATTCTGGCCCTTCGTGCATATTAGAATTATATATTATTTTATTAGCATAATACCTAGAGCCAGATTTCCCCACATAGTTTATGGTTGACTTCAGACTGGATGAACCAGAATTAACATTAAAAATCTATACCGGTTCTTAGACCAACATATTTTATGGTCCTACGAACCGAGATAGTCTAGAGAGCTAGACTATTATTAAAGAACCAGTATAACCAATATAATTAGTAGAATATAGCCAGAAGTTAGGCTATCTACAATCCATTAATCATTTATTATCCCTGACAACATTATACTCTTTAATTAGGAAGTATTGTCAGGTGCTAGGATAATTATAGGAGTTATGGCAGCATACCTGCCACATGTATAAAATTTATGGCAGCATACCTGCCACACATATAGGATTTATGGCATCATACCTGCCACACTTATAGAATTATGGCAGTAGAATACCTGCCACACATTCATTCATAGTCGTAGGATACTTGTCATCTATAATCACCTGTATATACTCTGTATAAATCAAAAATTATAAAAAAACAAAAACATAGCACTATCCTGACCTTGCCCAATTAGCATCAATATCGTATTTTATGCCATCCCATAGAAATATAATTTAGACTGGAATTGTACTAAAATGTGTACAACTCTAGTCTAACTCATTATTCTTAGCCAATCTAGTTAGGTAAGATTACTAGTAGACTAGCATTGTACCAGGCAGTACAACCTAGTCTAAATTTATTATTGAGCAAACCCAAATCAGGGTAGGATTTATCATTATTTTACACAAATTGTGTGTGTCCATATCTTATTATATATTACTGTGTTAATTTTGAGTCTTACTAGCTGTTACTACCCATTCAACGCTGATAATGATGAGATAAGCCTAGGAAAATCATGTAGAGACACCAAAGCACTAATAAAATATTAGGTATTTACTATTAGGTAGGTAAGCTAACCTCTATGAGGTAGAATAACATAGCCAAACTAAGGAATTGGATATTTGGCTATCAATAACCGTACTGGTTCCACGTATTTAAGCCAAAATCCACAGACTGTGCACCGGAAGTAATGTCAAGCAACTGCTTATTATATCTTAGATCATACACGAGTCTCAAAGGTTATGTGACTCGACAGTTGAATAAGTGTGGGCAGCTGATATAATCAGGTGTCAGCCCCAGTACTAGAAAACCACATAGAGGTGGCCAAGCAAAAGTTGCAGAGAACAAGTGAGGCTGCAGATGATTATCTCAAGAGTCCTCACGCAACAAAATGCTGAGCCCGATAAGCTGGATACCTTCCATGCCGAGACGGAACAGTTTGAGGAGGGTGTCCAAGATCATATAGACAAATTAACACAATCTCTAGAAAAATTGGAAAACAACTAATTTTTTCAAAATACTCTGATCACGTGTGATGCTAATAAACAGGAAGGGAAGTTCGTCTTCCTACCATTGATCTACCTCACTTTCATGGTAGGGATGATGAGAATTTCGAATGCTATTGGAATACATTCGACTCTTTAGTGAACTCCAATCAGTAAACCTAATAAATTTCTAATTTGCGAAGTACCCTTGAGGGTGAAGCAAAAGCAGTTGTCGAGCACCTAATTCCCAGTGATAGAATGCTAATCTTTATTACAAGTTGAGAGCGATACCTACACCAGTTACGACACCTGGTCTATTCGACCAGGGATCACAGAGAACGTTCATCACTAACAACAAGCGGCTTAATCCCTTGAGTAACGTGAAATTGAACATAGCTGGATTCCTAACAAAACTGGACCTCAAGATTATAAAGTAGTACAACCACTTGTACAGCAAGGCGGTTATGTCCGACCTGTCCTGGCCATAGTAGTTGATCACATCCCATCTGACCTAAATGTTAAGGGTCTAGGGAACAGAGCTAGATTTTTGCAAAAAAATTTAATCAAACTGGGAAATACCAAGAAAACGTCTGACCGCTTCACCGATGTAGGTCTATTAGTAGAGGCAGACTATTATTACAGTTCATTACTGGAACAACAAGACAACAGTGAATGAACCTGTTAAAGTCAGCAGGAGGCTACTTACTTACAGGTAAAATCTTAAACGTGAAGAAGTCTATGCCAGCTGACAAAACCAATACTAATCAGAAAAGATTGAGTCTCGTACAATTAATATTAGCAGAGATAGTGTCTATGAGTCTCAGAGGTTAATTAGTGACCAGCAGCCTAAACCTGTTCACGTCACAGCGACATGACCCCACTGCAGCCCCAGAATTATTCTCGGTGATAATAATTGACCACATTCAGTCCTCATCGCATCTCATTGCATTTATCATACCTTAGGGTAAGTCTTCCAGAGAAGACTGTATTTATTATACCTTAGGGAAAGTCTTCCAACGGAGACCACATATATACCTAGTCGTCTGGACTAGGATTTAATAATCCATTTAATGTGATACACATGGAGGGTTGTATCAGTATTGTTTCAGCTAATTCTTTCTCGTTTCTGCTCATAAGCAACTTTAGACACAGTTTGAAGAAGTATCTTAGTGCAAGCGAAATTGAACTTAACAATAGCCTGTAAGTGAACATTTAGCAGAAGACTATCAGTAGTGAAACAAATTGTTTCTCACCATCTTCTTGAGATCTTGAGGTTATCTTGAGATGATTTCGGGGCTTTTTAGTATCCCCGCGGCCCGGCCCTCGACCAGGCCTCCACCCCCAAGGAAGCAGCCCGTGACAGCTGACTAACACCTAGGTACCTATTTTACTGCTAGGTAACAGGGGCATAGGGTGAAAGAAACTCTGCCCATTGTTTCTCGCCGGCACCTGGGATCGAACCCAAAAACACAGGATCACAAGTCCAGCGTATAATAATCTCATATTCATCCCTTAAGTTATTATGTGCTTAGTTATATCTCCAGAGAGTCTTAGTAGTGTAACTTAATGTGCAAAAACCGAGCAGGTCTACTACTCATTCAGAATCTTTAGATTGCTATATATGTTTAGTTATACCTTCAGAGAGTTATAGTACTGTAGCCTAATGTATATAATTTGCATTTACCATCTACTTAGGTAGATTAGGGAACATTAGTTAGCGTCAGCTGAGTGCAAGTTAAATCTTTACTCACTAAAGCATACCACTGACTACATTCATAGAGACTGACACCAAAATACACAGTTCTCTACTTTATATAGAATTTAGCTAGGCTAGGAACTTATTATCATAACAAAGACTAAAATACTTGTCCAGCAAGGACTACCTTTAGGCTAAATTGAAATCTACATAGAATTCCTTGTTTGAAGTTGATGTGATCTTATGAGTCTCCAGTGATCAAACAGTGTCTAGTAACTCATCTAGTTACAAGTCACTGCGACCCTAGTTATTAATCTCATTGTAGATTCAGTATCTCCTTGATCTCAAAAGGGACATAATGAATAATACTTTAATCATTATATAGATGTATCCCATGATAACAGATCATACCTGTAACACAGATCCGGGATATTCACTGTGTACCTACTAACGTACTAATCTACTAACATATAAGAATTTTATAACTTCAGAGAGGAGTAACAGATACGTTAGTACTTAATCGTGAACTACGACCCGTGTATTCTCTCCCCCGGAGAGAGAAGCTAAGCTGAAAAATTAAGCAGGAGTAGAGTAGCCTTCCAACCCTATAACCCTCATTTATTTATTATCAACACTGAAAATTATTATACATTACATACTCTATATAAATTAACCTTATAGAATAACCCCCCAAAATGTGTTATGGAAAGCGGCTTTAGAATTTATACTCTGAACTCTGTTACATAAGAACATAAGAACAAAGGTAACTGCAGAAGGCCTATTGGCCCATACGAGGCAGCTCCTATTCTATAACCACCCAATCCCACTCATATACTTGTCCAACCCGTGCTTGAAACAATCGAGGGACCCCACCTCCACAATGTTACGCGGCAATTGGTTCCACAAATCAACAACCCTGTTACTGAACCAGTATTTACCCAAGTCTTTCCTAAATCTAAACTTATCCAATTTATATCCATTGTTTCGTGTTCTGTCCTGTGTTGATACTTTTAATACCCTATTAATATCCCCCCGGTTATGTCCATTCATCCACTTGTAAACCTCTATCATGTCACCCCTAACTCTTCGCCTTTCCAGTGAATGCAACTTAAGCTTTGTTAATCTTTCTTCATATGAAAGATTTCTAATTTGGGGAATTAACTTAGTCATCCTACGCTGGACACGTTCAAGTGAATTTATATCCATTCTATAATATGGCGACCAAAACTGAACTGCATAATCTAAATGGGGCCTAACTAGAGCAAGATATAGCTTGAGAACCACACCAGGTGTCTTGTTACTAACGCTGCGATTAATAAATCCAAGTGTCCGATTTGCCTTATTACGAACATTTATGCATTGATCCTTTTGTTTTAAATTCTTACTAATCATAACTCCCAGATCCCTTTCGCAATCCGACTTCGCAATCACAACACCATCTAGCTCGTATCTTGTAACTCTATCATCATTACCTAACCTCAGAACTTTACATTTATCAGCATTAAACTGCATCTGCCAATCCTTTGACCATTTCAAAACCCTATCTAGATCAACTTGAAGTGATAGTGAGTCCTCCTCCGAATTAATTTCCCTACCGATTTTCGTATCATCGGCAAATTTGCAAATGTTGCTACTCAAACCTGAATCTAAATCATTTATATATATTATAAACAACAGAGGTCCCAGGACAGAGCCTTGAGGCACTCCACTTACAACATTTTCCCACTCTGACTTGATTCCATTTATACTAACTCTCTGTTTCCTTTGGTATAGCCATGCCCTAATCCAGCTTAATATAGCACCCCCAATACCATGAGACTCTATTTTTTTTAATCAGTCTTTCATGTGGCACTGTATCAAAAGCTTTGCTAAAGTCAAGGTATACAACATCGCAATCCTTACCACTATCAACTGCCTCAACAATGCTAGAATAAAAAGATAACAAATTTGTTAAACATGAACGGCCATTTATAAAACCATGTTGCGACTCAATTATTAATTTATGTTTTTCAAGATGAAGACGAATTTTATTTGCTATTATAGATTCGAGTAACTTTCCCACAATAGACGTTAGGCTAATTGGTCGATAGTTAGACGCAAGTGATCTATCTCCTTTCTTAAAAACTGGTATCACATTAGCAACTTTCCAAAACTCTGGCACTCTGCCTGACTCTATTGATTTATTAAATATGGTTGACAGTGGGTCACAAAGCTCCTCTTTGCATTCTTTAAGCACCCTAGCAAACACTTCATCCGGCCCTGGGGATTTGTTTGGTTTGAGTTTTACTATTTGTTTAAGAACATCCTCCCTGGTAACTGCTAAACTCGTCAACCTGTCCTCGTCCCCACCCACATAGACTTGTTCGGCTGAAGGCATATTGTTAAGTTCCTCTTTAGTAAATACAGATACAAAATATTTATTAAAAATACTACTCATCTCTTCATCACTATCTGTTATTTGACCTGTCTCAGTTTTTAATGGACCTATCCTTTCCCTAGTCTTAGTACGATATAACTGAAAAAAACCTTTAGGATTTGTCTTTGCTTGCCCTGCTATGCGAACTTCATAGTTTCTTTTTGCTTTCCTTATCTCTTTTTTAACATTTCTAACCAGTTGTACGAATTCCTGTTCTAAAGTGACCTCCCCATTTTTAATCCTTTTGTACCAAGCTCTCTTTTTACCTATAAGGTTCTTCAAATTCTTTGTTATCCACTTTGGGTCATTAGTATACGATCTATTCAATTTGTATGGTATACTACGTTCCTGTGCTTTGTTTAGAATATTCTTAAATAAGTTATATATTGAATCCACATCGAAATCCCCATTTAAGTCACCTATCGCTGGGTTCATGTCTCGCTCCAAGACCGGCCCACACCCCATACCCAAGCCTTTCCAATCAATTTGACCCAAAAAATTTCTTAGGCTATTAAAATCAGCTTTTCGAAAATCTGGCACTTTAACAGAATTTTCTCCTACTGGTCTATTCCATTCTATGCTAAATCTGATTTCTTTGTGATCACTGCTCCCTAGCTCACTCCCTATTTCGATGTCATTAATTTGCGTTTCCCTGTTAGTTAACACTAAATCTAAAATATTATTTTCCCGTGTTGGTTCCTTAATGTGTTGCGTAAGAAAGCAATCGTCAATTAATTCTAGAAAATCTTCTGCTTCACTATTCCCTGTTTTGTTCAACCAGTTTATTCCGCTAAAATTAAAGTCACCCATGACATAAATACTGTTAGATCTAGATGCTCTAGATATTTCATCCCATAGATGCTTTGCTTCCATTCTGTCTAAATTTGGTGGCCTATATATTACTCCTATTATAATATTATTAGCTTTTTCGTTTAATTCAATCCAAATAGTTTCTGTGTGTGGCTCTGTTTTGATTCCCTCTTTGAGACTACATTTCAAATTGTCCCTAACATATATGGCTACTCCACCTCCTCGTCTAATATATCTATCTGTGTGAAATAGTTTAAATCCATATATTTGATATTCAGCTAATAGTTCTCTATTTTCTACATTCATCCACGTTTCGGTAAGTGCAATAATATCTATTTTTTCTGTGCAGACAAGAGCATTTAATTCGTTAATTTTATTTCTTAGACTTCTACTGTTAGTGTAATATACCCTAAGTGAATTGTTATTTTGCGGACCTTCTCTTTCCCTGATCGTTTTGCCAATTCCTTTCTCCCACAAACACATACTTTTATTACCTCCTTCCTCCAAATCAATTCCCATACCTCTATCTACTAACAGTTTAAACCCAAACAAACACCTCTAACCACTTCTTCTAGCGAGTTCGCAACAGCAACAACCCCAGCTCTCGATAGATGCACCCCATCACGAGCATACATTTCATTTCTTCCATAGAAGTGTTCCCAGTTGTCTATGAAAGATATTGCATTTGATTTGCAATATCTTTCCAGCCGGCAATTGACACCAAGTGCCCTCGATATCCATTCATTTCCCACTCCCTTTCTTGGAAGAATGCCACATATGATCGGGATTCCTCCCTTGCTCCTAACTACCTCTATGGCTGTTTTATACCTCTGAATCAGTTCCTCACTCCTGACTCGACCAACATCATTTCCTCCCACGCTAATGCAAATAATGGGATTGTTCCCATTACCAGCCATAATATCATTCATGTTGTTTATAATATCACCAATGCCAGCTCCGGGATAGCAAACCCTTAACCTGTTCCCCCTATCTCTAGCACAAAACGTTCTATCCAAATACCTATGGTATATTTGTTAGGAGTTTCCTCATAGTTTCCCTTTCGGTATGCCAACCATTTGTTTCTTTATCCCTTCCTTAGGTAAGTTATCACTACTTCTTCCAGAAACTCAATAATCAATACATTGTGATCACTCATTCCCATGGAGGCTTCCAGGTTGACTTTCCTTATGTCAGATTCATTCAAGGTGACTACTAGGTCAAGTCTAACTGGTTCGTCATTATCTTTATTTCTTGTGGGTCCTCTGACATGCTAGCTTAAAAAAAAACTTTGTTTCCCCGTCCAATAGCTTAGCTATCTCTGTTTATATACCCCCATTAAGTTCCTTGTTCTCCCAATTTATCTTTCCATGCTAGAAGTCTCATAAATAGAATTCAGGATCGATTTCTACAGGCAATGAAGGCTGCCTATTCAATAATAGCATGTGTGCCTAGGTATGTGTATATGTATGAGTGTAAATGTATGTACTCACCTAGTTGTGCTTGCAGGGGTTGAGCTCTGGCTCTTTGGTCCCACCTCTCAACCGTCAATCAACTGATGTAAAGATTCCAGAACCTACTTGGCTCTATTATATCTACATTTGAAACTGTGTATTGAGTCAGCCTCCAGCACATCACTGCCTAATGTATTCCACTTGCTAACTACTTAGACACTGAAAAAGTTCTTTCTAACGCCCCTGTGGCTCATTTAGATACTCAGTCTCCATCTGTGTCCCCTTAATCGTGTACCAATGGTGTTAAAAAGTTCATCCTTATCAATCCAGAAATTCCTCTGAGAATTTTGTAGGTAGTAATCATGTCTCCCCTTACTCTTCTGTCTTCCAGTGTCGTGAGGTGCACCTCACGCAGCCTTTCCTCGTAACTCATGCCTCTTAGTTTTGGGACTAGTCTAGTGGCATACCACTGAACTTTTTCCAGCTTCGTCTTGTGCTTGACAAGGTACGGGCTCCATGCTGGGGAGTGTACTCACCTATTTTTGCTTGCGAGGGTTTAGCTCTGGCTCTTTGGTCCTGCCTCTCAACTGTCAATCAACTGGTGTACAGGTTCCTGAGCCTATTGGGCTCTATCATATCTACACTTGAAAGTGTGTATAGAGTCAGCCTCCACCACATCACTGCCTAATGCATTCCATTTGTCAACCACTCTGAGACAAAAAAAATTAAACATAAGAACAATTGGTTCCACAAATCAACAACCCTGTTACTGAACCAGTATTTACCCAAGTCTTTCCTAAATCTAAACTTATCCAATTTATATCCATTGTTTCGTGTTCTGTCCTGTGTTGATACTTTTAATACCCTATTAATATCCCCCCGGTTATGTCCATTCATCCACTTGTAAACCTCTATCATGTCACCCCTAACTCTTCGCCTTTCCAGTGAATGCAACTTAAGCTTTGTTAATCTTTCTTCATATGAAAGATTTCTAATTTGGGGAATTAACTTAGTCATCCTACGCTGGACACGTTCAAGTGAATTTATATCCATTCTATAATATGGCGACCAAAACTGAACTGCATAATCTAAATGGGGCCTAACTAGAGCAAGATATAGCTTGAGAACCACACCAGGTGTCTTGTTACTAACGCTGCGATTAATAAATCCAAGTGTCCGATTTGCCTTATTACGAACATTTATGCATTGATCCTTTTGTTTTAAATTCTTACTAATCAAAACTCCCAGATCCCTTTCGCAATCCGACTTCGCAATCACAACACCATCTAGCTCGTATCTTGTAACTCTATCATCATTACCTAACCTCAGAACTCAAATTAGAATATTAGAAATTCTTTCTAATATCTCTGTGGCTCAGTTAGGCTCTCAATTTCCACATGTGTCCCCAAGTGCGTTTGCCCCTTGTGTTAAATAGTTTGTCTTTATCTACCCTGTCAATTCCTCTGAGAATCTTGTATGTGGCGATCATGTCCCCTCAAATTCTTCTGTCTTCAAGTGACGTGTGGTTTAATTCCCATAGCCTCTCCTCGTAGCTCATACCCCTCAGTTTGGGTACTAGTCTGGTGGCAAACCTTTGAACCTTTTCCAGTTTAGTCTTATGCTTGACTAGATATGGACTCCATGCTGGAGCCGTATACTCAAGGATTGGTCTGACATATACATAAGAACATAAGAACATAAGAACAAAGGTAACTGCAGAAGGCCTATTGGCCCATACGAGGCAGCTCCTATTCTATAACCACCCAATCCCACTCATATACTTGTCCAACCCGTGCTTGAAACAATCGAGGGACCCCACCTCCACAATGTTACGCGGCAATTGGTTCCACAAATCAACAACCCTGTTACTGAACCAGTATTTACCCAAGTCTTTCCTAAATCTAAACTAAATACTAAACTTGGGTAAATACTGGTTCGGTAACAGAGTTGTTGATTTGTGGAACCAATTACTGCGTAACGTGGTGGAGGTTGGGTCCCTCGATTGTTTCAAGCGTGGGTTAGACATGTATATGAGTGGTAAATACTGGTTCGGTAACAGAGTTGTTGATTTGTGGAACCAATTACTGCGTAACGTGGTGGAGGTTGGGTCCCTCGATTGTTTCAAGCGTGGGTTAGACATGTATATGAGTGGGATTGGGTGGTTATATATAGGAGCTGCCTCGTTTGGGCCAATAGGCCTTCTGCAGTTGCCTTTGTTCTTATGTTCTTATGTTCTAACTTATCCAATTTATATCCATTGTTTCGTGTTCTGTCCTGTGTTGATACTTTTAATACCCTATTAATATCCCCTTTGTTATGTCCATTCATCCACTTGTAAACCTCTATCATGTCACCCCTAACTCTTCGCCTTTCCAGTGAATGCAACTTAAGCTTTGTTAATCTTTCTTCATATGAAAGATTTCTAATTTGGGGAATTAACTTAGTCATCCTACGCTGGACACGTTCAAGTGAATTTATATCCATTCTATAATATGGCGACCAAAACTGAACTGCATAATCTAAATGGGGCCTAACTAGAGCAAGATATAGCTTGAGAACCACACCAGGTGTCTTGTTACTAACGCTGCGATTAATAAATCCAAGTGTCCGATTTGCCTTATTACGAACATTTATGCATTGATCCTTTTGTTTTAAATTCTTACTAATCATAACTCCCAGATCCCTTTCGCAATCCGACTTCGCAATCACAACACCATCTAGCTCGTATCTTGTAACTCTATCATCATTACCTAACCTCAGAACTTTACATTTATCAGCATTAAACTGCATCTGCCAATCCTTTGACCATTTCAAAACCCTATCTAGATCAACTTGAAGTGATAGTGAGTCCTCCTCCGAATTAATTTCCCTACCGATTTTCGTATCATCGGCAAATTTGCAAATGTTGCTACTCAAACCTGAATCTAAATCATTTATATATATTATAAACAACAGAGGTCCCAGGACAGAGCCTTGAGGCACTCCACTTACAACATTTTCCCACTCTGACTTGATTCCATTTATACTAACTCTCTGTTTCCTTTGGTATAGCCATGCCCTAATCCAGCTTAATATAGCACCCCCAATACCATGAGACTCTATTTTTTTAATCAGTCTTTCATGTGGCACTGTATCAAAAGCTTTGCTAAAGTCAAGGTATACAACATCGCAATCCTTACCACTATCAACTGCCTCAACAATGCTAGAATAAAAAGATAACAAATTTGTTAATATGGTATACAAAGTTCTGAAAGATTCCTTACACTAGTTTCTATAGGCAGTTCTTATGTTAGCCAACCTGGCATATGCTGCTGACGTTATCCCCTTGATATGAGCTTCAGGGGACAGATCTGGCGTGATATCAACCCCCAGGTCTTTCTCTCTCTTAGACTCTTGAAGTATTTCATCTCCCAAATGATACTTTGTATCTTGTCTCCTGCTCCCTACACCTATCTTCATTACATTGCATTTGCTTAGGTTAAACTCTAACAACCATTTGTTCGACCATTCCTGCAGCTTGTCCAGGTCTTCTTGAAGCCTCAAGCTGTTCTCCTCTATCTTAATCCGTCTCATAATTTTGGCGTCGTCAGGAAACGTTGAGAGGAATGAGTCTATGCCCTCTGGGAGATCATTTACGTATATCAGAAACAGGATAGGTCCAAGTACAGAGCCCTGTGGGAGTCCACTGGTGACTTCACGCCAATCTGAGGTCTCAACCCCTCACTGTAGCTCTCTGCTACCTATTGCTTAGGTACTCCCTTATCCACTGGAGCGCCCTACCAGTTACTCCTGCCTGTCTCCCCAGCTTATATAGCAGCCTCTTATGGGAGACATGGTCTTTTCCCTCAGACAACTGCAGGAGAAATGCAGGGAACAGTAGCAGCCACTCTTCGTAGCCTTCATAGATCTGACGAAGGCCTTCGACCTCGTCAGCAGGAATGGCCTGTTCAAGATCCTCCCCAAGATCGGATGCCCACCCAGGCTCCTCAGCATCATCAGATCTTTCCATGAAACATGAACATAAGAACAAAGGCAACTGCAGAAGGCCTATTGGCCCATACGAGGCAGCTCCTATTTATAACCACCCAATCCCACTCATATACTTGTCCAACCCGCGCTTGAAACAATCGAGGGACCCCACCTCCAGCACGTTACGCGGTAATTGGTTCCACAAATCAACAACCCTGTTACTGAACCAGTATTTACCCAAGTCTTTCCTAAATCTAAACTTATCCAATTTATACCCATTGTTTCGTGTTCTGTCTTGTGTTGATACTTTTAATACCCTATTAATATCCCCTTTGTTATGTCCATTCACCCACTTGTAAACCTCTATCATGTCACCCCTAACTCTTCGCCTTTCCAGTGAATGCAACTTAAGCTTTGTTAATCTTTCTTCATATGAAAGATTTCTAATTTGGGGAATTAACTTAGTCATCCTACGCTGGACACGTTCAAGTGAATTTATATCCATTCTATAATATGGCGACCAAAACTGAACTGCATAATCTAAATGGGGCCTAACTAGAGCAAGATATAGCTTGAGAACCACACCAGGTGTCTTGTTACTAACGCTGCGATTAATAAATCCAAGTGTCCGATTTGCCTTATTACGAACATTTATGCATTGATCCTTTTGTTTTAAATTCTTACTAATCATAACTCCCAGATCCCTTTCGCAATCCGACTTCGCAATCTCAACACCATCTAGCTCGTATCTTGTAACTCTATCATCATTAAATGGGCCAATAGGCCTTCTGCAGTTACCTTTGTTCTTATGTTCTTATGTTCTTATTACCTAACCTCAGAACTTTACATTTATCAGCATTAAACTGCATCTGCCAATCCTTTGACCATTTCAAAACCCTATCTAGATCAACTTGAAGTGATAGTGAGTCCTCCTCCGAATTAATTTCCCTACCGATTTTCGTATCATCGGCAAATTTGCAAATGTTGCTACTCAAACCTGAATCTAAATCATTTATATATATTATAAACAACAGAGGTCCCAGGACAGAGCCTTGAGGCACTCCACTTACAACATTTTCCCACTCTGACTTGATTCCATTTATACTAACTCTCTGTTTCCTTTGGTATAGCCATGCCCTAATCCAGCTTAATATAACACCCCCAATACCATGAGACTCTATCTTTTTAATCAGTCTTTCATGTGGCACTGTATCAAAAGCTTTGCTAAAGTCAAGGTACACAACATCACAATCCTTACCACTATCAACTGCCTCAACTATGCTAGAATAAAAAGATAACAAATTTGTTAAACATGAACGGCCATTTATAAAACCATGTTGCGACTTAATTATTAATTTATGTTTTTCAAGATGAAGACGAATTTTATTTGCTATTATAGATTCGAGTAACTTTCCCACAATAGACGTTAGACTAATTGGTCGATAGTTAGACGCAAGTGATCTATCTCCTGAGGGGCACCGTGGTCTTTGATGGCCTAACATCAGACGCCTTTGACATCCGAAATGGAGTAAAGCAGGGCTGCGTACTGGCTCCAACCCTATTCGGGATTTTCTTCGCAGTTATGCTGCGGCACGCCTTCGGATCTGTCACGGAAGGCATTTACCTCCGGATCAGGTCGGATGGAAAGCTCTTTAACCTCGCCAGGCTGAGAGCCAAGACGAAGGTTCGGTTGAGGGGTCTGCGCGACTTCCTTTTTGCCGACGACGCAGCAGTCACTGCCCACTCAGCCGAAGACCTCCAACGGCTCATGACCCGCTTCAGCGAAGCCTCTCAGGCTTTCGGACTCACCATCAGCCTGAAGAAAACACAAGTCATGGGACAAGGAGTGGACTCCCCACCTGACATCGGCATCTCCGATTCCAAACTGGAAGTCGTTAACGACTTCGTGTACCTGGGCTCCACAATCTCTGACTCCCTCTCTCTTGATACGGAGCTAAACAAACGCATCGGTAAGGCATCTACTACCATGTCCAGTCTGACAAAGAGAGTGTGGGCTAACAATAGGCTAACTGAGTATATTAAGATTCAGGTTTACATAGCCTGTGTCCTGAGCACTCTCTTTTATGGCAGTGAGTCTTGGACACTCCGCGCCCGTCAGGAAAGACAGCTGAATGCCTACCACATGCGCTGCATTCGACACATCTTGGACATCACCTGGCAGGACAAGGTGACAAACAACAACACCTTGGGGAGAGCAAGAATCATCAGCATGTACACAATGCTGAAACAGAGACGAATGCGCTGGCTCAGGCATGTTGTGCGAATGGGCGACGGCAGGATCCCCAAGGATCTCCTGAATGGAGAGCTGATGCAGGGAAAGCGTCCAATAGGGAAGCCCCAGCTACGGTACAAAGACGTATGCAAGAGGGACCTGAAAGCCATGGACGTCGATCTTGCTATATGGGATACACTGGCTGCAGACCGTTCAGCCTGGGGGCAGTCTGTTGAAAGAGGTCTCTCCAAGTTCGAGGAGTCACTTGCCAAGGAATCGGAGGCAAAGAGACAGAGAAGGAAAGCCAGTAGCCAGGAAGACAGACCAGAATCGAACTTTGTTTGTGCTCGGTGTGGGATGGACTGCCACTCTCGGATTGGCCTCATCAGTCACACCAGACGTTGCACTAGGATTGACAACTAGGGCGCAACTCCATAGTTTCCCGAGACTGAAGGATGCCTACTACTACTACTACTATGGGAGACTGTGTCAAAGGCTTTCCGACAGTCCAAAAAAGTGCAGTCCACCCAGCCTTCTCTTTCTTGCTTTATCTTTGTCACCTGATCGTAGAATCGTATGTGTGTATAGGTCGTGTGTGTGTGTGTGTGTGTGTGTGTGTGTGTGTGTGTGTGTGTGTGTGTGTGTGTGTGTGTGTGTACTCACCTAATTGTACTTACCTAATTGTGCTTGCGGGGGTTGAGTTCTGGCTCTTTGGTCCCGCCTCTCAACCGTCAATCAACTGGTGTACAGATTCCTGAGCCTATTGGGCTCTATCATATCTACATTTGAAACTGTGAATGGAGTCAGCCTCCACCACATCACTTCCTAATGCATTCCATTTGCTAACTACTCTGACACTGAAAAAGTTCTTTCTAACGTCTCTGTGGCTCATTTGGGTACTCAGCTTCCACCTGTGTCCCCTTGTTCGCGTCCCACCAGTGTTGAAAAGTTCATCCTTGTTTACCCGGTCGATTCCCCTGAGGATTTTGTAGGTTGTGATCATGTCCCCCCTTACTCTTCTGTCTTCCAGTGTCGTGAGGTGCATTTCCCGCAGCCTTTCCTCATAACTCATGCCTCTTAGTTCTGGGACTAGTCTAGTAGCATACCTTTGGACTTTTTCCAGCTTCGTCTTGTGCTTGACAAGGTACGGGCTCCATGCTGGGGCCGCATACTCCAGGATTGGTCTTACATATGTGGTGTACAAGATTCTGAATGATTCCTTACACAGGTTCCTGAACGCCGTTCTGATGTTAGCCAGCCTCGCATATGCCGCAGACGTTATTCTCTTTATGTGGGCTTCAGGAGACAGGTTTGGTGTGATATCAACTCCTAGATCTTTCTCTCTGTCTGTTTCATTAAGTACTTCATCTCCTATTCTGTATCCTGTGCCTGGCCTCCTGTTTCCACTGCCTAGTTTCATTACTTTGCATTTACTCGGGTTGAACTTCAACAGCCATTTGTTGGACCATTCACTCAGTCTATCCAGGTCATCTTGTAGCCTCCTACTATCATCCTCTGTTTCAATCCTCCTCATAATTTTTGCATCGTCGTGTGTGTGTGTGTGTGTGTGTGTGTGTGTGTGTGTGTGTGTGTGTGTGTGTACTCACCTAGTTGAACTTGCGAGGGTTGAACACACACTTTGTCGTTTGTAGTGAATCCTTCTGCCCCTATCCTTATTTTCATTACCTGTTCCTTTACTGTTGTTTTTCTCCTGATGTGGCTGTGCAGTGTCTCAGGTTACAGGAGAAACGAGTCTCCCCTGGCGAGTTATTCTGCCATAACTAAGAGGTCAAAGAAGTGGACAAGGAAAATATATATATATATATATATATATATATATATATATATATATATATATATATATATATATATATATATATATATATATATATATGTGAGGGTACCACCTCTGGTGCCAATGTGGGGACCCATAGCCTCGGAGAAGAAAATAAAAAGTATTCAGAGGAGATCTTGTGGTTTCTCACTGAACACTAATATTATCTTCTCCTACCACCCCCATTCTTTTGTATGTACACATATATATTTACTTTATTTGAACTTTGTTACAAAAAAGGAGTTACATATGGGTTACAAAGATGGTTGTCATAGGTTGTCGAGTTCCTCCAGCTCCTCAGATGGCGGGCAGGAACCCTAGATGCAGTGCGCATTTCCCCTCTGTATCGCCACACTGAGGCGCTGGAAAAGAAAGCTTGCAGCTCTCGGGTCCCTTGTTGTTTCAATGAGCCTAGAACCCAGTTCCTTCAAAAAACTGGTAGCACTTTTACCCCAGGCGCCGAGCGTCTCAGAAGCAATGGGTACAAAATTGTAGTGGTGATCCAGTTCTCTATACTTACGGGATTTGGCTGCTTCTCTGTGGGTGGCAGCACCATCTGGTTGTGCAACACTGAGGTTAATGTAGGTGTTAGCCAGGGTTGATACGCACGTGTAGTCCCATACCAACTGCTTGCCATTCTTCCTGGGGTTCACTGTGATACCATCCGGGCGACCAATAAGAGCATCAGAGTTACGGGGCGTTAGGTAACGGGGCTCTCTTTCAGCTGGGCATCCAGCTGTGGTGAGGCTCCTCTTGATGATGTCGTTAACTCACTGTGCCTCGAGTGCCATCCCCCTGTGCTTTGGCAGAGTAGGCCATGGTGACCGTACCTGTCAGCCACCACCTCGCCGCAAATACACCTATATCTGGTGTGGATTGGGGCAGCAAGGCGGAGGGCCACAGCAATTCGGAGGGCGTGTGGTGTGAGACGCGTGCCAGTTGCCGACATTGGGGTTGCTAACAGGAAATCCCCTGCATGTGGTGCTGCTACTGCTGTGAGGCGAGCAATGTCGTGTTGTGTTGTTGCAGCACCCAGGCACTCTGCAGCAACTTGGTCTACAATGGGACCATCCCAGCTGGATTGCTTGTGGGATTTTGGGGATGGTGGTTGAGGTGATTGGCCTGCACGAGAGGCCCACTCTGTGGCACAGCGTGTAAAATTGGGATCATGTACACCTGCCAGCTGATGTAAGTGGGCAGGTAGAATTTCCTTCACAAGGTCGTCGGATGCCGATAAGGAGGACAGGAAGGCTGGAACAGCGATTTGCGTTGCTGTTCGAACTCCGAGGCCCCCAAGTCTTACGGGAAGAGAGGCTTGTTTCCACTGTAGGTCATCGAGAGAGAGGTTAAGGGCTTTTTCTAGCATTGATTTCAGTAACCGGTCATACTCACTTAGTTTTTGGCTACTGTAAGATGGTGAACACCTCAGAAAGTAGGTTAACCTGGGGAGGGACAGACATCTGGTGATGAGGTAGAGTGCATCATGAGCATCAATATCCTCAATCCTCCCATCCATCCTCTTAAGGTCGGCGATTTTCTTATCAAGGACCTCATCGATGGCTTTCAACCCCAGGGGAGCTCCTAGGAGTGTGCTGTCTTCAGGTTTAGTTTTATGGATATTTGGCAGAAGACTCTCTATTCTCTCTACGATGCCCTGGTTGGAACATATTATTTCACATTTAGAAGGGTTCAGGGTGAGGCCTAAAACTGCACCTTGCTCCTGGATTTTTCTGATGTCCTCCAGGAGGGAGTCTTGGGAACCAGCTAGGGTACCATCATCCAAGAACCAGATGTTAAGCTCGCTGGACAGGACCTCTGTGACTTGTTTGATGACTAAGCAGAAAAGGAGAGGAGCGAGGGGGTCACCCTGTTGGACGCCTTCTCGCGAGTCAATTTCATGTTCGCCAAAAAGTAGCTTAAGATCCATACTGTAGCATGAATGTACAAAAGGGTAGAGGGAAGGGAAATGACTATGAACCGCACGGAGTACAGCATCCCTCCGCACCAAATTGAAGGCATTTTTGAAATCTAGCTTGATAAGGACCTTTTCGTCTGTGATGTTTTGGCTTCAGCATGTTGGCCGCTGCATCACGTATATATATATATATATATATATATATATATATATATATATATATATATATATATATATATATATATATATATATATATATATATATATATATATATATATATATATATATATATATATATATATATATATATATATATATATATATATATATATATATATATATATATATATATATATATATATATATATATATATATATATATATATATATATATATATATATATATATATATATATATATATATATATATATATATATATATATATATATATATATATATATATATATATATATATATATATATATATATATATATATATATATATATATATATATATATATATATATATATATATATATATATATATATATATATATATATATATATATATATATATATATATATATATATATATATATATATATATATATATATATATATATATATATATATATATATATATATATATATATATATATATATATATATATATATTTATATATATATATATATATATATATATATATATATATATATATATATATATATATATATTTGCCATGTCCTTAGTACCTTAGTTCCTTGTCCATGTTAGTACCTTAGAGTCTGAGAATGACTACCAGACCCTGAAGCAAGCAGTTTTGGACGCCTACCTTCTCTCCACCGAAAGCTACAGACGAAAATTCCGTGATTATCTAAAGGCAAGTACCACCACCTTTCTAGAATTTGCCAATACAAAGAAAAGATATTTCATGAAATGGCTGGAAGCAGCACATGTCTCTACATTTTCAGAACTCGTCAACCTCATGCTAGTTGAGGAATTCTTGAGACGTGTTCCCCCTTCCGTCCGTTTATATTTAGCAGACAAAGAAGAAACCGACTACATCAGATGTGCGAAGTCGGCTGACACCTACAGCCTCATCCACCGGCTTACACCAGAACCACCTTCCAGTAAGAAGTCTTGATATAGTTATGATAAAGTGAGTGCCGATCAAGCGAGCTCTCAATTGTATTGTAAGTAATGCAAACTCTATGGACATACCATAGATAAATGTGGGAAGGCTCAATACAAAGGCAATGAAACTCCTAAACCCAAACCGACTCCTCCTAAGTCAGGTAAACCTGTGATGAATGTTGGTGTTCCTGTTAATGATCTTTCTCTCTTCAGCAAACACCTGTATCCAGGAACTGTCTCTGCCAGCAGTACAGATTCGGAAGGACGTTTCAAATTGAAGATCTTGAGGGACACAGCGGCTCTTCAGTCAATAATACTGAAATCAGCTGTGCCTAACATCACCTACACCGGGGAAACCGTCCTTATCACTGACCTCACTGCTACCACTCCGAATCCACTCACCAGAGTCCACCTGGATTGTCCTTTTGTGACCGGTGAGGTCCAAGTCGCCATCAGGGAAAAGCCTTTTCCCATGTCTGGAGTGCAATTTCTCCTGGGCAACGACTTGGCAGTAGATCTGCAACCGTCCAACCTGATCATCATGGGCAAACCCCAGGTGTGAAACTCCTGGTAGTGGACAATCCCATCTTTAAGTATGTTTCAGCAGAGGTCCAGAAAAGTGATGAAGTTTCTCCTCCGGTTTTGGTGACCACCCGTGCACAAGCTACACGCCCGCAACCAGCTGACTCTACTGCAACCGCTGGCTCTCAAGACCCTCAGAATCTACCACCGAATCTTACTAGTTTGGAGTTCCGTAAGTTACAGAGGGAGGATCCATCATTAACACCATTATTCTTCCAGGCTGGGACTCAACCTGACAGTATCCCTGGGTTCTTCCTAGAGAATCAGTTGCTCTACCGCTGGTACAGACCCAGTAAGCTGAAGGAGGATGACGATTGGGCAAATGTGGAACAACTAGTGGTTCCCACCAGCCTACGGCCCTATAATCTACACCTGGCCCACGGAGCACTTTCTCACTATGGTTATAACAAAACCTACCACTGAATCAGACAAGACTACTACTGGCCAGGTATGGTTAAAGACGTCAAAAGTTACGTGCAACAGTGTCATACATTTCAGATGGCAGGTAAACCTAACATCTCTATTCTCCAGGCTCCATTAACTCCTATCCAGGTGCCAGCGGAACCTTTCCACAGACACATCATAGACTGTGTTGGTCCTTTACCCCGGACCAGTTCTGGGAACGCCTATATACTAACTATCCTGTGTCTTACCACCAGATTCCCCATAGCAGTTCCTGTAAAGAACATTACGGCTGCTACTGTGGTGAAACAACTATTGAAGATCTTCACCCAGTATGGATTTCCAAGAGAGGTTCAAAGTGACTGTGGCACCAACTTCACCAGTGATCTCTTCAAGAAGACACTGAAAGAGTTCAACATGACACAGGTATTGTCCAGCCCCTATCATCCTGCTTCACAGGGTTCTCTTGAACGTAGTCATCAGACTATTAAAGCACTCCTAAAGAAATTTTGCAATGAAACCTTGAAAGACTGGGATAAACAACTTGACCTCATTATGTGCATTTTCAGAAGTCTCCCCAATGAGTCTCTAGGAGTATCTCCTTATTAGATGCTCTACGGACGTAAGTGCCGTACTCCTCTCAAAGCTTTCAAAGACTCTCTACGTAATGCCACCTTCAGTGACCCTCAGAATGTGCCCCAGTTTCTTCAAAACTTAAAACACATTCTAGAGAGAGTACGTAAATTTGCTAATGACAATCTATTGAAAGCCCAGGAGAGGATGAAGACTCATTTTGACCAGAGCAGCAAACTAAGGAAATTTAAACCGGGAAACTTCGTGTTGGTATATTTTCCTATCCCAGGTTCTCCATTGCAAAACCAGTTTTCAGGACCTTACCGCATCAAGGAGTGCAGAAACAACCACAACTACGTTCTTGAGACTCCAGATAAGCGGCGGAAGACCCAGTTGTGCCACGTCAACCTCGTGAAGCAGTATCAAGGTACTCCCCCCACTGTGTTGGTATCATTATCCACATTTAAAGGTCCATACCTCCACAGTGAGACCTTCCCTGCTTCTCCTCCCGAAAGCACTAACACTGAGTCAGTGCCTTCCAACTCGGAAATCCTTAATGATCTTCATACCTATTTGCAGGACAGTAATAGTGCTCCTTTGCAAATTTCTGATCATATTCTCGCCTCTCCAGATATCACGAAACCCTTCCTCATCAAGGTCGACGCCAGTGGTACCAGCATCGGGGGCGTCCTAATGCAACAACGAGGCGAGGAGGTTCTACCTGTTAGCTACTACAGCTACAAGTTAAAACCTCACCAGAAGAACTACAGCACTATAGAAAAGGAACTTCTCTCCATCGTCCTGAACTTACAGCATTTTGAATCGTACCTACAAAGTGCTCTGTCTACCACCATCTACTCGGACCACAATCCCCTACGCTTCCTGCAGCAAGCCCAATTCAACAATCAACGATTTCTACGATGGGCTTTGTATCTGCAGAATTTCAACCTGGAGATCTTCTACATCAAGGGTTCTGACAACATCGTAGCAGACGCCCTCTCCAGAGTCTATGAGGTAGAGGCAGCTACACCTACCACTCTACCATCTGAAGACGTAACTTCACCCATTAGAGCAGGCTTCGGGGGAATATTGTGACGATAATCTCTTTCAAGAGAAATTGAGCCTGCTCTTCTCTACATAAAGTTACTTATATATATACAGCAATAAGATGCTACCTTCAAGGTACGTCTACCAGTAGCACAAAACGTTTTGACCAGGAGGCAAACGTATCCAAAACTCCCCCCTACTCCTCATTCCCTCCATGCCGGCTACGTCATCAACCTGCAAACTACCATTCCAACCTGCCTGCTTCTGATCGGTGACCCGCCGACTGCACACCTGTACCTCTGCACCTCAGCGCCCTCTACTTAGTCGATGTCTGGGCTTGAACCAGTCATTGAAGTTAGAATATCTTGTGCTCTCAAACTGTGAACAACTAACTGATATATGCTCTGTCTATCAGGTGGATGTTTCTCAGCTAGCGCTTTATTCTCAGCACATGTTTAATCACTTTTCTGTCTTTATATTATAGAGTAATGTCATTCCTGTTCTTAATTTTTATGTTATATTTTTTGACTTGTTTGTTTGCACTGTACATAGCCAAGGGATTCTTTTTGTTCATAATTTGTTTTCAAAGGTAATTAAAGTTTCATTGTTCATACTATGTGTTGTGCATGTCTTTCCTTACTTTACCACAAGACAACAGCCAAGTAGTCTATCTTTTTTTTTTTGTAAATGTGATTAGGCATTGACACCAGCCAATACGAGGACTGCCGAACATTCCAGGTGATTAACAGTGCATAAGCAACAGGGCTCCATTAAGGAACATATAATCTCTTCCCACAACCAGGCCATCACCAGAGAAGTCTTAACAAACAACACAGAAATCATCGATAGATACAGCGATAGCAGACGGCTTGACATCTGCGAGGCACTACACATCAAGAAGTCAACACCAGCAATCAACAGCCAATTAATGCACAACTATATTCTACCCACTTCAAGACTCCGCACCAATATAGAAGCATCAAGAAATATGGGCCAATAGGCCCTTTGCAGTTACTTCCATTCTTCCATTTAATGTATCCAATTTATACCCATTGCACCGTGTTCTGTCTTGTATTAAAAGTTTGGTCTGGCTTGTGTTGAAAGTTTTGTTCACCTCATCCAAAACTGTTGTAACATATCACCTCATCCAAATGCGCATATATAAGACAAAAGCTGTTTAAATGATAGCTTAATAGAACTCTGTTTAGTGTTTGCAGGTTATAGTTGTGTGTGTGTAAACTAAAGTCTTTTAAAATCCAATAAGTTATTACGAAACGCGTTCAAGTGTCGTGTCAGACTAAAAATAAATATGTATTTTGGAGAATTGATTTTTGAATCACCATCGACAGTAAAAAGAAACATAAGAAATATTGAGAAAATTCGTGTTAGAATTATTAATCTTACTTTTTCGGTCATATTTAATAACATATGTTTACAAGAAAGACTGCTACCAAAATATACTAATATATATATATATATATATATATATATATATATATATATATATATGTCGTACCTAGTAGCCAGAACTCACTTCTCAGCCTACTATTCAAGGCCCGATTTGCCTAATAAGCCTAGTTTTCCTGAATTAATATATTTACTATAATTTTTTTCTTATGAAATGATAAAGCAACCCTTTTCTCTATGTATGAGGTCAATTTTTTTTTATTGGAGTTAAAATTAACGTAGATATATGACCGAACCTAACCAACCCTACCTAACCTAACCTAACCTATATTTATAGGTAAGGTTAGGTTAGGTAGCCAAAAAAAGCTAGGTTAGGTTAGGTTAGGTAGGTTAGGTAGACGAAAAAACATTAATTCATGAAAACTTGGCTTATTAGGCAAATCGGGCCTTGAATAGTAGGCTGAGAAGTGCGTTCTGGCTATTAGGTACGACATATATATATATATATATATATATATATATATATATATATATATATATATATATATATATATATATATATGTCGTACCTAGTAGCCAGAACTCACTTTTTGGCCTACTATGCAAGGCCCGATTTGCCTAATAAGCCAAGTTTTCCAGAATTAATATATTTTTTCTATTTTTTTTCTTATGAAATGATAAAGCTACCCATTTCATTATGTATGAGGTCAATTTTTTTTATTGGAGTTAAAATTAACGTAGATATATGACCGAACCTAACCAACCCTACCTAACCTAACCTAACCTATCTTTATAGGTTAGGTTTGGTTAGGTTGCCGAAAAAGTTAGGTTAGGTTAGGTTAGGTAGTCGAAAAACAATTAATTCATGAAAACTTGGCTTATTAGGCAAATCGGGCCTTGCATAGTAGGCTGAGAAGTGCGTTCTGGCTACTAGGTACGACATACATATATATATATATATATATATATATATATATATATATATATATATATATATATATATATATATATATATATATATATATATATATTGTGACGATAATCTCTTTCAAGAGAGATTGAGCCTGCTCTTCCCTACTTTAAGTTACGTCCCACGACACAAGTATTAGATGCTACATTCAAGATACGTCACCAGTAGCACAAAACGTTTTGACCAGGAGGCAAAACGTATCCAAGATCCCCCCACTCCACACACCCTCCTCACGCCGGCTCGTCATCAAACCAGCTAACTACCTTTCACCGGCTTGCCTGCTTCTGATTGATGACTCGCCAGCCGCTCACCTGCACCCAGCACCTCAGCGCCCTCTACACGAATCGACGTCTGAGCCTGACCAGCTATCCACTTCAGAATATTCCTTGTGCTCTTACGGATGACACCTCTGTCTGGCATACTCACTCATTAGCTCGTATACGAAGGGAGGTTTCAGCCATAGCCGATATTCTCAGCATCATTTTAACATTGTATTTTGTATTTCACATTGTCTTTACATTTTCTTTATTATTTAACTTCCCGAGATTTGTCATTATTTTCATTTATGTTTAAAGTAAATATATTAAAGTTTCATTGTTCATATTTTGTGTTTTACGTGTTCCTCTTTCTAACTTACCACAGACAACAGTCAAGCAGTCTATAATTTTGTTTAAAGTGTGACCAGGCTTTGACACCTGCCATTGGAGGACTGCCGAACATCAACACTCCAACACTTTCCCGTCACATTTTAATGGGGGCCTGTCCAAGGAGCTTCACTCAGGTACTAGTACCAGAACGTCAATTTGTGGTAAGCGTACTTCGCTTTGCTAAAGTAGCCTTTCAATATTATCATTAATTTTTATATTTATATGGTGCTGTGTGTATTGTACATTCCGAGAGTAGCATATGGTGTGTGAGATAACTTTGAATTACGTGGTGACTGTACGCCTCAGTCATTCTCTTAATTGGTCATCTCTCCCTCCGTGTTATTACTCGTGTTTACCACCTTTTGTCCCTAGGATATTTCTCATATTTTCGGCAGATCATCATTTTGGTACCCTGGTACTTTGGTTTGTCTCTGGGTCAAAGCACCCTATCTTCTGCCATCCGACCGAAGGAGGAAAAGAGGGCCATAGTTCCTCTAGCATGGACTTTGTTGCTGAGTTGGGACCTCAGCAGCAGTTCTCGTTCCTTGATGTTCGCAAACTCGGTGAACGTGTGCTCTGAGGTCTTCTTCAGGTTCCTGAACTTCTGCCTATAAGCCTCAGGCACCAACTGGTAAGCCATGAGCACTACCTTCTTCACCTTGTCGTAATCACTGGAGTCATCAAGGGACAACGTGGAGTAGGCAATTTGGGCCTTCCTAGTCAAGACAGACTGTATCATGATGGCCCAATTCTCCTTTGGCCAATCCAAAGAGGCAGCAACCTTCTCAAAGGCAGCGAAGAACTTCGAAACTTCCTTTTCATTGAATTTGGGACCTTCTTTATATTTCTTACCGGATCGAAACTACTTGTTTCCGTTGTTTTCCTCTGACCACCTAATCGCAGCACTTCTAACTCGCGTAGTCTTTCCTTCTCCTTTTCTTCTCTTTCACGTTCCTCTTGTTCTGGTCATTCTTCTCTTTCCTTCTCTTCTCGTTCTCGTCGTTCTTCTCTTTCCTTCTCTTCTTTTTCTCGTCGTTCTTCTCGTTCCTTTTCTTCTTTTTCTCATCGTTCTTCTCGTTCCTTTTCTTGTTTTTCTCTTTCTCGCTTTTCTCTTTCTCGTCGTTCTTCTCTTTCCTTCTCTCTCTCTTGTAATTCCAAACGTTTCATTTCCATTTCCTTCTCTTTCAATTCCCATTCTATTTCTAATTTCTTCCACTCTATCTCACGATTTATTTCTAAAGCACGCACTTTGATAGTCAGAAAACTTATATTCAGTTCTCCCGCATCACTTTCAATGTCACTACCTTTATCTTCCTTTCCAGTGGCAGTTACCACCTCACTTTCCTTTGAACTCTGTGCCACAATTTCCTGCTTCTCCCCGGCCTTTAAATGTTTGTGAACCTTCGACAAGATCTCAACACGGGAATCATTTTCACGTATTTTGATCTCCAGAGAGGCCCTCACTAGCAGAAGTTCTTGCTTTCCCAGATATTTCAATCTGGCCAGACAGTCCTCCTTGTTCAGACAGTCCTGAACATCGTCCAGATCCTCAATGGTCACTTTCTCCGCCATTGTCACTTAAGTGGTGCACGAACACTTAACACACTGCTTCACTTGAGCAGTTAACACACCGAGCACTGTACTTCACCAATATTGCACTTAATCACACCGAGCACCGCACTCGCCAATATTGCACTTAATCACACCGAGCATCGCACTCGCCAATATTGCACTTAATCACACCGAGCACCGCACTCGCCAATACTGCACGTGATCACTCTGCACTGAACAGGACGTATAATGTCCTAATAATTACAAACAGGGGAATTATTCACAGGGGATTGCACTACGTCACCACCCCTGTCAAACATACTTGACAAGGGGTCGGATCCCGCTTGGGATGCCAATTATGTTACGGCCCTACTGGGACGCAACCGGGTTCTTTTCTGATGGTATTAGTTTTTTGGGTATCTGGACCCAAGTTAGTAGAGGCTTTCAAGGGGTGAGCTCCGTAACGCAAGTAAAATCAACGGGGGAGGTACATTAAATACACAAGTATACTAATTTATATATATATTCCTTTCCCACCACCATATGTAAATTAAAGTCACAAAAGGGAATTATTACAACATAGTATATACATTTTCGTCTTCCTCTGAAGACACTGAACACTTGGCGACGCTCACTCTGGGTAGCCTTTCCTGGTTTTTTCTGCCGTGGCCCAGAACCCACAATGAATCTACCCTGGCCACAGGCCAGGCAAATTACAATCCCACTGGGTACCTCGTCGTGATGGCCTACAACCACAGACCAGCCTGTAGCTGGCAGGTACTAGTCAGCCTCGCTGTTAGGCCACTCCACGACTAATACTAGGGTTGCGAGCCCTAGGCAGGAGCCTCGTGTGACTCGCTGGTCACTCTCCTCGGTCGGCACCGCAGTGGGTGGTCTCTTCTACCAGCCAGCCCCGGATACGGCGAATCTCGTCACTGCCACTCCTCAGGCAGGCAATCACACACTCAGCAGAGTTCGTCCGGGGGTGGCTCACAGCTTCTACAAAGCAGACTGGTGAGACCTTGGCTGCCTTGGATAGACTGATTCACCGTTCATCACAGCCGTCCTAGGTTGACTCTGTGAAAGCAGACACGTCATCAGTACTGGGACACTACATGGGACCACTAGGAAACATCACTTACTAGCTCAAACACAAACGTCCACCTCTTCGCTCCATAGATGGCGTTCACTGTCTAAGCGCCACCTCACAGAGGTCAAAAGCGGCTACGTCACGAGCCGACTAGGACAGGCATCCAGCACTTATCGCTGGCATCTCCCGTCATCACTATATGGCATTGTCCATGTTGTGGGATTTTCGGGGGCGGACTCACAGATGGCGTGGACTTCACGACTTCGTGCTCCGGCGAGGATTTTTGGTTCGTAACACCTCCCCACCAAAAGAATTTGGTTTGGGTTTCTAAAAACAATAAAGGAAACAAACCAAATTAATCAGTTGTTCAGATGCGTGACAATGCATCAGCCACAACGTTATCCACTCCTTTGATGTGCTCAATCTGGAGGGGATATTGTTGCAGATGTAGACTCCATCTGGTGAGTCGAAGATTCTTCTGTTTAAACTGGGCGAGAAACTTTAGAGGGTTGTGGTCAGTTCGTACTAGGATAGGATGACTATTACTATTTAGATACACTTCGAAGTGTTGGACTGAACTGATTAAAGCCAACGTCTCTTTCTCTATGACGGAATAGTTGAGCTGACTGGGGGTAAACTTCTTTGAATGGTAGGCTACAGGATGTTCCACTCCTTTTTCATCCGTCTGAGATAATACGGACCCCAGGCCATAGTCGGAAGCGTCGACTGTTAGGATAAATCTATCCTCGAAACTCGGGGACCTGAGGATTGGAAAAGAGATTAGAATCGCCTCGAGGCTCTCAAAAGCTTCCTGGCAACGTTCATCCCACGACAGTTTCACACCCTTCCTCAAAAAATTTGTCAGGGGGGCGGCTATGGAAGAAAAGTTAGAGACAAACTTACGGTAGAAACCAGCCATACCAAGGAAACGCAAGATGTCCTTCCTGGTGGCTGATGTAGGATACTGGACTATTGCCTCTACCTTGCTGGCCTATGGCGCAATCCATCCTCCTCCTACCTTATGACCTAAAAAGATGACAGAGGTTTTGATAAACTCAGATTTGTGCAGGTTGACTACCAACCCTGACTGGAGCATGGCCTCGAAGAAGTCTTCTATGTGACGTAGATGGTCCTGCCAATTAACATCATATATTAATACATCATCGATCTAGACCAAGGTGTTTTCTACGTCACGCAACACAATACCCATCAGCCTCTGGAAGGTGGATGCTGCGTTTTTCATTCCAAACGGCATCACCTGACATTCAAACAGGCCGTCGGGAGTCGCGAACGCAGAGATGGGTTTGGCCCTCTCCGTGAGGGGAACTTGCCAATAGCCCTTAAATAGGTCAAATTTCGTCAGGTAGCTAGCTTTGCCTATGACATCGAGACATTCCCCTATTCTGGGGAGAGGATAGGTATCAGCTACTGTGACCTTATTCACCTGGCGATAATCAATACAGAAACGGTATTTCTTACCAGGTTTGGGCACTAGTAGTATCGGGGATGACCATGGGCTCGTGCTTGGGGCTATCAGATGGTGTTTCAGCATGTACTCCACCTCATCTTCCACCACCTTTTTCTTTAGGGGATTGAGTCGGTAGGGGTGTTGCTTTATAGGCCGGATTCCTTCCTCCAGTACAACGTCATGCTGTAGGACAGATGTTAGTCCTGGAACATCTCTGAAGATTGTCTTGTATCTCCGGATCATTTTCAGCAATGATGGTTGATCTCCTCCGTTCACATGCGTCAATTTTGCCTGCAAATTACGCAGAATCTCGGAATTAGTTAGTACATTCTCATCCTCCTCAATGTCATCTTTAGTTGTCACCATGGTTATTGGGAGTGTATCTTGGCCCTCATATTTTTCAATCATGTTAACATGAACTAAAGTTTCCTTCTTTCTGCGGTCTGGAGTGTTAAGAAGGTAATTGTGACTAGTAACCTTTCTTAAGACCTGGTAAGGACCTACAAATTTAGCACTCAAACTTCCGGTCACTGTGGGAGTACATACCAAAACTAGATCCTCTACCAGGAAATCCCTTTGTTTGGTCCTCTTATCGTACCTGCTCTTGGTGGTCTTCTGAGTATTCTCTTAGGTTTTCTTTGCCATCTCCCAAGCAGAGAACAACCTGCCTTTATTTGTAGATAGCCAGTCCACAACGTCTACGTTGGTCTCCTCGTCCAGCCAATGGTCTCGTGCCACTTCTAAGGGACCTCTCACAGAGTGGCCATAAATCATTTCGAATGGGGAGATTCCTAGCGATTCATTAGGTACTGATCTTACTGCAAATAGGAGGTAGGGTAGGTCTTCAACCCACTTACTCTGCCGGTCATAGCAAAACTTCCTCAGCATGCCCTTCAGCGTCTGGTGGAAACGTTCCAAAGCTCCTTGCGACTCGGGATGGTAGGCACTGGAGGTAATCTGTTGGATTCCCAGGTTGGCGATCTGTTGGCGAAACAAACGAGACATAAAATTCGATCCCTGATCCGTCTGAATGGTCTTAGGGAGACCATATCGTGAGACGAACCAGAGTAGATGTTTCACCAAGACCTTAGCAGTGATGGTCTTAAGGGGGATCGCTTCTGGGTACCTACTAACCCGATCTAATATAGTGAGCAAATACTGCACCCCTGAGGTAGAAGGCGGAAGCGGGCCAACTATATCCAGAATGAGGTGCTCGAAGGGCTCACCTATGGATGGGATAGGGCATAAAGGAGCTTTGGGGACAGGCTGGTTTGCTTTCCCTGCCATCTGGAAGGCGTGGCAGGCTTTGCAGAAGCGACGTACGTTCTTCTTCATGTGTGGCCAGTAGAAACACTTAGCTAGTCGATGAAAGGTTTTCGAAACCCCACCATGTCCAGCAAATCTATCGGCGTGAGCCGTTTCTAACAGCTTAGATTGGAACACGGCTGGGACGACTATCCGCTTACCTACCTCAGTTGACTGGGGGTATTTCGGTAGACACCTGCGACACAGTACTTCATTCGACCAGACGTACAGATCACCTCCTTTCGTAGGGGACTCTATGGTATTAGCCAACTTTTGTACTTGGGGGTCCTTCCTCTGCTCTTCTAGCAGACTGGCTCGAGTCCAACATTCAGGAACTGGCATCGGGACGGGCTGGTCAGGTGAATGACTACTCGTAACCTGTGGGATAGGAGGAGAGTCAAACAAAGTATTTAAATCTGATGGTACCTGGAATTGAGCCTGAGACCTTGTTTGCACTACCGCAATTGGACTTGTCTCTTCACACACCGGATCTTCCATGACCAGGGGATGGTTAGGTAACAAACCTAGGGCTAAGTCATTGGCCAAAATGACGTCAATTCCTTCTATGGGAAGACTGTCCACCACAGCTAACTTACACTCGCCTTTGAAGTGTTGGGACTCTAGATACACCTTTATCAAAGGGGCAACGTACAATGTGGAAGGAAAACCGCCTAGGATTACCTTCTATGTCCCATTCACTGATACACCTTCGGGTAATGACTTTTCCAAAATCAGAGACTGGGCAGCTCCACTGTCTCTTAGTACTACCACGGGCTTACCCGAGTGGTCACTTGATACATACCCTTGTGAAGTATATGGGGCGAACAACTCTTTCCTCTTCTCTAGGGTGGCCATCGGTGGTACTATACTACTTACCAGCATAACTACTCTACGTGGATTGTTACCCGCTCTGCTATGACACCTAGCAGCTATGTGCCCTTTATTTCCACAGGTCCAACACATTATGTCCCTTTTTGGACAAAACCTCCTAGGACTATCTGGGGTTGAGTTGGCAGAACTACGAGGGGCGGTCTTCTCCTCTGGTTTATGTTTTGTCGAATATCTTGAGTAGGTATTTGGGACATACCTAGCAGAAGGCCTATGCATCAAGATGTATTCTTCAGCCATAGTGGCTGCTGCATTTAAGGTCTCCACCTGTTGTTCCTCTAAGTATGTCTTCAGATCCCCTGACAGGCAGTCTTTGAAGTCCTCTAACAGTATGAGCTGCTCGACGTCTTCTTTGGTCTCCACCTTCCGAGAAGCACACCACTCCTGAAAAAGCCGTTCCTTGATGGTCGCAAACTCGGTGAACGTGTGCTCCGAGGTCTTCTTCAGGTTCCTGAACTTCTGCCTATAGGCCTCAGGCACCAACTGGTAAGCCATGAGTACTACCTTCTTCACCTTGTCGTAATCACTGGAGTCATCAAGGGACAACGTGGAGTAGGCAATTTGGGACTTCCCAGTCAAGACGGACTGTATCATGATGGCCCAATTCTCCTTTGGCCAATCCAAAGAGGCAGCAACTTTCTCGAAGGCTGTGAAGAACTTCGAAACTTCCTTTTCGTTGAATTTAGGGACCATCTTTATATTTCTTACCGGATCGAAAGTACTTATTTCAGTTGTTTTCCTCTGACCACCTAATCGTAGCACTTCTAACTCGTGTTGCCTTTCCTTCTCCTTTTCTTCCCTTTCTCGTTCTTCTCTCTCTCTCTCTCTCTCTTCTTTCTTCTCTTTCTCGCTCTTCTTTACTTTTTTGTAATTCAAAACGTTTCATTTCCATTTCGTTTTCTTTCATTTCCAGTTCTATTTCTAATTTTCTCCATTCTATCTCACGATTTATTTCTAAGGCACGCATTTTGACAGGTAGAAAACTTATATTCAGTTCACCTGCATCACTTTCACCGTCACTACCTTTATCTTCCTTTTCAGTGGCAACTACCATCTCACTTTCCTTTGTACTCTGTCCCTCGCTTTCCTGCTTCTCCCCGGCCTTCAAATATTTGTGAACCTTTGACAAGATCTCAACACGGGAATCACTTTCACGTATTTTCATCTCCAGATAGGCACTCACTAGCACAAGTTCTTGCTTTCCCAGATATTTCAATCTGGCAAGACAGTCCTCGTTGTTCAGAAAGTCCTGAACATCGTCCAGATCCTCAATGGTCACTTTCTCCGCCATTGTCACTTAAGTGGTGCACGAACACTTAACACACTGCTTCACTTGAGCAGTTAACACACCGAGCACTGTACTTTGCCAATACTGCACTTAATCACACCTAGCACCGCACTCGCCAATATTGCACTTAATCACACCGAGCACCGCACTCGCCAATATTGCACTTAATCACACCGAGCACCGCACTCGCCAATATTGCACTTAATCACACCGAGCACCGCACTCGCCAATATTGCACTTAATCACACCGAGCTTCACACTCGCCAATATTGCACTTAATCACACCGAGCACCGCACTCGTCAATACTGCACGTGATCACACTGCACTGATCAGGACGTATAACGTCCTAATAATTACAAACAGGGGAATTATTCACAGGGGATTGCACTACGTCACCACCCCTGTCAAACATACTTGACAAGGGGTCGGATCCCACTTGGGATGCCAATTATGTTACGGCCCTACTGGGACGCAACCGGGTTCTTTTCTGATGGTATTAGTTTTTTGGGTATCTGGCCCCAAGTTAGTAGAGGCTTTCAAGGGGTGAGCTCCATAACGCAAGTAAAATCAACGGGGGAGGTACAATAAATACACAAGTATACTAGTTTATATATATATATATATTCCTTTCCCACCACCATATGTAAATTAAAGTCACAAAAGGGAATTATTACTACACAGTATATTCATCTTCATCTTCCTATGAAGACACTGAACACTTGGCGACGCTCAGTCTGGGTAGCCTTTCCTGGTTTTCTCCTCCGTGGCCCAGAACCCACGATGTATCTACCCTGGCCACAGGCCAGGCAAATTACAATCCCACTGGGTGCCTCATCGTGATGGCCTACAACCACAGTCCAGCCTGTAGCTGGCAGGTACTAGTCAGCCTCGCTGTTAGGCCACTCCACGACTAATACTAGGGTTGCGAGCCCTAGGCAGGAGCCTCGTGTGACTCGCTGGTCACTCTCCTCGGTCGGCACCGCAGTGGGTGGTCTCTTCCACCAGCCAGCCCCGGATACGGCGAATCCCGTCACTGCCACTCCTCAGGCAGGCAATCACACACTCAGCAGAGTTCGTCTGGGGGTGGCTCACAGCTCCTACATAGCAGACTGGTGAGGAGACCTTGGCTGCCTTGGGTAGACTGATTCACCGTTCATCACAGCCGTCCTAGGTTGACTCTGTGAAAGCAGACACGTCATCAGTACTGGGACACTACATGGGACCACTAGGAAACATCACTTACTAGCTCAAACACAAACGTCCACCTCTTCGCTCCATAGATGGCGTTCACTGTTTAAGCGCCACCTCACCAGAGGCCAGCAGCAGCAACGTCACGAGCCGACTAGGACAAGCATCCAGCACTTATTGCCGGCATCTCCCGTCATCACTAGATGGCGTTGTCCATGTTGTGGGATTTTCGAGGGCGGACTCACAGATGGCATGGACTTCACGGCTTCGTGCTCGGGCGAGGAATTTTAGTTCGTAAGAGTGTGTGTATTCCCCTAGTTGTGTTTGCGGGGGTTGAGCTTTGCTCTTTCTGCCTGCCTCTCAACTGTCAATCAACTGTTTACTAACTACGTTTTTTTTTTTCACACCACACACACACCCCAGAAAGCAGCCCGTGACAGCTGACTAACTCCCAGGTACCTATTTACTGCTAGGTAACAGGGGCATCCAGGGTGAAGGAAACTTTGCCTATTTGTTTCTGCCATGTGCGGGAATCGAACCCGCACCTCAGAATTACGAGTCATGCGCGCTATCCACCAGGCTACCAGGTCCCCTATCCACCAGGCTACCAGGTCCCCTACCAGGTGTGTGTACTCACCTAATTGTGCTTGCAGGGGTTGAGCTTTGGCTGTTTGGTCCCGCAATGTGTTTGAGTGTGTGTGTGTGTTTGAGTGTGTGTGTGTGTTTTTATGTGTGTGTGTTCTTGTGTGTGTGTGTGTGTGCGTGTGTGTGTGTACTTACCTAATTGTGCTTGCGGGGGTTAAGCTTTGTCTCTTTAGTCCCGCCTCTCAACTCTCAATCAACTGGTGTACAGATTCGTGAGCCTACTGGACTCTATCATATCTACATTTGAAACTGTGTATGGAGTCAGCCTCCACCACATCACTGCCTAAAGCATTCCATTTATTAACTATTCCGACACTGAAAAAATTCTTTCTAACGTCTCTGTGGCTCATCTGGGTGCTAAGTTTCCACCTGTGTCCCTTTGTTCGTGTTCCACCCGTGCTGAAGGGTTTGTCTTTGTCCACCCTGTCAATTCCCCTGAGTATTTTGTATGTGGTTATCATGTCTCCCTTTACTCTTCTGTTTTCCAGGGATGTGAGGTTCAGCTCCTTTAGCCTTTCCTCGTAGCTCCATCCTCTCAGTTCCGGGACGAGCCTGGTGGCATACCGCTGAATCTTCTCTAGCTTTATCTTGTGTTTAACTTGGTATGGACTCCAGGCTGGAGCTGCATACTCCAGGATTGGTCTTACATAAGTGGTATACAGGGTTCTGAAAGATTCCTTACACAAGTTTCTAAAGGCAGTTCTTATGTTGGCCAGTCTAGCATATGCCGCTGATGATATTCTTTTGATGTGGGCCTCTGGGGATAGGTTCGGTGTGATATCAACCCCCAAATCTTTCTCTCTATGTGACTCTTGCAGGATTTCACCTCCCAGATGATACCTTGTGTTCAGCCTCCTGCTCCCTTCGCCTAATTTTATCACCTTACACTTTCGTGAGTTGAACTTTAGCAGCCATTTTCTAAACCAATCCTCCAGTTTATCCAGTAGTCTCTGTCTATATCTTCATCCGTCTTGATTCATCTGTGTACTCACCTAGTTGTACTCACCTAGTTGTGTTTGCGGGGGTTGAGCTCTGGCTCTTTGGTCCCCCCTCTCAACCGTCAATCAACAGGTGTACAGATTCCTGAGCCTATTGGGCTCTATCATATCTACACTTGAAACTGTGTATGGAGTCAGCCTCCATCACATCACTTCCTAATGCATTCCATTTGTCAACCACTCTGACACTAAAAAAGTTCTTTCTAATATCTCTGTGGCTCATTTGGGCGCTCAGTTTCCACCTGTGTCCCCTTGTGCGTGTGCCCCTTGTGTTAAATAGCCTGTCTTTATCTACCCTATCAATTCCCTTGAGAATCTTGAATGTAGTGATCATGTACCCCCTAACTCTTCTGTCTTCCAGCGAAGTGAGGTTCAATACCTGCAGTCTCTCCTCGTAGCTCATACCTCTCAGCTCAGGTACTAGTCTGGTGGCAAATCTTTGAACCTTTTCCAGTTTAGTCTTATCCTTGACTAGATATGGACACTATGCTGGGGCTGCATACTCCAGAATTGGCCTGACATATGTGTTATACAAAGTTCTGAAGGATTCTTTACACAAATTTCTGAATGCCGTTCGTATGTTGGCCAGCCTGGCATATGCCGCTGATGTTATCCTCTTGATATGTGCTGCAGGAGACAGGTCTGGCGTGATATCAACTCCCAAGTCTTTTTCTTTCTCTGACTCCTGAAGGATTTCCTCTCCCAGATGATACCTTGTATTTGGCCTCCTGCTCCCTACACCTATCTTCATTACATTACATTTGGTTGGGTTGAACTCTAATAACCACTTGTTCGACCATTCCTTCAGTTTGTCTAGGTCTTCTTGAAGCCTCAAACAGTCCTCTAATGTCTTAATCCTTCTCATAATTTTGGCATCATCCACAAACATTGAGAGAAATGAATCTATACCCTCCGGGAGATCATTTACATATATCAGAAACAAGATAGGACCGAGTACAGAGCCCTGTGGGACTCCACTGGTGACTTCACGCCAATCAGAGGTCTCACCCCCTCACCGTAACTCTCTGCTTCCTATTGCTTAGGTACTCCCTTATCCACTGGAGCACCTTACTAGCTACACCTGCCTGTCTCTCCAGCTTATGTACCAGCCTCTTATGTGGTACTGTGTCAAAGGCTTTCTGACAATCCAAGAAAATGCAGTCCGCCCAGCCCTCTCTTTCTTGCTTAATCTGTGTACCTGGTTATAGAATTCTATTAAGCCAGTCAGGCAAGATTTATCCTCCCTGAACCCATGTTGTCGATTTGTTACGAAGTCCCTTCTCTCCAGATGTGCTACCAGATTTTTTCTCACGATCTTCTCCATCACCTTGCATGGTATACAAGTCAAGGATACTGGCCTGTAGTTCAGTGCCTCTTGCCTGTCGCCCTTTTTGTATATTGGGACCACATTCGCCGTCTTCCATATTTCTGGTAGGTCTCCTGTCTCCAGTGACCTACTATACACTATGGAGAGTGGCAAGCAAAGTGCCTCTGCACACTCTATCAGTACCCATGGCGAGATCCCGTCTGGACCAACAGCCTTTCTAACATCCAGATCCAGCAGGTGTCTCTTGACCTCCTCTCTCGTAATTTCAAACTCTTCCAAGGCCGCCTGGTTTACGTCCCTTTCTCCTAGCACAGTGACCTCACCTTGTTCTGTTGTGAAGACCTCTTGGAACCTCTTGTTGAGTTCATCACACACCTCTTTGTCATTCTCTGTATACCTGTCCTCGCCTGTTCTAAGTTTCACTACCTGTTCTTTCACTGTTGTTTTCCTTCTGATGTGACTGTGGAGTAGCTTTGGTTCGGTCTTGGCTTTGTTTGCTATATCATTTTCATAACTTTTCTCTGCTTCTCTTCTCACCCTGACATACTCATTCCTGGTTCTCTGGTATCTCTCTCTGCTTTCTGGTGTTCTGTTATTCTGGAAGTTCCTCCACGCCCTTTTGTTCAGTTTCTTTGCTTCCATACATGCCCTATTATACCATGGATTCTTCTTTTGTTTCTCGGATTTTTCCTTTTGGGCCGGGATGTATCTGCCTACTGCCTCCTGACACTTTTGGGTGACATAGTCCATCATATCTTGTACAGACTTAGCTCTGAGGACTGTGTCCCAAGGTATTTCCCTTAGGAAGCTTCTCATCTCCTCATAATTTCCCTTTCGGTATTCCAGCCTTTTGTTACCTAGTTCTTTTCCAGGGGGGGGGGGGATAATTCCAAGCTCTACCAGGTACTCAAAGTTCAATACACTGTGATCACTCATTCCCAAGGGTGCTTCCATCTTGACTTCCCTTATATCCCACTCATTTAGGGTAAATATCAGATCAAGCATTGCAGTTTCATCCTCTCCTCTCATTCTTGTTGGATCCTTGATGTGCTGGCTTAGAAAGTTTCTTGTTGCCACGTCCAGCAGCTTAGCTCTCCATGTTTCTGGTCCTCCATGTGGGTCTCTGTTCTCCCAATCTATCTTCCCATGGTTGAAGTCTCCCATGATTAGTAGTCCAGATCCATTCCTGCTAGCAACAGAAGTTGCTCTCTCTATTATGTTAATGGTGGCCATATTGTTTCATATTGTATCATATTCCTGTCTGGGTCTTCTGTCATTTGGTGGTGGATTATATATGACTATGACTATGATTTTTTGCCCTCCAGTTGTTATTGTTCCTATTATGTAGTCACTGAAACCTTCACATCCCTGAACAACCAACTCCTCAAAATCCCAGCCTTTTCTTACCAGCAGAGCTGCACCACCACCACCTCTTCCTTCTCTCTCTTTCCTCATAACATAATAGTCCTGTGGGAACACTGCATTTGTTATTGTTTTCATCAGCTTTGTTTCTGTGAGAGCTATTATGTCTGGGTTTTCCTCTAGTACCCATTCTCTAAGTTCATTTGCCTTATTTGTAATACCATCTATGTTAGTGTACATTGCCTTGAGGCTCACTTTCTTCTGTCCCTTCTCAAATCTCCTCCTTGGTGAATGTTCTGCTGGTGGAGGAAGCTGTGCCATGGGTGTGAGGATTTGTGAGGTGGATGCCAGGGTTGCAGAGGATACTGGGATGAGGGATGGGGGGTCAAGTGAAGGGGGAAGGACAGGAAGGGTATGGGGTGAACGGGGCGGGAGGACAGGAAGGAAAGGGGGGTTTTCTATGCAGAGGAGGGTGGTGGGGTTGCCCTCCCTGCTCGTGTTACTGGGTAGCTGGTTGTGGGTTCCCCCCTCGCCTCTGAGGGTGATTTGTTGGGAGCTGTGGTTTCCTGGTTTTCCCCTCTCGCCCTGCGCTTCTTCCTTGCTTCTGCCGCCATGGCCCTCTCCTTCCTCGTCATGTCACTCTGGAGGAATACTTTTTTTAATTCTCCCACATGTTGCAGGTGGCTTTTCTTTGTTAGAATCATGTCCTTTGTGTTCTCGTTTGAAAACACTATCTTTAACACACTGTCTCGGTCTTTTTTGTACCAGCCTAACCTGAAAACCTTCTCAATGCTATGGTCAGCCCCTTCCATGTCTATAGTGCCTTCAGTATTTCATTCACTGCCGCTTTATCCTTATCATTCCACTCTTTCCTATTAGAGCCTTCCTGCTCTTTAATACCTACAGCTACCACTGCTCTTTTCCTTTCCAGCAGCTGGGTAGTGGAGCGTGCCGCTTCCTGTGAGGTGGCTGATTTCATGGCTACCTCCATCACTGCAGACATTACTTCAGAGTTGTTGTTCTTTTAGCATTTCTGCAAATGTTGCTTTTAATGTTTGCATTCTCTTCCAAAGTACTATTACCACCACCTCCCTGGGTTGTTATCTGAGTCCCAGCATCGATACTGTTCTCTTTGAGGGCTCTAATCTCCTCCTTTGCTGCTGTCAGCTCTCTTTTTAGGTTGCTTATTTCATTCTTCATTTCCTGCATCTCACTCTTGATGTCCTCCAGAAACTGGGTGAACATTTCCTTCATTTCGTTACCTGAACTTTTCCCTGTTCCCCTGTTGCTTCTGGCTGTCATGCTTGACCCTGTTCCTAGTTGTGCCGTGATAGGATTCGTCAGAAGGGCAGAGCGGAGTGGGGGAGAGAGAGATAGAGAGGGAGAGAGAGAGAGAGAGGTAAAGAGAGAGATAGAGTGAGGGAGGGAGAGAGATAAAGATATAAAGAGAGAGAGAGAGAGATAAAGAGAGATAGAGAGGGAGGGAGGGAGATAAAAGAGAGAGGGAGAGAGAGAGAAAGAGATAAAGAGAGAGAGAGAGAGAAAGAGAGAGGGAGAGAGATAAAGAGAGAGGGATAAAGAGAGAGGGAGAGAGATAAAGAGAGAGGGAGAGAGATAAAGAGAGAAAGAGATAGAGAGGAGAAAGTGGGAGAGGGAGAGAGAGGGGGAGAGTATGTGTAAGGGGGGTGCGGGGGACTGGGGGGTGGGGGGCGGTGGTGGTGACCAGGTGAGGTCAGGTCAGGTCAGATGGGGGGTAAGAGAGGAGGTGGGGTATAGTAGGGGCTTGGCTCTTTCCAGAAAATGTGTTAATCCTTTCTTCCCTGACTGGACGTTTGTGTGTGCCTATGTGTGTGCGTTTTTGCGTGTGCATGCGTGCATACCTACGTGGGCGTGCGAGCGTGCGTGCGCGAGTGCGTGTGTCACGAGATCCCTTAAGTGTTACCTCTACCCAAATGAGCCACTGAGATTTTAAATATATATGATATCCTGAACAAGAATTTGATAATATTTTACCTCGCACTGTACACCTGGTTAATTGACCAGAGAGGGGTACATACCAATCTTCCTTTCCGTTCACACAACTAGATGAGTAATGATGATGTATGGTTGACGATGGTGCTCCGTCGTCGCCTTTCCACTTGGTGATTCTCTAAGTGCTAGTAGATTGACGATGTCGATTCTTTTCTACACAAATCTCTGGAGTCACAGTCACCACCCAACAAACACAGTCAGCAGTTCCACGGCGGGCCGTCCCCACCTGGCCGTCAGGTCAGGTCACTACGCGGTCCTCCACACTGTATGCACCGGTGATTCCACTAGCTACACTTTGTTTTTTTTTTGCACTATCGCTAGCGATATGACTGCTATGTAGCACCCTGCTAGCTACACACTGCGAGAGGCCAAATACTATGATCTAGCCTCAATAATCCTTCAATGTCCCGAGAAATTGACGAATTTCCGCGGACCTCGCTAATCGCGTGTCTCCTACCGTCGCTGGCCTACGTGTGTGTGTGTGTGTGTGTGCGTGTGTGTGTGTGTGTGTGTGTGTGTGTGTGTGTGTGTGTGTGTGTGTGTGTGTGTGTGTGTGTGTGTGTGTGTGTGTGTGTGTGTGTGTGTGTGTGTGTGTGTGTGTGTGTGTGTGTGTGTGTGTGTGTATGTGTGTGTGTGTGTGTGTGTGTGAGCTTACATAGGCTGAGGTTCGTTTTTTTAGTTCCGATTCCAGAATAATAATCATCTGGTGTACAGATTTCCGAGCCTATTGGTCACTATCTCTATATTTGAAACCCTACAGGGAGTCTGCCTCCACCACATCACTTCCTAGTGCATTCCATTTGTTAACTATTCTGATAGTGAAAAAAATCAAAGTTTCCACGTGTGTGTCCCCTGAGATCTTCTACCTCCCAAGTTAAATAGTTTGTCTCTATCTCGTCAATTCTTCTGAGAACTTTGTAGTCCTGTCTCTCCTAACAATTCCGTTTTCGTGTGACGTGAGATTTAATTCTAGAAGTATTTCCTCGTACCTCATACTTCTCAACTGGTGAATAGTCTGGTGGCCTACCTCTGAACTTTCTCCAAATTCATCTTGAATTTGACTGCATATGGATTCCACGCAGAAGCCGCATACACAAGGATTTATCTGACATATGTTGTATACAAGATCCTGAATGATTCCTTGAACAAATTTTTAAAGGCAGTTCTTATGTTGGCCGGCCTAGTACATGCCGCTGATGATATTTTTTAATGTTGGCTTTATGGGACAGGTTCGAAGTGAAATCAATCGCCAGATCTTTCTCTCTTTCTGATGGAATTCTTTTGACAATGGGGTATCTTGTGTCCAGCCTCTTGCTCCCTTCACCTAGTTTCATTTATTTACAAATGTTTGAGTTAAACTCTAGCAGCTATTCGTTGAACCATTCCTTCGGTTTGTCCAGGTCGGCCGAGCCGACAGCACGCGGGACTTGTGATCCTGTGGTCCTGGGTTCGATCCCAGGCGCCGGCGAGAAACAATGGGCAGAGTTTCTTTCACCCTATGCTCCTGTTACCTAGCAGTAAAATAGGTACCTGGGTGTTAGTCAGCTGTCACGGGCTGCTTCCTAGGGGTGGAGGTCTGGTCGAGGACCGGACCGCGGGGACGCTAAAAAAGCCCCGAAATCATCTCAAGATAACCTCAAGAATCTCAAGATAAGGTCACCTCGTAGTCTCTTGCTGTCCACCTCTATCTTATTCCTTCTCATAATTTTAACATCTTCTCTAAATACTGAGAGGAATGAGCCACCCAAGTCTCTCTAGAACAAAGGCGGTGAACATTTATCGAAGCGTGTGCCCAAAATGACAATAATCTCCTAAAAAATTACCTCGCATGCCTATGGGAACTCTGAGCCGCACAATATAATTTATTAATATTATTATATTTATATTTTACCATTTTTATGGGGAAAGAGAACAAACTACTTGAAGGTATTCTTAAAGAAGTCTGTTTAGACAACCAATAACTCTTCTGGATTGTTTTAAACGAAACAGCTTTAGGAATTATATATTATTAACACAAGTAATTCCCAAGAAGTAAAATTAATAAATTGGTAATAATAGTAATAATGAACTCCTTTAAGGAAAAAGTAGTCCAGTTGCTTATATTCTTACCTATTTATTGTTTTATTATTAAGGAATATATAACATAGAGATATTAAATTAAAAAAATATATTTGTAGAAAACCTGTTAAAACAATTGAAAATTAACATGATTTATAAATAATACTTTACCTTATATACAAGAGGAACCGTGAAATGATAAGCTTTGGTTCATATTAGAAAACTTAAAAATAATAAAAGAAAGAAAAATAAGGTTATCTTACACTTGGTGAGACTTTTGCAGCTACACCAGCAATGACATATTTTAATATCATCTTACGTATGGTTTTCTTGAGAGACATTCGAGCAGCACAAGTTTCATCAGTAACTCATTCAAATTGACAAAGTTCATCACTGAAAACAATAATTAGCATAAATATGACGATGAAAATATGTTGAGATTTTTCAACCAAAAGTTTCATGAGTGGAATGCCAGAGTTTCAATGCCTAATTTTCTGCATGAATTCTGTTTAGAATTTTTACATTTTTCAATATCTTTCAATAGTTTATAGCTCCGCTCTTAAATCGAAAAGTTTTGCCTCCGAATTTAGCAGCTTTGTTAGTCATTCAATTGCATCTTAAAATTATCAAAATCAGTCCAAGTGAAACATTTTCAAATTAAGTTTTTCTAATTTCACACTGTCAACACACTATGAAATTTGTATTTTCTTCAAATGATCTTGATTTTGTAAATCTTGAAGAAAATTTATCAGCAGTTGAATCAAGATGGTCATAAATTGCATTTGAAGACTGAATATCTGTTTTCTCATGAATTTGTAGATTTTTCATATTTAAGGTTTGTGAAATATTTAGCACTGTTGTTGTCGCATAACGTTTACAAATGTCCAATTTTATTTCAAAGCTTTATTTTACCTAACATAATAACAAGTTTTTTGCCACATTCCTGTAATGTGGTATTGAAGTCATTTAAATGATAGAAATACGTGAAAACATAAATCGACGAATCCACACAACGTTTGATAATTTTTGACATGAAAACTTTTCATTTGTCGAAACACTAAACAAAACGTCAAAGGACAGAGCCTAAATTATGCCGACTTTTGTTCTTTTTGTTTTCCGTTTCACATCTGCATTTTAATTTTCAAAAATATTTAGTAGGTGTTTTTTTTCTTTTGTGTCTTCTCTGTGATCGTTTATTTTGACTTATTAGGTATTCTACTTTTTTAATTAACTATTTGGGATCATTATTATCTGACCAAAGAAATCTGTTGAGGATAGTATTTTCCTGTACCAATAGACTGTTTCACCGAAGCACCGAAGATGCTGTATTCTTCATTATTGTGGTCAGATCCACTACAGTTCCCCATCCTTCTCAAGTTAGATAGTTTCAATTGGTCATGGTTTATGTTTACTCCAATTTACTGATTACTCCAGTGCTTTCCATAGCGTCGACTGGATTTAACATACCATGTTATCAAATTGGATACGCTAAAGTGACTTCCAGCTTTGAGGTTGGGTCGACTTGACGTGCACTCTGTCTCTTGGACAAGAGAAGACAGTTTGTCTCCTACCAACTTTTGTACTCTGTTACTCAGGCTTGACTCTGTACGTAATACACAAGTGTCAAGGTTGATATTGTCCAATATTTGAAGTTAACCAGCTGTGCACGGTTTACTCAAAATCTTCCCTATTTTATTAATTTTCATCAATCTAGTATAGAATTGCCATTACTTTTTAAAGCAAAGCTTTAATAAACCGATAGGTAAGTACTAATAGGTTAGCACAGACAAGCAGGAGTCACTGTGAACCTCTGAGCACCTCCAGAGGCGGTGCTCTCAGAATGAGAGAAGAGGCAGTCGAGGCATACATCTAATTTAAGACTTTTATGCACTATTTCAGGTGGAGGGAGTTGGAAGAGGAGGAGGCAAGGGGCACTCTCCGTAAGGGCAGCAGAGACTGATGGTAGTGCCACAGGTATAAAATATTGAGGCGTCTTCTCATTAGCAGGCGTCTGAGGGGCTCACTTTAACGACTTAGTTCATGACCACTACTACCCACCTGCCTCTCTCATGACCCCACCTCCCACCTGCCTCTCTCATGACCCAACCTCCTAGCTGCGTCTCTCTCATGACCCCACCTCCCAGCTGCCTCTCTCATGACCCCTACTACCCACCTGCCTCTCTCATGACCCCACCTCCCACCTGCCTCTCTCATGACCCCACCTCCCAGCTGCCTCTCTCATGACCCCTACTACCCACCTGCCTCTCTCATGACCCCACCTCCCACCTGCCTCTCTCATGACCCCACCTCCCACCTGCCTCTCTCATGACCCCTACTACCCACCTGCCTCTCTCATGACCCCACCTCCCACCTGCCTCTCTCATGACCCCTACTACCCACCTGCCTCTCTCATGACCCCACCTTCTAGCTGCCTCTCTCATGACTCTTACTACCCAGCTGCCTCTCTCATGACCCCACCTCCTAGCTGCGTCTCTCTCATGACCCCACCACCTACCTGCCTCTCTCATAACCCCACGTCCCAGCTGCCTCTATCTTGACCCCACCTACCAGCTGCCTTTATTATGACCCCATCTCCCACCTGCCTCTCTCATGACCCCACCTCCCACCTTGCTCTCATGATCCCACCACCCACCTGCCTCTCTCATGACCCCACTTCCCACCTTGCTCTCTCATGACCCCACCACCCACCTACCTCTCTCATGACCCCACCACCCACCTGCCTCTCTCATGACCTAACCACCCACCTGCCTCTCTCATGACCTAACCACCCACCTGCCTCTCTTATGACCCCACCTCCGGGAGCCGGTCGGCCGAGCGGACAGCACGCTGGACTTGTGATCCTGTGGTCCTGGGTTCGATCCCAGGCGCCGTCGAGAAACTATGGGCAAAGTTTCTTTCATCCTATGCCCCTGTTACCTAGCAGTAAAATAGGTACCAGGGTGTTAGTCAGCTGTCACGGGCTGCTTCCTGGGGGTGGAGGCCTGGTCAAAGACCGGGCCGCGGGGACACTAAAGCCCCGAAATCATCTCAAGATAACCTCAAGATAACCTCCCTGGAAACACAAACCGAAACTGTCTCTATTTTCCGCTTGTTACAACTTGTAATAAAGTTGTTACATCTTGGCTTAACGTGTTTATGACGTATTAGAACGTTGTTACAACTTGCTATATTAGTTGTTATAAGTGGTTAGGAGGTGTTAAAACTTGTTCGAACGTTGTACCAACGTCGTAGTTTCGGTGTGTGTTTGGCGGGCTCCCAGCGGCCTCTCATAATCCTACGACCTAGCTGCCTCTCTCGTGACCCCACCTCCCAACATCTCTCTCGTGACCCCTACCACCCAACATCTCTCGTGACCCCTACCACCCAACATCTCTCGTGACTCCTATCACTCAACATCTCTCGTGACCCCTACCAACAAACATCTCTCTCGTGACCCCTACCAACAAACATCTCTCTCGTGACCCCTACCACCCAACATCTCTCACGTGTGTAACAGTAGAACTGTTAATATAGAAGACCATAGATCTACCATGAAATATTGTAGTTCACTAGAAGGGAGGATACGCCCTTTGTAGTTTACCTGAACAGGCTAGGAAGTGTCATCTCCCTCCTCCCCCTAAGGGATTGAAGTCCATGTGTAGAAAACAGTGGCGTCACATGAACCCTGTATCGATCCATCAAACTAGAAAATAATTCATGCATTAAAGAAATAGTAAGAAGATTCATTCGTGTTTAAATACTTAAGTTAAAATTAACGTCAATTGAGAGTAAAAAATAAGCCACGTATGTTATCAAAGAAGCATGTGACTTCAGTAAGAATAGCGTATCTCGTTACTTGGAAAATATGCTTGCTTGCTTGTTAATTCAGGTAAATTAGTGAAATGCAAGTGCTATTGAATATTTTAATTAGCCTGGCTGAAGTATCTAGATAATTCCCAAGTATTTTGGAATAGTAAGTCACCTACAGTGATGAGTACAGGATTTTAGTTAGTAATCTTCTTGAAAGAGTAATTTGGCAACTGAGCCAAGGTTAGCCTCACCGAGGTCAGTGGAGAAATAAGTCAGTGTGGACTGGGTAACAACTGGAGGTGGACTGCTCCCCTGGGGCCAGATCCACGGAAGCACTTACGCAAACACTTACGAACCTGTACATCTTTTATCAATCTTTGACGGCTTTATTTCCAATTATTAAACAGGTAATGAGCTCCGAAGCACCAGGAGGCTATTGATAACAATAACAACAATTGAATGGGAAGTTTTCATGCTTGTAAACTGTATAATAAATGTAACCAAACCAGTCAAAGATTGAGGAAAGATGTACACGTTCGTAAGTGCTTGCGTAAGTGCTTTCATGAATCTGGCCCCTGGAGCCGTGGCAGAACATCTAGGCCTGGTTGTGGTATTTTAAGGTATCTGAGTTATTGCAATTGTAGAATCCACATTATTTATTGTAGTCAATTACCAATTGCCTCAGTTAGGAATATATTCAGTTTAGGAAGTGTTCAGATAGGGCGTGTTTCTTTTTTATTTTCATTGATAATCTTTGTTTAATAAATCTTGTTTAGAATTTATGGTGTTTAGTGGAATTACCCTGCAATGGTTATTTTACCTTCTGAAGTTGGGCCCAAGCCCCATGCTTGGGACTAGCACCCTCTGCAAGCCTGCAAGCAGTTATTTAATACCTCAGATAATCCCTTTGCACTTTGATTTAAATCCACACTTAACGTAAATCTTATCACTCCTTTTCGGATAATTGGGGACCCATTTTCCGGGTTTATGCCTAATTGACGGTATCCTGCTTCACCGTCAATTGGGTGAATTACTCAGTGGGTAGATGTAGCAGGTGGTGGCTGCTTCTCAGAGGTTTGCAGTGTAGCATTGAATGGTATGGTGTCCTCGGGTCGTGATATCTAACACGATCTAACGGTTTTTAGATCTGGAGGAGTTGAACTGAAGGTTACACAGCAGAGCTCTGGTCTGTAGATTTATTAATAACAACCAGCATTTAACCAGTAAGTGAGGTTAAAGGCTGGCCCCTGTTACACGTGACCCCGACCACCCAACATCTCTCTTGTGACCACTACCTCCCAACATCTCTCTCGTGACCCCTATCACCCAACATCTCTCTCGTGACCCCTATCACCCAACATCTCTCTTGTGACCCATACCTCCCAACATCTCTCTCGTGACCCCTACCACCCAACATCTCTCTCGTGACCCCTACCACCCAACATCTCTCTCGTGACCCCTACCACCCAACATCTCTCTTGTGACCCATACCTCCCAACATCTCTCTCGTGACCCCTACCACCCAACATCTCTCTCGTGACCCCTACCACCCAACATCTCTCTCGTGACCCCTACCACCCAACATCTCTCTCGTGACCCCTACCACCCAACATCTCTCTCGTGACCCCTACCACCCAACATCTCTCTCGTGACCCCTACCACCCCACATCTCTCTCGTGACCCCTTCCACCCAACATCTCTCTCGTGACTCATGCCTCCCAACATCTCTCTCGGTCTGAATCATCTATTAACTATGATTCAATACCCACCACTGAGAAACTCTTCTGCGTGCTCGCCACGGGAACGGACGTGTCCGCTCCCACAGACCAAACGTGTGATAGTCGGCGAGAGGCACTGCACTAGGAGCCCCACTCTCATCCTGTGCATGCACGGGAGAAGATGGAGGGCCTCTTTATGTAATAAACATTGTCGGATAGAGCTCCAGAAAGCATGAAAGCACCACTCCACACGACTTCCAATGCTTCTGTGACTTGTTGAAGGGGTAGCATCCGGAATCAGTCACCAGCTATAGCATACATGGCACAAGGCCACCTTTACCATATTGCACAAAGTGAAGGTTGACTTCCTGGACAACCAGACAGTCTCGAAACATCAATTACTGCGAACCATCAATGCCGCTACCAGCACTACACCCGTCGATATCCGCCAAGAAGGGGAGAAAGTTGTTCTTTACTGTTCCCAAAAGACGTTACTCGTCTTACTGTATCTAAAACCTACCTAGCACACACTACGAGCTGCGCAAATTCCCACGGAGCTTCCTAGCGAAGAGAACTTTCAAATCCAGGGATCCCATCACAATGGTTGTACTCTTTAAGTCACTTGTGTTGTCCCGTCTTGAGTACTGTTCAGTACTCACTTCCCCCTTCAGAGCAGGAGAGATTGCTGAAATAGAGGGAATACAGAGAACATATACGGCACGCATAGACGCAATAAAGCACCTAAATTATTGGGATCGTCTCAAAGCCCTCCAAATGTACTCACTAGAAAGAAGACGAGAGAGATATCAAATAATATACACCTGGAAGATACTGGAGGGCCAAGTACCAAATCTACACAGTAAAATAACAACGTACTGGAGTAAACGATATGGAAGAAAATGTAGAATAGAACCAGTGAAGAGCAGAGGTGTCATAGGCACAATCAGAGAACACTGTATAAACATCAGGGGTCCGCGGTTGTTCAACGTCCTCCCAGCAAGCATAAGAAATATTGCCGGAACAACCGTGGACATTTTCAAGAGGAAACTAGATTTATTCCTCCAAGGAGTGCCGGACCAACCGGGCTGTGGTGGGTATGTGGGCCTGCGGGCCGCTCCAAGCAACAGCCTGGTGGACCAAACTCTCACAAGTCAAGCCTGGCCTCGGGCCGGGGTTGGGGAGTAGAAGAACTCCCAGAACCCCATCAACCAGGTATCAACCAGGTATCAACCAGAAGAGAACAGTTTTCATCAGGGAAATGACTTAGATCACCGAACACAAGGTCGACGACATCCTGGACGCCATCGACTCTGAAAACCCTTCAGTTCTGACGATCGAATTGGCAATCCTGAAGAAAGAAGCCAACGATCCCGACCGACCATGAAACTTACTTTCACCACAATCGAGGCATCGGCCCTTGCCCCCTAATAAGGGGTTGAGAGCTTTGGCATCAAGATTCTACCAGCTCAGGGGAGGAAGGAACGACTCACTCCACGACAATGCTTCGTGCTACGCATATACACACACCCTAACGCCAAATGTATGCGCAAAGCATCGCCAAGTGCATCATTTGCGCTCAAGGTCACTACTACACGACCTGCAAGGCTGACACCAAATGCTGCTTTCTTTGTAAGGAAGACCACACCGAGATCCCATAACGCTGCCCTGGCAGAGAAGACGCAATTGCTCTGATGACAGCTTTGGCCAAACCCACCACCCTTGCCAACGCCTCAGCCACCACCAGCCCCAGCTCACCAAAAGCTACCCACACCAGCCACTCTTACGCCTTTCCTTCAGGCAGCGGCCTCTCCTCGCAACCATCCAAACCGGCACCTTGGGGGGTCCCACTGCTCAATCCTGTCTTTCCAGCCTCGACCACCTCCGGGACACACACCCTCTCATCTCTCCAAAGGACGGCGTCATACTCGTCCTAATGCGCCTCGCAGAACGGAACGCCGGGACCGACAACCGCTTGTTTGTTAGAACTCTCAACACCCAGTATGCCGCAAATGGCCTAACCGGGATAAGCGTTTCTGAGGCCTCTGTTGATGAGGCTGGCCTCACCAACAGAGGTCCCTGCATCTCCCACCATCCAGCTGGAACTCGAGGAGGCGCCCTGTGCAATAGCAACCAGCTCGCCATCCACACCAACCATCCATTGTGCTACCAGTCGCCGACACACGATCAGCCCACTCTAGGGAAACAACCCGCGACACATCTCCATATATATCGGCAACCCCGCCTCCCTAACGCCTGGGACCTGTACCTGCATCTCAAACTTACCCTGCACCAGACACAGACGACCCGTCTGACTCATCTGACGAAGACGTCTCTGTCGGATCGACAGCTTCCCCCACAAACACCTTAACCCTTACAGCCCGGAAGACTTCTTACTCAAGGTCTCTCCTGTAAACTTGCTCGACAATGCCGCCATGTCTACCAAAAGCGCCTCACCAAAAAGAAGATGACGTCCAAGAAAGAATAAGCATCATCTGACGACGTAACTCAACCCCATCCAGTTCCTTGAAAACCGAGCTCCTGTGAGACGTCCATGGATACAAATGATCAACAAGAACGCCTGGCAGAATCACTGCCAAGTCGAAACCCAGGGTGACTGGGCCACCGAGCTGTACTTCTCTCCTCCGACATGTATCCTCTTCCCTGCTCAACCTCTCTGCATTCTCGCTCCAGCCTTCCATCCCCTACGTATCTGCCCTAAGGTCCTTGGAATTGGAATTGGAACCCACCACACTGTACTCATTCACCTATTACCTGTGATTCAATACCCATCTCACTGATCTCCAGTTTTTTCACTACTATTTCCACCCTATCATCAAACTCAGGACTCATCTATGTTCACATTTTTTACACTTTTCAATTAATTTCCTCTTTATCCTCTTTGTGTTATCACTATTTTCTTTCAATATCTTTCCACATTGCCTGTCGCACTTCCTTTCTCCTGTCTCACCCTCTCCTGTCTCTCATTGTTTCATGCATTTTATTTTATTACTTTTATTAACCTCCCCTTCCATTGCAGATGTTGTGATACTAAGATGGTCTTATAGATTCTCATTTGTTGCTTTGTGTGGGGTGATGAGAATGATAGGGTCACACTCACCCTCATGGGTCACTCCCCATGGGGTCACACTCACCCTCATGGGTCACTCACCATGGGGTCACACTCACCCTCATTGGTCACTCGCCATGGGGTCACACTCACCCTCATGGGTCACTCACCATGGGGTCACACTCTCATGGGTCACTCACCATGGGGTCACACTCTCACGGGTCACTCACCATGGGGTCACACTCACCCTCATGGGTCACTCACCATGGGGTCACACTCACCATCATGGGTCACTCACCATAGGGTCACATTCATCCTCATGGGTCACTCACCATGGGGTCACACTCACCCTCATGAGTCACTTACCATCACACTCACCCTCATGGTTCACTCACCATGGGGTCATACTCACTCTCATGGGTCACTCACCATGGGGTCACACTCACCCTCATGGGTCACTCACCATAGGGTCACATTCACCCTCATGGGTCACTCACCATGGGGTCACACTCACCCTCATGGGTCACTTACCATCACACTCACCCGCATGGGTCACTCACCATGGGGTCACACTCACCCTCATGGGTCACTCACCATGAGGTCACTCACCCTCATGGGACACTCACCATGGGGTCACACTCACCCTCATGGGGCCCTCACCATGGGGTCACACTCACCCTCATGGGGCACTCACCATGGGGTCACACTCACCCTCATGAGTCACTCACCATGGGGTCCCGCCTCTAATTATGGAGCACTCACCATGGATCACATGTCTCTAAGAGTTTCACACCTTTCTTTTTATGGGTCCCTCATCATGGGTCACTCATCATGGGTCACTCATCATGCCTCATTAAGAGCTACACACCTCACTCTTCATGGGGTTACTCACCATGGGTCACTCACTATGGATTACTCACTATGGGTCATTAACCAAGAGTCACTCATCATAGATCACTCACCATGGGTCACTAACCAAGAGTCACTCGTCAAAGATCACTCACCATGGGCCACTCACCATGGGTCACTAACCAAGAGTCACTCATCATTGATCATTCACCATGGGTCACTAACCAAGAGTCACTCATCAGTGATCATTCACCATGGGTCACTAACCAAGAGTCACTCGTCATAGATCACTCACCATGGGCCACTCACCATGGATCACTATCCAAGAGTCACTCGTCATAGATCACTCACCATGGGTCACTAACCAAGAGTCACTCATCATAGATCACTCACCATGGGTTACTCACCATGGGTCACTAACCAAGTCACTCGTCATAGATCACTCACCATGGGTCACTCATCATAGATCACTCACCATGGGTCACTCACCATGGGTAATTTACTATGGGTCACTAACCATGGGTCACTAACCAAGTCACTCATCATAGATCACTCACCATGGGTCACTCACCATGGGTCACTCACCATAGGTCACTAACCAAGAGTCACTGATCATAGGTCACTCACCATGGGTCACTAACCAAGAGTCACTCATCATAGATCACTCACCATAGGTCACTCACCATGGGTCACTGACCATGGGTCACTAACCTAGAGTCACTCATCATAGATCACTCACCATGGGTCACTCATCATGGGTCACTAACCAAGAGTCACTCATCATAGATCACTCACCATGGGTCACTAACCAAGAGTCACTCATCATAGATCATTCACTATGGGTCACTCACCATGGGTCACTAACCAAGAGTCACTCATCATAAATCACTCACCATGGATCATTCACCATGGATTACTCACCATGGGTCAATAACCAAGAGTCACTCATCATAGATCACTCACCATGGGTCACCTATCATGGGTCACCTATCATGGGTCACCTATCATGGGTCACTCACCATAGGTCTCTCATCATAGGTCACTCACAATGAGCCACTCACCAACACGTCATCTGTAACAGTACGTTGCATTTTGACGTACAAATCCCCTAAGGCCAACCGATGTACCAAAAATCACAGAGGCTCGCAAAATTGACCTGCTTTTCCGTTTTCTATTTGCGGGTCCTCGGTTAGGTTAGGTTAGGGCTATTTAGTTCATCAGTTACAGACGTTGTGAACGCTCGAGAGGACCGGCTGACTCACCATGGATCACTCACTATGGATCACTCATCATAGATTCACTCACCATGGGTCACGCACCAAGAGTTACTCACCATGGATCACTCACCATAATTCACCATGGATCACTCACTATAACTCACCATGGATCACTCACTATAACTCACCCTGGAACACTCACAATGGGTCACTCACCATGGGGTCACTCACCATGGGGTCACTCACCGTGGGGTCACTCACCTAGGTGAGTCTCGATGGGAAACTGTTACAACACCGGAGACCATCAATACAGAACTCGGCATCCTGTAACAGCCAAATGCGCCACAACTTACATACGGAACAGTTGTAATTTAGTTTATTTATTAAGCACCCCCATACCCATCTTGTTGGCGGTAGTGTAAAGGTTTACAGAGGTACATAATGAGCTCAGAAACTGAGCCACAAAATTTTATTTAGCTAACTAGTTCAATCTCAATGAACTAGTTACAAATTTGTATGTATATTGCTATATGGGATCGAAACGACCACAAGTACAGTCTCCAAGCTAAGCAGCAGTGGAAAGGTTACAATCATCCAGTTATTACCTTAGGAGTCATCGGCTGCCCGTCAGAGGGGACGGCGTGTCACCGTATAGTTGTCAGTTGACAAGAAAGGCGTGGAGTCATTGACTGGTTGCCTGTTCCGTGCTTTGTCTGGTATGGTTGTTGTTGTTGTTATTGTTGATTTAGGGGCGACGACGTTCGTGGGATCGGATGCGCCCAGGCGTACCCGTTAAGGATTAATCGCGAAGAACGGAAAGGTGAAATGCCAAGCCAAATCACGAAACAAGTGACGCCATTCACTAGAAACTAATATGCCATGTGGCAAAGAAACACAGACAGGCAGATGATTGGGGAGCTCCAGGAGTCCCCCAGGGTGACAAACACCGGCCCCACCCCACACAGAGAACACTGGGTAGCAAAACCAAAACTCAGCCCCCAACTAAAATGCAAAAGTCATCCAGTGTCCTCCGGCAGAGCAGAAACCACCGGCTGAGGGCACACCGGGAGCTCACCAAGACCCGCCAACCCCCGGCACCTCTAGGCCAAGCCGGCGCCGGACACCGTCACCCTGTCAGGAGAACCAGCCGGAACACGTAAAAAAAAAAATTATATCAACAACCCTGTGACTCAAGGCGATATCTGTGCCAGGCGTCGTTCAACCGGACCCTTGAAGAGGGATGCCAAAAGGCAGTAGCAAAAACAAAATGCAAAAACAGAACGTGATCCGGCGGCTCCCAGGCGGAGATGTCCAGACGTCCGCTTGTCATCAAGGGTGAACCAGGAGTCCGTGTGGTATGGTTGTTCCAGGATGGGGTCGTTGTTGCTTCCACTGAAGCAGACTTCGTCAGCTGGACTCGAATTTTCTACATCTGTGGATCATACGGCAGTTAGAATTGCGCTCGTGGAAGTGCTCCGTGTAAAGTTGGCGAATTTGTTGGGGATGCAGATGGTTCAAGGTTGCCGTGTAGTGGTTAAATTTTGCCACTAAGAGGTGTTCCTGAAGTTTTTCGAGCGGTGTAAGGGTTGTTCTTTCGCTATGCCTGATGATAAGGGCACCGTACGGGTAATCAACTTGAGTGTGACGTGATGGCCTTTCAACTTTGCAAGGTGAAAGACCATAGGAAATACTGGATGGCATTATAGTCACAGAGGAAAAGGTAAAAAAATCCTGGGGAAACTAGATGTGACAAAATCAATGGGGCCAGATCTAATATCACCATGGCTGCTGAGGGAGGCTGCAGAAGTACTCTGTCACCCGTTGTCTAAATTTTTGAATTATACTGTTCAGACATAAAGTCTCCCAGACGTCTGGAAAAAGGCAAACGGAGTCTCAATATTTAATAAGGGGAGAGAAAGGAGGCGCTAAACTGCAGACCAGAGTCATTGACAAGTATTCCTCGTAAAGTGCTTGAGAAAGTAAGCAGGTCGACAATAGTGGAGCATCCAACCCGTTCTCGCACTTTCTTACTGTCAATATTGACTTATTAAGTACGTGCATATGTGACATACTAAACATACTAGTTTACCTTGAAAAGCTTCATAGAAAACACCGACCTTACCTAACCTTCTTAGTATATTAAGATAAGCATCTTATTGCTTCGTAATTTCAATTATTAATAACCTATACCTATAATAGGTTAAGTAATAATTGTAATTATGAAGCAATAAGATGCTTATCTTAACATACTAAGAAGGTTAGGTAAGGTCGGTGTTTTCTATGAAGCTTTTCAAGGTAAACTAGTATGTTAAGTCTGTCACATATGCACGTATTTAATAAGTCAATATTTACTATACGAAAGTGCGAGAACGGGTTGAAGCATCTTGAGAAGATCGACTTTTTGATCAAAAAAATAGATTTAAAAATAGAAAATCGTGCCTGGCAATTTTCATTGAGTTTTATGACAGTGTTACTAAAATAAGACAGATAAAAGAAGGCTGGGAAGCGTGTGTTTTTCTAGACTTTTAAAATGCATTTGACATTGTTTCCCATTAAAGACTCATGTACAAGATGGAGACACATGTTGGGATAATTTGGAAAACACTGGACTGACTGTGAGTCATTGCTTTTTGTCCTTCAGTAACCAATGACTCACAGTCACAAAAGCGGTTTCGAGCTGGAGGGATGTAACAGGTGGAGTCCCACGAGGCCCTTGTTAATGTCCTTGTGGTTCCTGGGGCCACTGCTGTTTCTAATTTATGTCAATGGTTACGTATCCATATCATAGTATGGATACTCACAGGATAAATAATACTGTATTTGCATACAATGTGATTTATAAATATATATATGTGTTGGCTCTTATAATATGTTAGGATAGGACGTGGCAACATAATTGGTGTCTTGGCTTGCTTGTTGAGGGGACAGGAAATTATCGTGTCTAATACCTGTGCATGGACAGGGAGAATATTGATCGGGGGATGGATTGCCAGCTGTCGCTTCCTGTTAACATAAGAACATAAGAAGAAAGGCAACTGCAGAAGACCTATTGGCCCATACGAGGCAGCTCCTATTTATAACCACCCAATCCCACTCATATACATGTCCAACACACGCTTGAAACAATCGAGGGACCCCACCTCCACCACGTTACGCAGTAATTGGTTCCACAAATCAACAACCCTGTTACCGAACCAGTATTTACCCAAGTCTTTCATAAATCTAAATTTATCCAATTTATACCTATTGTTTCGTGTTCTGTCTTGTGTTGATACTTTTAAACCCTATTAATATCTCCATTGTTGTGTCCATTCATCCACTTGTAAACTGCTCGAAAGGAAAAGGGAGAATCGAAGCGAATTTTGGTTGTGGGAGATTCCCAGGTGAGGTATTTAGACAGAACGTTTTGTGCCAGAGATAGGGGGAACAGATTAAGGGTTTGCTACCCGGGAGCTGGAATTGGTGATATTGTTGGAAACATGAATGATATTATGACAGGAAATGGGAACAAACCCATTATTTGTATTAGTGCAGGGGGTAATGATGTTGGACGAGTTAGGAGTGAGGAACTAATACAGAGATTCAGGACAGCCATTGAATTAGTTAGGAGCAAGGGAGGAATCCCGATCATATGTGGCATTCTTCCAAGAAAGGGAGTGGGAAATGAATGGATGTCAAGGGCACTTGGTGTCAATTGCCGGCTGGAAAGATATTGCAAATCAAATGCAATATCTTTCATAGACAACTGGGAACACTTCTATGGAAGAAATGAAATGTATGCTCGTGATGGGGTGCATCTATCGAGAGCTGGGGTTGTTGCTGTTGCGAACTCGTTGGAAGAAGTGGTTACAGGTGTTTGTTTGGATTTAAACTGTTAATAGATAGAGGTATGGGAATTAATTTGGAGGAAGGAGATAATAATTTTTTAATAAATAATAAGGAGATAATAAAGGAGATTAATAAAATAATAAGGAGATGATAATTTGTTTGTGGGAGAAAGGAATTGGCAAAATGATCAGGGAAAGAGAAGGGCCTCAAAATAACAATTCACTTAGGGTATATTACACTAACAGTAGAAGTCTAAGAAATAAAATTAACGAATTAAATGCTCTTGTCTGCACAGAAAAAAAATAGATATTATTGCACTTACCGAAACGTGGATGAATGTAGAAAATAGAGAACTATTAGCTGAATATGAAATAAATGGATTTAAACTATTTCACACAGATAGATATATTAGACGAGGAGGGGGAGTAGCCATATATGTTAGGGACAATTTGAAATGTAGTCTCAAAGAGGGAATCAAAACTGAGCCACACTCAGAAACTATTTGGATAGAATTATAAGAAAAAGCAAATAATATTATAATAGGAGTTATATATAGGCCACCAAAATTAGACAGAATGGAAGCAAAGCATCTATGGGATGAAATATTTAGGGCATCTAGATCTAACAGTATTTACGTCATGGGTGACTTTAATTTTAGTGGAATAAACTGGTTGAACAAAACAGGGAATAGTGAAGCAGAAGATTTTCTAGAATTAATTGACGATTGCTTTCTTACGCAACACATTAAGGAACCAACACGGGAAAATAATATTTTAGATTTAGTGTTAACTAACAGGGAAACCCAAATTAATGACATCGAAATAGGGAGTGAGCTAGGGAACAGTGATCACAAAGAAATCAGATTTAGCATAGAATGGAATAGACCTGTAGGAGAAAATTCTGTTAAAGTGAAAGATTTTCGAAAAGCTGATTTTAATAGCCTAAGAAATTCTTTGGGTCAAATTGATTGGAAAGTCTTGGGTATGGGGTGGGGGTCGGTCTTGGAGCGAGACATGAACCCAGCGATAGGTGACGTAAATTGGGATTTCGATGTGAATTCAATATATAACTTATTTAAGAATATTCTAAACAAAGCACAGGAACGTTGTATACCATACAAATTGAATAGATCGAATACTAATGACCCAAAGTGGATAACAAAGAATTTGAAGATTATAGGTAAAAAGAGAGCTTGGTACAAAAGGATTAAAAATGGGGAGGTCACTTTAGAACAGGAATTCGTACAACTGGTTAGAAATGTTAAAAAAGAGATAAGGAAAGCAAAAAGAAACTATGAAGTTCGCATAGCAGGGCAAGCAAAGACAAATCCTAAAGGGTTTTTTCAGTTATATCGTACTAAGACTAGGGAAAGGATAGGTCCATTAAAAACTGAGACAGGTCAAATAACAGATAGTGATGAAGAGATGAGTAGTATTTTTAATAAATATTTTGTATCTGTATTTACTAAAGAGGAACTTAACAATATGCCTTCAGCCGAACAAGTCTATGTGGGTGGGGACGAGGACAGGTTGACGAGTTTAACAGTTACCAGGGAGGATGTTCTTAAACAAATAGTAAAACTCAAACCAAACAAATCCCCAGGGCCGGATGAAGTGTTTGCCAGGGTGCTTAAAGAATGCAAAGAGGAGCTTTGTGACCCACTGTCAACCATATTTAATAAATCAATAGAGTCAGGCAGAGTGCCAGAGTTTTGGAAAGTTGCTAATGTGATACCAGTTTTTAAGAAAGGAGATAGATCACTTGCGTCTAACTATCGACCAATTAGCCTAACGTCTATTGTGGGAAAGTTACTCGAATCTATAATAGCAAATAAAATTTGTCTTCATCTTGAAAAACATAAATTAATAATTGAGTCGCAACATGGTTTTATAAATGGCCGTTCATGTTTAACAAATTTGTTATCTTTTTATTCTAGCATAGTTGAGGCAGTTGATAGTGGTAAGGATTGTGATGTTGTGTACCTTGACTTTAGCAAAGCTTTTGATACAGTGCCACATGAAAGACTGATTAAAAAGATAGAGGCTCATGGTATTGGGGGTGCTATATTAAACTGGATTAAGGCATGGCTATACCAAAGGAAACAGAGAGTTAGTATAAATGGAGTCAAGTCAGAGTGGGAAAATGTTGTAAGTGGAGTGCCTCAGGGCTCTGTCCTGGGACCTCTGTTGTTTATAATATATATAAATGAATTAGATTCAGGTTTGAGTAGCAACATTTGCAAATTTGCTGATGATACGAAAATCGGTAGGGAAATTAATTCGGAGGAGGACTCACTATCACTTCAAGTTGATCTAGATAGGGTTTTGAAATGGTCAAAGAATTGGCAGATGCAGTTTAATGCTGATAAATGTAAAGTTCTGAGGTTAGGTAATGATGATAGAGTTACAAGATACGAGCTAGATGGTGTTGAGATTGCGAAGTCGGATTGCGAAAGGGATCTGGGAGTTATGATTAGTAAGAATTTAAAACAAAAGGATCAATGCATAAATGTTCGTAATAAGGCAAATCGGACACTTGGATTTATTAATCGCAGCGTTAGTAACAAGACACCTGGTGTGGTTCTCAAGCTATATCTTGCTCTAGTTAGGCCCCGTTTAGATTTTGCAGTTCAGTTTTGGTCGCCATATTATAGAATGGATATAAATTCACTTGAACGTGTCCAGCGTAGGATGACTAAGTTAATTCCCCAAATTAGAAATCTTTCATATGAAGAAAGATTAACAAAGCTTAAGTTGCATTCACTGGAAAGGCGAAGAGTTAGGGGTGACATGATAGAGGTTTACAAGTGGGTGAATGGACATAACAAAGGGGATATTATAGGGTATTAAAAGTATCAACACAAGACAGAACACGAAACAATGGGTATAAATTGGATAAGTTTAGATTTAGGAAAGACTTGGGTAAATACTGGTTCAGTAACAGGGTTGTTGATTTGTGGAACCAATTGGTGCGTTACATTGTGGCGGTGGGGTCGCTCGATTGTTTCAAGCATGGGTTGGACATGTATATGAGTGGGATTGGGTGGTTATAAATTGGGTGGTTATAAGTGTGTCTCCACCAGGCTCTCCAAGTGTGTCTCCACCAGGCTCTCCAAGTGTGTCTGCACCAGGCTCTCCAAGTGTGTCTCCACCAGGCTCTCCAAGTGTGTCTCCACCAGGCTCTCCAAGTGTGTCTCCACCAGGCTCTCCAAGTGTGTCTCCACCAGGCTCTCCAAGTGTGTCTCCACCAGGCTCTCCAAGTGTGTCTCCACCAGGCTCTCCAAGTGTGTCTCCACCAGGCTCTCCAAGTGTGTCTCCACCAGGCTCTCCAAGTGTGTCTCCACCAGGCTCTCCAAGTGTGTCTCCACCAGGCTCTCCAAGTGTGTCTACACCAGGCTCTCCAAGTCTCTCCACCAGGCTCTCCAAGTGTGTCAGCACCAGGCTCTCCAAGTGCTTCCACCAGGCTCTCCAAGTGTCTCCACCAGGCTCTCCAAGTGTGTCTCCACCCGGCTCTCCAAGTCTCTCCACCAGGCTCTCCAAGTGTGTCAGCACCAAGCTCTCCAAGTACCTCCACCAGGCTCTCCAAGTGTCTCCACCAGGCTCTCCAAGTGTCTCCACCAGGCTTTCCAAGTGTGTCTCCACCAGGCTCTCCAAGTGTGTCTCCACCAGGCTCTCCAAGTGTGTCTCCACCAGGCTCTCCAAGTGTGTCTCCACCAGGCTCTCCAGGTGTGTCTCCACCAGGCTCTCCAAGTGTGTCTCCACCAGGCTCTCCAAGTGTGTCTCCACCAGGCTCTCCAAGTGTGTCTCCACCAGGCTCTCCAAGTGTGTCTCCACCAGGCTCTCCAAGTGTGTCTCCACCAGGCTCTCCAAGTGTGTCTACACCAGGCTCTCCAAGTCTCTCCACCAGGCTCTCCAAGTCTCTCCACCAGGCTCTCCAAGTGTGTCAGCACCAGGCTCTCCAAGTGCCTCCACCAGGCTCTCCAAGTGTCTCCACCAGGCTCTCCAAGTGTGTCTCCACCAGGCTCTCCAAGTGTGTCTCCACCAGGCTCTCCAAGTGTGTCTCCACCCGGCTCTCCAAGTCTCTCCACCAGGCTCTCCAAGTGTGTCAGCACCAGGCTCTCCAAGTGCCTCCACCAGGCTCTCCAAGTGTCTCCACCAGGCTTTCCAAGTGTGTTTCCACCAGGCTCTCCAAGTGTGTCTCCACCAGGCTCTCCAAGTGTGTCTCCACCAGGCTCTCCAAGTGTGTCTCCACCAGGCTCTCCAAGTGTGTCTACACCAGGCTCTCCAAGTCTCTCCACCAGGCTCTCCAAGTCTCTCCACCAGGCTCTCCAAGTGTGTCAGCACCAGGCTCTCCAAGTGCCTCCACCAGGCTCTCCAAGTGTCTCCACCAGGCTCTCCAAGTGTGTCTCCACCAGGCTCTCCAAGTGTGTCTCCACCAGGCTCTCCAGGTGTGTCTCCACCCGGCTCTCCAAGTCTCTCCACCAGGCTCTCCAAGTGTGTCAGCACCAGGCTCTCCAAGTGCCTCCACCAGGCTCTCAAAGTGTCTCCACCAGGCTTTCCAAGTGTGTTTCCACCAGGCTCTCCAAGTGTGTCTCCACCAGGCTTTCCAAGTGTGTCTCCACCAGGCTCTCCAAGTGTGTCTCCACGAGGCTCTCCAAGTGTGTCTCCACCAGGCTCTACAAGTGTGTCTCCACCAGGCTCTCCAAGTGTGTCTCCACGAGGCTCTCCAAGTGTGTCAGCACCAGGCTCTCCAAGTGCCTCCACCAGGCTCTCCAAGTGTCTCCACCAGGCTCTCCAAGTGTGTCTCCACCAGGCTCTCCAAGTGTGTCTCCACCAGGCTCTCCAAGTGTGTCTCCACCCGGCTCTCCAAGTCTCTCCACCAGACTCTCCAAGTGTGTCAGCACCAGGCTCTCCAAGTGTCTCCACCAGGCTCTCCAAGTGTCTCCACCAGGCTTTCCAAGTGTGTTTCCACCAGGCTCTCCAAGTGTGTCTCCACCAGGCTCTCCAAGTGTGTCTCCACCAGGCTCTCCAAGTGTGTCTCCACCAGGCTCTCCAAGTGTGTCTACACCAGGCTCTCCAAGTCTCTCCACCAGGCTCTCCAAGTCTCTCCACCAGGCTCTCCAAGTGTGTCAGCACCAGGCTCTCCAAGTGCCTCCACCAGGCTCTCCAAGTGTCTCCACCAGGCTCTCCAAGTGTGTCTCCACCAGGCTCTCCAAGTGTGTCTCCACCAGGCTCTCCAGGTGTGTCTCCACCCGGCTCTCCAAGTCTCTCCACCAGGCTCTCCAAGTGTGTCAGCACCAGGCTCTCCAAGTGCCTCCACCAGGCTCTCAAAGTGTCTCCACCAGGCTTTCCAAGTGTGTTTCCACCAGGCTCTCCAAGTGTGTCTCCACCAGGCTTTCCAAGTGTGTCTCCACCAGGCTCTCCAAGTGTGTCTCCACGAGGCTCTCCAAGTGTGTCTCCACCAGGCTCTACAAGTGTGTCTCCACCAGGCTCTCCAAGTGTGTCTCCATCAGGCTCTCCAAGTGTGTCTCCACCAGGATCTCCAAGTGTCTCCATTAGGCTTTCCAAGTGTCTCTACCAGGCACCCCAAGTATCTCTACCAGTCTCTCCAAGTGCCTCTTCCAGGCTCTCCAAGTGTGTTGCCACCAGGATCCTCAAACGTGTCTACATCAAGCACTCCAAGCATGTAAACATCAAGCACTCCAAGTGTGTCATGCAAAGCAATATGTCATTCAGTGTCGAGAGGTCTGGTCCCGACCAAAAACTACCAAAATACCCGTCCTCCATTTTCATTCTTCAGCGTCATCTGGGCGATGGCAGTAAACATTATATGCAAAGGCAACATCAAAGTAGAAGAGACATATCCACTTCAAAGGAAATTACCGTGATCAAAGCGAGAGGCTGACGGAACGCTCAAGTCTGCTGAGAGGTGATCAGGGGTAAGAGGGTGGGCGTCGCCTCATTCAGCTCTTAACATTGATTATTCTCCACTAGTCGATCACCTCCTAGACACCAGCATCTCCTCATTGCAACTACACCCGTGAGTCCTGATATGTCCATCGTCACAACCACACCTGTGTGTCCTCCTGCTTCTTATCCACACTTGGGTGTTTCAGATGTGGCCTCCCTGTATCTTTATGTGTTCTCTTGGGTCTCAGCAAGATCCGCGTGTGGGTGTCCTGTTGTGTTCATCAGAGTCCACACAGACCAGTGTGCGCTATCTGTCCACCGGTGTCCTACCCACACCCATTGTGGGAACATTTCCCACATATTTTACTTAAATTCTATTAAATTATATCTACACTAGAGAATTTATGTTGGAAATCCCGACACCATTTACTAAAATTTAATACAATAGGCAGATAATATTGCTGCTGTTGTACAAAAGTTAACCCATAGAAAATGTAGCTTGTAGTGGAATTTTCTGTCAATAGAAAATGGGATATCATTGCCACATAGTATTATAAATTCACCAGCTATTCTGTTGGGAATTATTCTTAAATATAGTAGTCTTTGGACTTATAACATCATAAAAACATCTGATTTGAATTAACTTAATTATAAGTACCAAAATACAGTTAATGTGGCCCTTCTATCACTTATTGACATCTGGACAAAGAGAGCCAGAAGCGTCAGTGGTGAGGGAGGTCAGGAATTGTTTAAGACCATAGTGGCTGGAGCATATTCAGCTCCTATTATTCTCCTTTGGACTAAGTGTTATGGAGATCAAATTAGTGCTTCTTCCATCATCAACACACAGTCAACATCTAAACAAGGGAAGTGTCTTACCGAAACCCGTTTATCTAATCATTTCTGGCCAGTTAATGTTAAGTAGATATAGGGCGAATCGGTTAGGACACTAGACAAGCCACTAAACACAGGTAATTAGTCCTTGGTCCTTACCTAATAACATATAAATGTTTCATCTGATATAGCTGTCATATATTAAGATTCCGGCTTTACAGCTGGTGCCCTTTGATAGGAACAGGAAGTGAAAGCAAGAATTAATGGAAGCTAGCCTCTCATGAGGATAATTTGGTGTCTACATCCTAGTTATACCTGGTGAACTAAGCCTACCATACAATATGATAAGGCACTCTAAAGTTATTTACTAATATATGTAGTTTAATACTGTAGTTTAATTGGATGCATATATATAAATTTAATATAAACTCCCCTAATGTGTAAGGATCGATTTGTGAGAATTTGCAGAAATACAGTCTGCTAAACATCATACAAATTGCTATCGAAATATATAAATTAACGTAAGTATAAATTATATATAAATTCATATAAATTAAATAAATATATATCTCACAGGTTGGTTCCTACATTATATAGTCCTTTGAACCAAGATGTACAGAACCAGTTCGAATCTACCCACATTATATGGTCATCTTCGAACCGGATGACAGACAATTTGGTGATATTTGTATGGGATGAACCAGAGTAAACCAGTGGATTCATTAAATACACTGGTACTAGTGCGATTTATACAATAACAATACATCGCCAGTCAAAGACCGGCAGCGTAGCCTCAAGGGAGCTCAGGAGCCCCTTCAGCCCAGCCTTATCAGCGGTTTCATGGTCAACCACCAATTTGGTGGAGTGTTATACCGTGAAGTGACAGCGCTTATTTTACAGCCAGCCAAATTGGTGGCTGCGCGCTCGCAAGATTATCCATGAATTAGTGGTGTTAATTTCGTGAGAGATTATCCTGGAATTTTGTGGTGTTAATTTCGCGAGGTCACTAATAAGATTTAATACTTATAGATAATATTAGAAGTTTCATAGAGGCTATCATCAATAACTTTATATTATTTCTCTTAAAAAGAGAATTATTTAATATATTGCACTAGTGTTCACAATACAATATTTACTAATTGCCAACCCACAACAGGGTAGGATATTACCATTAACTAGTTGAACTATTTATTGTTCATACTAGTTTTACCATAGTCTAGTAGTCTAGTCGTACTACATTGAACAACCTAGTACCATTAATGAATAGTACAGGCCCTATTTTGGGTGTAATTGTTATCAACTCGAGTTGAGTTGTGTATATATAATAATTTACTTATAATCATTGCATCTTTGAGTGATTAAATAGTGTCTATACCATCCTAGGGTGATAATTGAGGAGATAACCTAAAGGTACTTTAGGTCTCACCCCATGGGCCTAGGGTCTCAGACCCCTATTGGAACGAAGTTGTACCGTTGATCTAATTGCCTGTACTTGACTGACTTTTGTTTTTTTCTGTGTGTCGCTGCGGCTCCTGCTGTGCCGGCAGAGAGGGTGATGTATGTCGTTGCCAGGGTGAATACGCAAGTATAGTCCCATGCCAACTGCCTGCCACCCTTCCACGGATGCAGTGTGATTCCGTCTGGTCGGCCGGCAAAGCTAACAGAGTCACGGTTCAGTAGGTTGCGGGGCTCTCTCTCCGCTGGACACTGAGCAGAGGCAAGGCTTCTTTTAATGATGTCGTTGACTTCGTCGTGTCTAGGGTGCCAACACACCGATTTCCCACAGTGCAGGCCATGCAATCCGTATTCGTCAGCATCTGCCTCACGGCAAATACACCTGTGAACAGTGTGGATAGGGGCAGCAAGGCGGAGAGCGACTGCTATACGGAGCTCCTGCGGATCAAGACGTGTGCCTGTCGCAAACATGGGGACTGCCAGAAGGAAGTCCCCTGCGTGGGGAGCCTGCACAGCTGTGAGGCGTGCACGATCACTGGGGGTTGTTGCTGCCTCCAGCAAAGCTGTGGCTTCTTTGTCTACAATGGGGCTGTCCCAACTGGATTGTTTCTTGGCTTTCGGCATGGCTGGTCTGAGTGCTGGGTCTGTCATGGCACCCCATTTCGTGTCGCATTCCGTGTAGTGGGGGTCCTGTATCCCCGCTACATCACTCAGGGTGTCACGTAGAATTTCCTTAACCAGGTCATCTGATGCTGAGGAGGAAGACAGGAAGGCTGGGACAGCAATTTGGGTGACGGTGCGGACACCCAAGCCACCGAGCCTGACAGGAAGAGTGGCTTGTTTCGACTGGCATTCGTTGAGGGAGAGGTTAACAACTTTTTCCAGCATGGTCTTCAGTAAGAGGTCATACTCTTCAAGCTTTCGGTTGTCGTAAGATGGGGCGCACCTCAGAAAGTAGGTTAGCCTCGGAAGGGATAGGCATTTGGTGAGGAGATAAAAAGCATCGTGGGCATCGATGTCACCTATTCTGTCTTCCATCCTCCTAAGGTCTGCGATTTTCTTGTCGAGGATCTCCTCAATGGCGTTAGAACCGAGGGGGCTCCAAAGATGGTGCTGTTCTCGGCCCTAATGACATGGGCTCTAGGCAAGACAGACCTTATTCCAGCTACGATGTCTGGGTTGGAGGAGACTACTTCACACTTGGAAGGGTTCAGGACGAGACCCAGGCTTACTTCTTGCTCCCTTATTTTCCTGATGTCTGCCAAGAGGTGGTGCCAGCTATAGTGCCATCATCCAAAAACCAGATGTTGAACTCGCAAGACAAGCTTTCGGTGATTTCTTTTAAGACTAAGCAGAAAAGAAGGGGAGCAAGAGGATCACCTTGCTGAGCACCTTCACATGATCTGATTTCATGTTCACCAAAGAGCAGTTTTGACACCACTTAGATTATATATATAGAGATTATATATTATATAGAGGTAGAGATTATATATATATATATATATATATATATATATATATATATATATATATATATATATATATATATATATATATATATATATATATATATATATATATATATATACAACAACATCTCTTTCCAGGCGATTAATGATGCATAAGCAACAGGGCTCCATTAAGGAACATAATCTCTTCCCACAACCAGACCATCACCAGAGAAGTCTTAACAAAAAACACGGTAATCATCGATAGATACAGCGATAGCAGGCAGTTTGATATCGGCGAGGTACTACACATTAAGAAGTCGACACCAGCAATCAACAGCCAATTAATGCACAACTATATTCTACCCACTTCAAGAGTCCGTACCAATATAGAAGCATCAAGAAATATTGGCCAATAGGCCCTTTGCAGGTACTTCCATTCTTCCATTTAACTTACAATATATATATATATATATATATATATATATATATATATATATATATATATATATATATATATATATATATATATATATATATATATATATATATATATATATGTCGTACCTAGTAGCCAGAACGCACTTCTCAGCCTACTATGCAAGGCCTGATTTGCCTAATAAGCCAAGTTTTCCTAAATTAATATATTTTCTCAATTTTTTTTCTTATGAAATGATAAAGCTACCCATTTCATTATGTATGAGGTCAATTTTTTTTATTTTAGTTAAAATTAACGTAGATATATGACCGAACCTAACCAACCCTACCTAACCTAACCTAACCTATCTTTATAGGTTAGGTTAGGTAGCCGGAAAAGTTAGGTTAGGTAGTCGAAAAATAAATAATTCATGAAAACTTGGCTTATTAGGCAAATCGGGCCTTGCATAGTAGGCTGAGAAGTGCGTTCTGGCTACTAGGTACGACATATATATATATATATATATATATATATATATATATATATATATATATATATATATATATATATATATATATATATATATATATATATATATATATATATATATATATATATATATATATATTAGTATATTTTGGTAGCAGTCTTTCCTGTAGACATATATTATTAAATATGACCGAAAAAGTAAGATTAATAATTCTAACACTAATTTTCTCAATCTTTCGTACATTACGCTTCACTGTTGGAGGTAAATCAAAAATTAATTCTCCAAAATTCATTTTTATTTCTAGTCTGACGCGACACGGGCGCGTTTCGTAAAACTTATTACATTTTCAAAGACTTTAGGTCACAAATACACAACTGAATAGAACTTACGTATCTCCGATTTTATATCTACATTTGAGTGAGGTGGGAGGGGTGATGTGGCATTAACACAAGACAGAACAAGAGGGGATATTAATAGGGTATTAAAAGTATCAACACAAGACAGAACACAAACAATGGGTATTGAATAGAAGTGTTTGTAGAAAGCCTATTGGTCCATATTTCTTGATGCTTCTATATTGGAGCAGAGTCTTGAGGTGGGTAGAATATAGTTGTGCAATAATTGGCTGTTGATTGCTGGTGTTGACTTCTTGATGTGTAGTGCCTCGCAAACGTCAAGCCGCCTGCTATCGCTGTATCTATCGATGATTTCTGTGTTGTTTACTAGGATTTCTCTGGCGATGGTTTGGTTGTGGGAAGAGATTATATGTTCCTTAATGGAGCCCTGTTGCTTATGCATCGTTAAACGCCTAGAAAGAGATGTTGTTGTCTTGCCTATATACTGGGTTTTTTGGAGCTTACAGTCCCCAAGTGGGCATTTGAAGGCATAGACGACGTTAGTCTCTTTTAAAGCGTTCTGTTTTGTGTCTGGAGAGTTTCTCATGAGTAGGCTGGCCGTTTTTCTGGTTTTATAGTAAATCGTCAGTTGTATCCTCTGATTTTTGTCTGTAGGGATAACGTTTCTATTAACAATATCTTTCAGGACCCTTTCCTCCGTTTTATGAGCTGTGGAAAAGAAGTTCCTGTAAAATAGTCTAATAGGGGGTATAGGTGTTGTGTTAGTTGTCTCTTCAGAGGTTGCATGGCTTTTCACTTTCCTTCTTATGATGTCTTCGACGAAACCATTGGAGAAGCCGTTATTGACTAGGACCTGCCTTACCCTACAGAGTTCTTCGTCGACTTGCTTCCATTCTGAGCTGTGGCTGAGAGCACGGTCGACATATGCGTTAACAACACTCCTCTTGTACCTGTCAGGGCAGTCGCTGTTGGCATTTAGGCACATTCCTATGTTTGTTTCCTTAGTGTAGACTGCAGTGTGGAAACCTCCGCCCTTTTCCATGACTGTTACATCTAGAAAGGGCAGCTTCCCATCCTTTTCCATCTCGTAAGTGAAACGCAGCACGGAACTCTGCTCAAATGCCTCCTTCAGCTCCTGCAGATGTCTGACATCAGGTACCTGTGTAAAAATGTCGTCAACATACCTGCAGTATATGGCCGGTTTCAAGTTCATGTCGACTAAGACTTTTTGCTCGATGGTACCCATATAGAAGTTTGCAAACAGGACACCTAGGGGAGAACCCATGGCGACCCCATCTACTTGCTTATACATGTGCCCATCCGGGCTCAAGAAGGGTGCCTCTTTAGTACAAGCTTGGAGTAGTTTCCTCAGAATATTTTCTGGTATGTCAAGAGGAGTACAGGCTGGACACTACAGCCGAATTAAAAGCAAAGGTCAACAAACTGATCGAAACTGTGAACGCCAAGAAATCCGGACTCCACCTGCCAAAGATCATTGGGGAATATAAACCTGGATATGCGTATGGAAATGTCAAGACGCACAAGCCTGGAAAGCCACTTCGGCCAATCATTAGCCAGATACCCACACCCACGTACAGACTGGCGAAGCGACTCAACGGCCTGCTGACTCCTTATGTTCCTTGCGCCTTCAGCCTGAAGTCTCCAAAGGAATTTGTTGACTTACTGCGGGGCACACGGGCCACAGGGATAAGAGCCTCGTTGGACATAGAATCGCTGTTTACCAACGTACCTGTGGACGAGACAATCGGAATGATAGCCGACAGAGTGTATCGTGATCCAGCCTGTACTCCTCTTGACATACCAGAAAATATTCTGAGGAAACTACTCCAAGCTTGTACTAAAGAGGCACCCTTCTTGAGCCCGGATGGGCACACCCTTCTTGAGCCCGGATGGGTGGAAGGGGTGATGTGGCATTAACACAAGACAGAACAAGATGTGGCATTAATAGGGTATTAATTTCATCAACACAAGACAGAACAAGAAGTGGTATTAATAGGGTATTAATTTCATCAACACAAGACAGAACACGAAACAATGGATATTGAATAGAAGTGTTTGTAGAAAGCCTATTGGTCCATATTTCTTGATGCTTCTATATTGGAGCGGAGTCTTGAGGTGGGTAGAATATAGTTGTGCAATAATTGGCTGTTGATTGCTGGTGTTGACTTCTTGATGTGTAGTGCCTCGCAAACGTCAAGCCGCCTGCTATCGCTGTATCTATCGATGATTTCTGTGTTGTTTACTAGGATTTCTCTGGCGATGGTTTGGTTGTGGGAAGAGATTATATGTTCCTTAATGGAGCCCTGTTGCTTATGCATCGTTAAACGCCTAGAAAGAGATGTTGTTGTCTTGCCTATATACTGGGTTTTTTGGAGCTTACAGTCCCCAAGAGGGCATTTGAAGGCATAGACGACGTTAGTCTCTTTTAAAGCGTTCTGTTTTGTGTCTGGAGAGTTTCTCATGAGTAGCCTACTCATGAGAAACTAAACTAAACTACTAGTTGTGAACTAAAGTCTTTGAAAATGTAATAAGTTTTACGAAACGCGCTCGTGTCGCGTCAGACTAGAAATAAAAATGAATTTTGGAGAATTGATTTTTGATTTACCTCCAACAGTGAAAAGAAATGTACGAAAGATTGAGAAAATTCGTGTTAGAATTATTAATCTTACTTTTTCGGTCATATTTAATAATATATATATATATATATATATATATATATATATATATATATATATATATATATATATATATATATATATATATATATATATATATATATATATGTGTCGTACCTAGTAGTCAGAACGCACTTCTCGGCCTACTATGCAAGGCCCTATTAGCTAAGTATATATATAACTCCCTTTTGATGCATCGTTAGAGTTTGTATATGGCAAGGTAGCTTGTCGTTACGTTGAGCGACATAAATAAACCACATGTTAGTATTCTAAATTAATTTTATTCCCAATTTCTTGAATATAGATATTTAGTAGCCTAGTACATGGCTACGTAATATCCCTTAATTTACAGATCGCGTGTGAGGAATTCCACGAGCTGTTACTTTACCCGTGTTATTCATCTCCTAGTGTCTACGAGGAATTCCGGAGATCCCGAGGATGGTTCTTAACTGATGTCTTTGAAAACGTCTTCAAGCTAAGATTTTTCGTATTTCTTTAATTATTCAAATTATCAGTATTTTAGTTATCACTTATAGAATGCTGTACTCTGGAGATAATACGTGTTTATTGTAATGATTAATTTCTGATATTGATGATCTATTTTCTTATAGGTGATAAATTTTCTATTGATTCTTTAATTGGTCATAAGATTAGGTTATTACACAATGAACTGGTGTACGAACCACACTAGTTCCTAGACATATATGAAGTTCTAGCAATAACCCCTCAATGTAGGTGTTTGAGACTTTGATTCAAGTAAATTATTTATACAGCCCATTAATTATTCAAGTGATTATATTTCCTAATATTTATCCATAGTTACTGGTTCTTACAGGAATTTCTAATGATCACATTTTATTAGTTTCCCTCTTTACTATAAAAGCGGGTGATCCTTCGTAATTGATTTCATTACTTTAATAATTAAATAAATAGAGTCAAGCCCCAAATGTCCCACAACCAATGCAAGGACCTTTCCGCTTACTCCTGCCTGCCTCTCAAGTTTGTATAGCAGTCTCATGTGCGGTACTGTATCAAAGGCCTTTTGGCAGTCAAGAAATATGCAGTCTGCCCAGCCTTCTCTGTCCTGCCTTATCCTTGTTACTTTATCATAGAATTTTGAAAGGTTTGTTAGGCAGTCCTGCCTTATCCTTGTTACTTTATCATAGAATTCTAAAAGGTTTGTTAGGCATGATTTCCCTGTGTGTGTGTGTGTGTGTTTGTGTGTGTGTGTGTGTACTCATCTAGTTGTACTCACCTAGTTGTGCTTGCGGGGGTTGAGCTCTGGCTCTTTGGTCCCGCCTCTCAACTGACAATCAACAAGTGTACAGATTCCTGAGCCTACTGGGCTCTATCATATCTACACTTGAAACTGTGTATGGAGTCAGCCTCCACCACATCACTTCCTAATGCATTCCATTTGTCAACCACTCTGACACTAAAAAAGTTCTTTCTAATATCTCTGTGGCTCATTTGGGCACTCAGTTTCCACTTGTGTCCCCTAGTGCGTGTGCCCCTTGTGTTAAACAGCCTGTCTTTATCAACCCTGTCGATTCCCTTGAGGATCTTGAATGTGGTGATCATGTCCCCCTAACTCTTCTGTCTTCCAACGAAGTGAGGTTTAATTCCCGTAGTCTCTCCTCGTAGCTCATACCTCTCAGCTCGGGTACTAGTCTGGTGGCAAACTTTTGAACCTTTTCCATTTTAGTCTTATGCTTGACTAGATATGGACTCCATGCTGGAGCCGCATACTCCAGGATTGGTCTGACATATGTGGTATATAATGTTCTGAAAGATTCCTTACACAAGTTTCTAAAGGCCGTTCTTATGTTAGCCAACCTGGCATATGCTGCTGCTGTTATCCTCTTGATATGAGCTTCAGGGGACAGGTCTGGCGTGATATCAACCCCCAGGTCTTTCTCTCTCTCTGACTCTTGAAGTATTTCATCTCCCAAGTGATACCTTGTATCTGGTCTCCTGCTTCCTACCCCTATCTTCATTACATTACATTTGCTTGGATTAAACTCTAACAGCCATTTGTTCGACCATTCCTGCAGCTGGTCCAGGTCTTCTTGAAGCCTCAAGCTGTCCTCTTCTGTCTTAATCCTTCTCATAATTTTGGCGTCGTGGGCAAACATTGAGAGGAATGAGTCTATACCCTCTGGGAGATCATTTACGTATATCAGAAACAGGATAGGTCCAAGTACAGAGCCCTGGGGGACTCCACTGGTGACTTCACGCCAGTCTGAGGTCTCACCTCTCACTGTAACTCTCTGCTTCCTATTGTTTAGGTACTCCCTTATCCACTGGAGCGCCCTACCAGTTACTCCTGCCTGTTTCTCCAGCTTATGCATCAACCTTTTATGGGGTACTGTGTGAAAGGCTTTCCGACAGTCCAAAAAAATGCAGTCCACCCACCCTTCTCTTTCTTGTTTAATATTTGTCACCTGATCGTAGAATTCTATCAAGCCTGTAAGGCAAGATTTACCCTCCCTGAACCCATGTTCCACTTCACAGTCTCCGTGGTGTAGTGGTGAACCCATGAATACCACTTCACAGTTTCCGTGGTGTAGTGGTAAGACACTCGCCTGGCGTTCCGCGAGCGCTATGTCATGGGTTCGTATCCTGGCCGGGGAGGATTTACTGGGCGCAATTCCTTAACTGTAGCCTCTGTTTAACGCAACAGTAAAATGTGTACTTGGATGAAAAAACTATTCTTCGCGGCAGGGGATCGTATTCCAGGGACCGTAGGATTAAGGACTTGCCCGAAACGCTACGCGTACTAGTGGCTGTACAAGAATGTAACAACTCTTGTATATATCTAAAAAAAAAAAAAAAAAAAAAAAAAAAAAAAAAAAAAAATGTTGATGGGTTGTCACGAAGTCTCTTCTCTCCAGATGTGTTAATAGGTTTTTTCTCCATCACCTTGCATGGTATACAAGTTAAGGACACTGGCCTGTAGTTCAGTGCCTCTTGTCTGTCACCCTTTTTGTATATTGGTACTACATTAGCAATCTTCCATATTTCTGGTAGGTCCCCCGTTTCCAGTGACCTACTATACACTATGGAGAGTGGTAAGCAAAGTGCTCCTGCACACTCTTTCAAGACCCATGGTGAGATTCCATCTGGCACAACAGCTTTTCTCACATCCAGCTCCAATAGGTGCTTCTTGACCTCATCTCTGGTAATTTTGAACCTATCCAAGGTCACCTGGGTTGCTGCCACCTCTTCTAGCGCCGTGACATCTCCCTGTTCTATTGTAAAGACCTCCTGGAACCTTTTGTTGAGTTCTTCACACACCTCTTTGTCATTCTCTGTGTACCTGTCCTCGCCCACCCTAAGTTTCATCACCTGTTCCATCACTGTTGTCTTCCTCCTGATGTGACTGTGTAGTAGCTTTGGTTCAGTCTTGGCTTTATTAGCTATATCATTTTCATACCTTTTCTCAGCTGCTCTTCTCACACCAACATACTCGTTCCTGGTTCTCTGGTATCTCTCTCTACTTTCTGGTGTTCTGTTATTACGGAAGTTCCTCCATGCCCTTTTGTTTAGCTCCTTTGCTTTCATACATTCCCTATTAAACCACAGATTCTTCCTTTGCTTCTCTGTTTTTTCCTGTCGGGCTGGGACAAACCTGCTTACAGCCTCCTGACATTTTTGGGTGACATAGTCCATCATGTCTTGTACGGACTTGGTTCCGAGTTCTGTGTCCCAATGTATATCCCATAGGAATTTATTCATCTCCTCATAGTTTCCCTTTCGGTACGCCAGTCCTTTGTTTCTCAGTTCTTTTTGGGGGGTGATAATTCCTAGCTGAGTATTGAGTTGTGATGAGCTGAGAGTTTAATGGTGATGAGCTGAGTGTTGAGTGATGATGAGCTGAGTAGTGTTGATGAGCTGAGTGATGAGTGGTGATGAACTGTGTGTTGAGTAGTGATGAGCTAAGTGTTGAGTGTTGATGAGTTAAGTGGTGATGAGCTGAGTGTTTAGTGGTGATGAGCTGAGTGTTTAGTGGTGAAGAGCTCAGTGATGAGCTTAGTATTGAGTGGAGATGAGCTGAGTGGTGATGAGCTGAGTGTTGAGTGGTGACGAGCTGTGGTGATGATCTGAGTGTTGAATGTTGATGAGTTGAGTGATTTGTTGTGATGAGCTGAGTGTTGAGTGGTGATGAGCTGAGTGTTAGGTTGTGAAGAGCTGAGTGATGAGTGGTAATGAGCTGGGTGATGAGCTAAGTTTTGAGTGTTGTCGAGCTGAGTGATTAGTAGTGATAAGCTGAGTGTTGAGTCTTGACGAGTTGTGTTGATGATCTGAGTGTTGAGTGGTGACGAGCTGTGGTGATGATCTGAGTGTTGAGTGGTGACGAGCTGTGGTGATGATCTGAGTGTTGAGTGTTGACAAGCTGAGTGATGAGTAGTGATAAGCTGTGTGTTGAGTCTTGACGAGTTGCTTTGATGATCTGAGTGTTGAGTGGTGCCGAGCTATGGTGATGATCTGAGTGTTGATGAGCTGAGTGATGAGTGGTGATGAACTGGGTGTTGAGAGTTGATGAGCGGAGTGTTGATGGGGTGAGTGATAAGTGGTGATGAGCTACGTGTTAAGTGGCGATGAGCTGAGCGTTTAGTGGTGATGAGCTGAATGTTGAATGGTGATAAGCTGAGATATGAATGGTGATGAACTGAGTGATGAATGACGATGAGCTGAATGTTGAGTGGTGATGAGGTGAGTGTTAGGTTATGAAGAGCTGAGTGATGAGTGGTAATGAGCTGGGTGATGAGCTGAGTTTTGAGTGTTGACGAGCTGAGTGATGAGTAGTGATAAGCTGAGTGGTGAGACTTGAGGAGTTGTGTTGATGATCTGAGTATTGAGTGGTGACGAGCTGTGGTGATGATCTGAGTGTTGAGTGTTGACGAGCTGAGTGATGAGTGGTGATAAGCTGAGTGTTGAGTCTTGACGAGTTGCGTTGATGATCTGAGTGTTGAGTGGTGACGAACTATGGTGATAATCTGAGTGTTGAGAGTTGATGAGCTGAGTGATGAGTGGTGATAAGGTCAGTGTTAAGTGGTGATGAGTTGAGTGTTTAGTTGTGATGAGCTGAGTGTTGACCAGATCACACACTAGAAGGTGAAGGAACGACGAAGTTTCGGTCCGTTCTGGACCATTCTCAAGTCGATTGTCTTGAGCACAACACACAATCGACTTGAGAATGGTCCAGGACGGACCGAAACGTCGTCGTCCCTTCACCTTCTCGTGTGTGGTCTGGTTAATACTTTAGCCACTGAGTGATGAGTGGTGATGAGCTAAGTGGTAAGTGGCGATGAGCTGAGTGTTTAGTAATGAAGAGCTGAATGTTGAATGGTGATGAGCTGAGTGTGGAGTGATGATGAGCTGAGTGTTGAGTGGTGATGAGTTGAGTGTTAAGTGTTGATGAGCTTAGTGTTTAATTATGATGAGCTAAGTCTTTAGTGGTGATGAGCTAAGTGTTTACTGGTGATGTGCTGAGTGTTTAGTGGTGATGAGCTTAGTGTTCAGTGGTGATGAACTTAGTGTTTAGGGATGATGACCTAAGTGTTGAGCAGTGATGAGCTGAGGTGTTGAACAGTGATGAGCTGAGTGTTGAATCTTGATGTTGAGTGATGATCAGCTGAGTGTTTACTGGTGATGTGCCAAGTGTTGATTGGTAATGAGCTAAGTGTTTAGTGGTGATGATCTAAGTGTTTAATGGTGATGAGCTGAGTGTTTAGTGGTGATGTGCTGAGTGTTGATTGGTAGTGAGCTAAGTGATGAGTGGTGATGAGCTGAGTGTTGAGTGTTGATAATCATAGAGATGAATTGTGATGAGCTGAGTGATGGGTAGTGATTAGCTGGGTGTTGAGTGTTGATGAGCTAGGTGTTGAGTTGTTATGAGCTGAGTGTGTGTATTGGTGATGAGCTGAATGTTGTGTGGTGATGAGCTGAGTGTTGAAAAGAGATTAGCTGAGTGTTGTATGGTGATGAGCTGAGTGTTGAATGGAGATGAGCTGAGTGTTGAGTGTTGATGAGAGAATGATAAGAGGTGATGAGATAAGTGCTGAGTTGTGATGAGCTGAGAGTTGAGTGGTGATGAGCAAAGTGTTTAGTATTGATGAGCTAAAAGTTTAGTGGTGATGAGCTGAGTTTAGTGGTGATGAGCCGAGTGTTGAGTGGTGATGAGCTGAGTGTTGAGTGTTTCTTAAAGTGAGTGATGAGTGATCATGACCTGAACGTTGAGTGCTGATGAGCTGAGTTTTGAGAGTATGAGCTGAGTGGTGAATGGTGATGAGCTGAGTGTTGAGTTGTTATGAGCTAAGTGTTTAGTGGTGATGAGCTGAGTCTTTAGTGATGATGAGCTGAGCGTTGAATGGTGATGAGCTGAGTATTGAGTGGTGTTGTTCTTACTGTTGAGTGGTGATGAGCTAAGTGTTGAGTGTTGATGAGCTGAGTGTTGAGTGGTGATGAGCTGAGTGTTAAGTGTTGATGAGCTTAGTGTTTAATTATGAGAAGCTAAGTCTTAAGTGGTGATGAGCTAAGTGTTTATTGGTGGTGAGCTGATTGTTTAGTGGTGATGAGCTTAGTGTTTAGTGGTGATGAGCTTAGTGTTTAGTGATGATGAGCTAAGTATTGAGCGGTGATGAGCTGTGTGATGAATCTTAATGAGTTGAGTGTTGAGTGGTGATGAGCTGACTGTTTACTGGTGATGTGCTGAGTGTTGATTGGTAATGAGCTGAGTGTTGAGTGGTGATGAGCTGAGTGTTGAGTGGTGATGAGCTGAGTGTTGACTGTTGATAATCTTAGAGATGAATTGTGATGAGCTAAGTGATGAGTGGTGATGAGCTCAGTGTTGAGTGGTGATGAGCTAGGTGTTGAATTGTTTTGAGGTAAATTTTTAATAGTGATGAGCAGAGTGTTCAGTGGTGATGAGGTGAAGGTTGAGTGGTGATGAGCTGAGTGTTGAGTGGAGATTAGCTGAGTGTTGAATGGTGATGAGCTGAGTGTTGAATGGTGATAAGCTGAGTGTTGAGTGTTGATGAGAGAATGATAAGAGGTGATGAGATAAGTGCTGAGTTGTGATGAGCTGAGAGTTGAGTGGTGATGAGCAAAGTGTTTAGTATTGATGAGCTAAAAGTTTAGTGGTGATGAGCTGAGTTTAGTGGTGATGAGCCGAGTGTTGAGTGGTGATGAGCTGAGTGTTGAGTGTTTCTTAAAGTGAGTGATGAGTGATCATGACCTGAACGTTGAGTGCTGATGAGCTGAGTTTTGAGAGTATGAGCTGAGTGGTGAATGGTGATGAGCTGAGTGTTGAGTTGTTATGAGCTAAGTGTTTAGTGGTGATGAGCTGAGTCTTTAGTGATGATGAGCTGAGCGTTGAATGGTGATGAGCTGAGTATTGAGTGGTGTTGTTCTTACTGTTGAGTGGTGATGAGCTAAGTGTTGAGTGTTGATGAGCTGAGTGTTGAGTGGTGATGAGCTGAGTGTTAAGTGTTGATGAGCTTAGTGTTTAATTATGAGAAGCTAAGTCTTAAGTGGTGATGAGCTAAGTGTTTATTGGTGGTGAGCTGATTGTTTAGTGGTGATGAGCTTAGTGTTTAGTGGTGATGAGCTTAGTGTTTAGTGATGATGAGCTAAGTATTGAGCGGTGATGAGCTGTGTGATGAATCTTAATGAGTTGAGTGTTGAGTGGTGATGAGCTGACTGTTTACTGGTGATGTGCTGAGTGTTGATTGGTAATGAGCTGAGTGTTGAGTGGTGATGAGCTGAGTGTTGAGTGGTGATGAGCTGAGTGTTGACTGTTGATAATCTTAGAGATGAATTGTGATGAGCTAAGTGATGAGTGGTGATGAGCTCAGTGTTGAGTGGTGATGAGCTAGGTGTTGAATTGTTTTGAGGTAAATTTTTAATAGTGATGAGCAGAGTGTTCAGTGGTGATGAGGTGAAGGTTGAGTGGTGATGAGCTGAGTGTTGAGTGGAGATTAGCTGAGTGTTGAATGGTGATGAGCTGAGTGTTGAATGGTGATAAGCTGAGTGTTGAGTGTTGATGAGCAGAATGATTAGAGGTGATGAGCTAAGTGTTGAGTTGTGATGAGCTGAGAGTTGAGTGGTGATGAGCTGAGTGTTCAGTGGTGATGAGCTTAGTGTTTAGTGGTGATGAGCTAAGTGTTGAACGGTGATGAGCTGAGTGATGAATCTTGATGAGTTGAGTGTTGAGTGGTGATGAGCTGAGTGTTTTCTGGTGATGTGCTGAATGTTGATTGGTTATGAGCTAAATGTTGAGTGGTGATGAGCTGAGTGTTGAAAGTTGATAATCTTAGAGATGACATGTGATGAGCTGAGTGATGAGTGGTGATGAGCTGAGTGTTGAGTGGTGAGCTAGGTGTTGAGTTGTTATAAGCTAAATTTTTAATGGTGATGAGCTGAGTGTTTAGTGGTGATGAGCTGGATGTTGAGTGGTGATGAGCTGAGTGTTGAGTGGAGATTAGCTGAGTGTTGAATGGTGATGAGCTGAGTGTTATTCATCAACATTGAAACCGGGGGTCAAGGAGCGTGATCAACAAAGAGAAGGATGCTAGGCTACCCTGGAAACTGGTGTCCCACTTAATCTAACTACCATTTTCTGTGGCCAGTAATCGAAGGGGGATGAACTCTTTTATAAGTTCAAGACTTAACAACATTTTACTCAAAATAACAAAAGGTAAGGTTTTTAGATTTACAGTTGACGATCCTCCTTGTCTATTCCAAGAATGTTCAGATAATACAGATGATGTGATTGGATTGTGGAACTCTTTATGTTCCTATCACACAAGATAAAAGGTGGCGTAGTAATTTTGTCTCGGTTCGACCTCCGATCAGGATTGATTCACTGGGTGTCATTCCTCAACTGTTCACCAGGTTCATCCACCAGTAACCCAATTATTAACCAATCGCCAGGTTGTGTTCCAGGAAATAACTAGCGGGATAAGGCTTACTATTAACTAGTGGAAGGAAAGTTCTAAACCTGTTAACAGGCGTTAGAAGTCGTCTACTTCTGTACCCACCAGACAAAATATTTCCTCACATCAAAGAAATCTTCACCTCAAAAGAATGTCTCACCTCACGCCAAGTCATGCAAGGAAAATTAGAAGTCACTTCATCTACCACCGTCAGTGTTATTAGGTAAGTAGAGGAGATAGTCAGACCTTGAATACGCCTGAATAAGTAATGTTCTCTTTTGATAGCCGTTAATTTGTTGTTCATTCGTTCATGCCACCGGTATATTTAATTTAGAATAAATGTTCGTTGGATAAGTATGAATGTGTTTTGTGACTGTTTCTCCACACCTACTGGGTGGATCGATGCTGTCCACTAGAAGCTGCGTAAACAGACCTGAACCAAACGAAGACTAGGTAAGTATCAAGCAATATCCTGGGGCCCAGGAGATGATCTAGTAAGCAGTTTCTTCGATACACTGCAGAAGAAGGCTTTGGGGACTTTCAAGCTGAGGAGACAGGGAGATAGATTTGACGTGAAAGGTCTTCGTCGTCAGGAAGAAGAATAGAACACTTTATTTATTCATATTCATGGCTATGTTAATAATTATCTCTGTGGCATTAGTGCGGGAATGTAGTGCCATTCGAATGTTAACATCATTTTGCTTTTGTAGTTCCTAAAAGACCAGGTAATCAGAGTATGGTCTGTCATTCTGAGCTGAATGCTCAGAATGACAGACAGAAGGACAAATAATATGCTGAACGCAAAATTGAACAAGATGTCTTTAGATGCGAAGCATTCACAGCATCACAACTTTCCAAGAGCATCTTCACCAACTACATTTTCAACACTTAAAACAGCAGTGTCAGCTTTCCTTAGTTTATGAACAACAATTTTCTTCTGAGACTTCAATCGTGTTCTTCGATCTGCTCCGAAACATGTTATTAGGTACGTCTGCCATCCATTTGATAGTCTTAATTAGAAGTGAAAAGTGGTACATTATTTATGTTTACATATACTTTACACCCAGGTTAATCATCCCTGTTTATCACCCAAGTTAGCATCCAATGGATAGGTTACCTGTTTTTTTTTCACATTTCTTCAGTCCAAATACCTGAACAGGGATACAAGTTAGACATCAAATTCTGTAAAATTCAGCCAGTTTACTTTTTAAATATATATTTTTTAAATATTATTGAATGTGTAAAATAAATATCATAACATAGCTTATGAGTGATATAATACTAATACTTTCCTGCCACGATCAAACATCACCCACAAGTCATCATCTCTCTTTCCATTCATCCTCTCTCCCTTTCCCCCATTCCATCACCTACTTGCAGAGATGCCGGAGGGCCGCCCCGGCACCTCTGCACCACTGGTGGTTGTGGAGGGAGTTGATGGTGGTGGTGGTTGTGGAGGGGAAGAAATAATGGTGGTTGTGAAGGGAAGGAAGTGGTGGTTGTGAAGGGAAGGAAGTGGTGGTGGTTGTGGTAATGAAGGATGTGGTTGTGATAGGGAAGGAAGTAGTGGTGGTGGTTGTGGTAGGGAAGGAAGTGATGGTGGTTGTGGTAGGGAAGGAAGTGATGGTGGTTGTGGTATGGAAGGAAGTGGTGGTGGTTGAGATAGGGAAGGAAGTAGTGGTGGTAGTTGTGGTAGGGAAGGAAGTAGTGGTGGTGGTTGTGGTAGGGAAGAAGTGGTGGTTGTTGTGGTAGGGAAGGAAGTGGTGGTGGTTATGGAGGGGGAGGATGTGATAGTGGTTGTGGAGGGAAGGAAGTGGTGGTGATTGTGGTAGGGAAGGAAGTAGTGGTGGTGGTTGTGGTAGATAAGAAGTGGTGGTTGTTGTGGAGGGGAGGATATGGTGATGGTTGCGGAGGGTAGGAAGTGGTGGTGATGGTTATGAGGTGAGGAAGAGCAAGTGGTTGTAGAAGGGAAGGAATTGGTATGCTCGTGGATTGGAAGAAGTGATACGGGATGAAGTTGTGGTTGTGGAAGGAAGAATGTTGTGTTGAATGTGGTTGGGAGGAAATGGTAGATGAGGAAGTAGTAGGAGGTGTGGAGGAGGTAAGGTCATAGCGGTGGAGAGACCTGACCAAGCACTAACATAGCTTTTCTGCTAATTACTCTGGCCTATAATTAAATTACGTCGGATAGAATCTTAATCCGCGCTCCGTAATCGAGTGAGGCTCTTATAACCAGGTCAGGAAGTTGATTCAGGGGCCGAGGCTTCAAATGCCAGACTAGAAAAATATATATTTTTTTTCATTTCTCTTGTTTAACGCCAAGGCTCCCGAGTCTGCTCTCAATAATCAACCTTTGGTTTGTCACGAAATCTTTCAAAAAAAAACGTCCTACTTCAATGTGTTGTGTTCCAGTCGAACCACAAGACAACAAAGTTTATATTATCGCATATTATTGCCAGTTCGTGTTTTTGTATATGATCGTTTATGAAATAAAGCTTTTAGTCTAAATATAGCTTTATTATATAAAGCTTGTAGTTTGTCTGTTGATGAAGACGGTAAACTCTGCTACCTAAACTGATCAGTGGGAAACTTCTGTGGGGGAAGGTTAGATCAATGGTGTAGTTTATTTGGGGATATGTTGAAAGGTCTTATTTTGAATGATGTATTAGTCAACAGTTACGTATAACTCTTGACAAGGTAATGGATTAATCAATCTTGTGGTGAAGATTGCTTGGTCCAGACTAATTATTTTTTTGTTATTAGTGGAGTATAGTGATTATTGGCTGGTTGAGACTCCTCAATATGTGGATTTGATTAGATAATCCAGTGGTGGTTGTTGGTGTGGTAAAATTGAGTTCCGGTTTAGTCTGTGTAACCAAAACTGTTGGTGAATATTATCATTAGTGGAAAATTATAGGAATAAATATCTGCAAATGTGTTCTCCTTTTATTCGTTTAAGTTTCATTAAAGTGAATAGTAAAGCAGACTATGTGGTGAATGAAGTAAAACATAGTGTGTGCTGAATATTATGAAACCCTTAAATAAAAAAACTATAAAAACTGGAAAAAGGAACTTCAGACCTCTTGAAGTCACGGGGAGTCTCAACAGGAACTGACTCTTCTTAATTGGGAGAAATGAGGCCGAAACCCGATCCGCCTATGACAGTCCACCACCACGAAATTTTCCTAATGAAAAGTTGACGAGTCCCGCCCCTAACAGACGACATACAGATACACTATTCTTTAGATATAAATATATATATATATATATAGTGCAGTACATGAAGGCGAGTAATGAAGGATGGACGGAGCTGGCCTCAGTCTCAGACACACTGCATTAATGGAGAAATTCCTCGGCACCTTTGAAGACATTTCAAATATCCGCTCGTGTGTAAATCCAATCCCGTCCCTGCTCCTGTCCTCACCCGCTCCTCCGCCTCACACCTATATCCGATATTGCCACCCATGTCAACTGCGTCTATCGCGTTTCAACCGCGTCAACCGTGTTAGGTGACTCTACCGCGTCAATCGTTTGCGAACGAGGTAAACCGTGTCGACCAAGTCTACCGTTGGTCATTGGAGACTATAGTGTATCAACCGTGTCAACCCGAGCACCCAAAGCCTCAGTTGACAACTCACACGACACGGAATACATATTTCACGACACAGCTGACACCGTAGGCGACACCATACACAAAAGAGTTGATGCGGCACCATACAACCGACGACACGCACACACATAATACAGCTGACCGTACAGTCCAAGTTAACTCTACACACAGCTTACCACACTACAGTTCACACCACACACACACACACTACAGCTCACACCACACACACACACACTACAGCTCACACCACACACACACACACACATACTACAGCTCAATCCAAACACACACACTTCAACTAACATTGTACACATGCACTACAGCTCAAACCACACACACACACACACACACACACACACACACACACACACACACACACACACACACACACACACACACACACACACACACACACACACACATAACAGCTCAAACCACACACACACACAACAGCTCAAACCACACACACACACTATAGCTCAAACCACACACACACACACAACAGCTCAAACCAAACACACACACTACAGCTTACACCACACACACTACAGGTCACACCATACACACACACACACACTACAGGTCACACCATACACACACACACACACTACAGGTCACACCATACACACACTACAGGTCACACAACACACACACTACAGGTCACACCATACACACACACACACACTACAGGTCACACCATACACACACACACACACTACAGGTTACACCATACACACACTACAGCTGACACATCACACACACATTACAGGTCACACCACACACTACAGGTCACACCATACACACACTACAGCTCACACTACACACATACTACAGCTCACACCACTGCTCACTCTACACACACTACTGCTCACACCATACACTCTTAAACTCACTCCACACACACAGTACAGCTCACACCACACACACAGTACAGCTCACACCACACACACAGTACAGCTCACACCACACACATACTACAGCTCACACCACACACGTACTACAGCTCACACCACACACACACACTACAGCTTACACCACACACACACACTACAGCTCACACCACACACACACTACAGCTCACACCACACACACTCACACTACAGCTCACACCACACACACACACTACAGCTCACACCACACACACACTACAGCTCACACCACACACACTCACACTACAGCTCACACCACACACACACACACACACACTACAGCTCACACCACACACACACACTACAGCTCACACCACACACACACTACAGCTCACACCACACACACTCACACTACAGCTCACACCACACACACACACACTACAGCTCACACCACACACACACACACTACAGCTCACACCACACACACTCACACTACAGTTCACACCACACACACTCACACTACAGCTCACACCACACACACTCACACTACAGCTCACACCATACACATACTACAGCTCACACCACACACATACTACAGCTCACACCACACACATACTACAGCTCACACCACACACATACTACAGCTCACACCACACACATACTACAGCTCACACCACACACATACTACAGCTCACACCAAACACACACTACAGCTCACACCACACACATACTACAGCTCACACCACACACATACTACAGCTCACACCACACACACACACACTACAGCTCACACCACACACACACACACTACAGCTCACACCACACACACAGTACAGCTCACACCACACACACACACACACTACAGCTCACACCATACACACACTACAGCTCACACCACACACACACATACTACAGCTCACACCACACACACACACTACAGCTCACACCACACACACACACACTACAGCTCACACCAAACACACAGTACAGCTCACACCATACACACACTACAGCTCACACCACACACACACACTCTACAGCTCACACCATACACACACTACAGCTCACACCACACACACACACACTACAGCTCACACCACACGCACACATACTACAGCTCACACCACACACACACACACTACAGCTCACACCACACACATACTACAGCTCACACCACACACACACACACTACAGCTCACACCACACACACACTACAGCTCACACCACACACACTCACACTACAGCTCACACCACACACACACACACTACAGCTCACACCACACACACACACTACAGCTCACACCACACACACACACTACAGCTCACACCACACACATACTACAGCTCACACCAAACACACAGTACAGCTCAAACCACACACACACACTACAGCTCACACCACACACACACTACAGCTCACACTAAACACACAGTACAGCTCACACTAAACACACAGTACAGCTCACACCACACACACACACTACAGCTCAAACCACACACACTCACACTACAGCTCACACCACACACACAAACACTACAGCTCACACCACACACACACACACTACAGCTCACACCACACACACACACACTACAGCTCACACCACACACACACACACTACTGCTCACACCACACACATACTACAGCTCACACCACACACACACTACAGCTCACACCACACACATACTACAGCTCACCCCACACACACACACACTACAGCTCACACCACACACACACACTACAGCTCACACCACACACATACTACAGCTCACACCACACACACACACTACAGCTCACACCACACACACACTACAGCTCACACCACACACACACACACTACAGCTCACACCACACACACACACACTACAGCTCACACCACACACATACTACAGCTCACCCCACACACACACACACTACAGCTCACACCACACACACACACTACAGCTCACACCACACACACACACTACAGCTCACACCACACACACACTACAGCTCACACCACACACACACACACTACAGCTCACACCACACACACACACTACAGCTCACACCACACACATACTACAGCTCACCCCACACACACACACACTACAGCTCACACCACACACACACACTACAGCTCACACCACACACATACTACAGCTCACACCACACACACACACACTACAGCTCACACCACACACACACACACTACAGCTCACACCACACACACACTACAGCTCACACCACACACACACACTACAGCTCACACCACACACATACTACAGCTCACACCACACACACACACATACTACAGCTCACACCACACACACACACTACAGCTCACACCACACACATACTACAGCTCACACCACACACACACACTACAGCTCACACCACACACATACTACAGCTCACACCACACACACACACACTACAGCTCACACCACACGCATACTACAGCTCACACCACACACACACACACTACAGCTCACACCACACACACACTACAGCTCACACCACACACACACACTACAGCTCACATTAAAGCATTCTCATTCAAAAATAGAATATAATCTATATAAATAAAAATGGAGATGTTTGTTTGTACATAACTGCTAATCTCCGAAAGTTCTTCACCGATTGCTTTGAAATTTTCCCACAACGTTACATTCGCATTCGAGCGGGTTTTTATATATATACTATATAGATGTCACGTTTGTGACGGTAAAAAAACATGCTTTTGCTGAAAAACTGTGTTTTTCATGTGTTTTTCATGAGAGGGAAATCTTTGAAACCTCTTTACCAATTACTTTCAAATTTTGACACAACGTTCCATTCGAGTAGGTGCGTCTTTTTATATATCTTCTATATACATGCCTCATCTGTGACAGGAAAAAACATGTTTTTTTGAAAAACAGCGCCATGTGTTGGACGCAACAGCAACACACGCCATAAGCTCCGAAAGTTCTTCACTGATTACTTTGAAATTTTGAAACGACGTTGCATTCGAATAGGCGCGTCTTTTTATATACCTACTATATAGATGCCTCCCCTCTGACAGGTAAAAACATGCGTTTTTTTTTTTTAAACATCGCAATCTGTTGCACATAATAGCAACATGCACGCTATACTAAATATGTCACAAATTCCATTTCAATGTTTCCGATTGCATTGATAAACTTTATTTTCATAGATTTCAATTTTTTTTTTTTTATTGAATTATTTTGTGTGACATTGTGTTGGAATTGAGCTGTGTTGCTTACCATATCGTTCATTTCGTAAGTGTAAGGATAGATACCACACATGTGACAGGAAAAACTATGCTTCTTGTGAATTGTTAATTCGTGAATTCACTTCGTGTGAATTACGTTGGAATTGAGCTGTGTTGTTTACCTTTCCGTTCATTTCGTGAGTATAGTTAATTTTTTTATTTTTTAATATTTTCATTTCATTTTTTATCGGTTTTTCTTATATTTCAGTGATGGGAACATCAGATCACTTGATGTTCCCAATTTTCTGATGGGAACATCAAACCATTTGGGAAGGCATTGGGCGAGGGAGTGGGGAAAGGTGGGGATGACGGAGTGACGGAAGTGAGAGATGGTTGGGGAAGACGAGGGGACAAGGGAGGGGTAATGGTGGGGAAGGACGAGGGGATGGGGGAGTTTGGGGTGGTGGGGATGAGGGGATGGGGGAATGGAGAATGGTGGGGAGGACAAAGAGACAGGGGATTGGAGCATGGTGGGAAGAGGACAAGGGGATGGTGGAGTGGGGAATGGTTGGGAGGCCTAGGACACAGGTGAGGGGAGAATGGTGGGGAGGACTGGGGGGATAGGGAAGGATGCTGTGGCTCAGCAATGCATATACAGCAAAGCATAGCCGGGTACTGCTAATCTTGATAGAAAATGAGGCACTTAAGGAACCTCACTCGTGAGCTCACCTGAGAACTGGATACTGTGTTAATCTCTGGGGTCTCTCTCCACACCTTCCCTCCCCTTCCTGCTGTGAAATAAAGGCACACACACACACACACACACACACACACTGTTCACTACAGTGGAGTGTTCACTACCGAGCCTGAGCAGCTCCCATTGTTAGAAGAGATTACCCAAGATGAAAGACTATCAGATATAGAGGTGACAGCAGAGGATGTAATGAAACAGTTGACAACACTGGATGCAAATAAAGCTGTTGGACCAGACAAAGTATCACCGTGGATACTTAAAGAGGCAGCGCAGGCTCTCAGCGTGCCTCTGGCAATGATCTTCAATGAGTCACTTATGTCGGGAGAATTGCCCAGTTGCTGGAAGGAGGCAAATGTCGTACCGATTTTCAAAAAGGGGGATAGGGAGGAGGCACTTAACTACAGACCCGTATCACTGACAAGCATCCCCTGCAAAATACTTGAAAGAATAATTAGGCTAAGACTTGTTGAGCACCTGGAGAGCATTGGGTTTGTAAACAAGCACCAACATGGGTTCTGGACAGGGAAATCATGCCTAACAAACCTTTTAGAATTCTATGATAAAGTAACAAGGATAAGGCAGGACAGAGAAGGCTGGACAGACTGCATATTTCTTGACTGCCAAAAGGCCTTTGATACGGTACCGCACATGAGACTGCTATACAAACTTGAGAGGCAGGCAGGAGTAAGCGGAAAGGCCCTAGTATGGGTGAAGAACTACCTAACAGGAAGGAGCCAGAGGGTAATGGTAAGGGGCGAAAAGTCGGACTGGCGAACAGTAACAAGTGGAGTACCTCAAGGATCGGTGCTGGGACCAATCCTCTTTCTAATTTACGTAAATGATATGTTTACAGGAGTGGAATCATACATGTCGATGTTTGCAGATGACGCAAAATTAATGAGAAGAGTTGTGACAGACGAGGATTGTAGGATCCTCCAAGAGGACTTAAACAGGCTGCAGAGATGGTCAGAGAAATGGCTACTGGAGTTTAACACCAGTAAATGTAAAGTTATGGAAATGGGATCAGGTGACAGGAGACCAAAGGGACAGTACACAATGAAGGGGAACAGCCTACCTGTAACGATTCGAGAAAGAGACCTGGGAGTGGATGTGACACCTAATCTAACTCCTGAGGCACATATAAATAGGATAACGACAGCAGCGTACTCTACACTGGCGAAAATTAGAACTTCATTCAGAAACCTAAATGAGGAAGCTTTTAGGGCGCTTTACACTGCCTACGTGAGACCCGTCTTAGAGTATGCCGCGCCATCATGGAGCCCCCACCTGAAGAAACACATAAAGAAACTGGAGAAGGTTCAGAGGTTTGCGACGAGGCTTGTCCCAGAGCTACGAGGGATGGGATATGAAGAGCGGCTGAAGGAACTGAACCTTACGACACTAGAGAAAAGAAGGGAGAGAGGAGATATGATAGGGACATATAAAATACTCAGGGGAATTGACAAAGTGGAAATAGATCAAATGTTCACACGTAATAATAACAGAACGAGGGGACATGGGTGGAAACTGGAAACTCAGATGAGTCACAGAGATGTTAGGAAGTTTTCTTTTAGCGTGAGAGTAGTAGAAAAATGGAATGCACTTGGGGAACAGGTTGTGGAAGCAAATACTATTCATACTTTTAAAACTAGGTATGATAGGGAAATGGGACAGGAGTCATTGCTGTAAACAACCGATAGCTAGAAAGGCGGGATCCAAGAGTCAATGCTCGATCCTGCAAGCACATATAGGTGAGTACATATAGGTGAGTACACACACACACACACACACACACACACACACACACACACACACACACACACACACACACATACTAGAGAGAGATACCAGAGAACCAGGAACGAGTATGTTAGTGTGAGAAGAGCAGCTGAGAAAAGGTATGAAAATTATATAGCTAATAAAGCCAAGACTGAACCAAAGCTACATCAGAAAGAAGACAACAGTGATGGAACAGGTGATGAAACTTAGGATGGCCGAGGACAGGTACACTGAGAATGACAGAGAGGTGTGCGAAGAACTCAACAAAAGGTTCCAGGAGGTCTTTACAATAGAACAGGGAGAAGTCACGGCGCTAGGAGAGGTGGCAGCAAACCAGGTGACCTTGGAAAGGTTCGAAATTACAAGAGATGAGGTCAAGAAGCACCTATTGGAGCTGGACGTGAGAACAGCTGTTGGACCGGATGGAATCTCACCATAGGTGAGGGTGGCCTCGTAGCCTGGTGGATAGCGTGCAGGTCTCGTAATTCTGAGGCGCGGGTTCGATTCCCGCACGAGGCAGAAACAAATGGGCAAAGTTTCTTTCACCCTGAATGCCCCTGTTACCTAGCAGTAAATAGGTACCTGGGAGTTAGTCAGCTGTCACGGGCTGCTTCCTGGGGGTGGAGGCCTGGTCGAGGACCGGGCCGCGGGGACACTAAAGCCCCGAAATCATCTCAAGATAACCTCAAGATAGGTATTGAAAGAGTGTACAGAAGCACTTTGCTTGTCACTCTCCATAGTGTATTGTAGGTCACTGGAAACGGTAGACCTACCAGAAATATGGAAGACTGCTAATGTAGTACCAATATACAAAAAGGGTGACAGACAAGAGGCACTGAACTACAGGCCAGTGTACTTAACTTGTATACTATGCAAGAAGATGGAGAAGATTGTGAAAAAAACCTAGTAACACATCTGGAGAGAAGAGACTTCGTGACAACCCATTAACATAGGTTCATTGTGGGTAAAGTTTGCCTTACAGGCTTAATAGAATTCTACGATCAGGTGACAAAGATTAAGCAAGAAAGAGAAGGATGGGCGGACTGCGTTTTTTTGGACTGTCGGAAAGCCTTTGACACAGTACCCCATAAAAGGTTGATGTATAAGCTGGAGAAACAGGCAGGAGTAACTGGTAGGGCGCTCCAGTGGATAAGGGAGTACCTAAGCAATAGGAAGCAGAGTTACAGTGAGAGGTGAGACCTCAGATTGGCGTGAAGTCACCAGTAGAGTCCCACAGGGCTCTGTACTCGGTCCTATCCTGTTTCTGATATACGTAAATGATCTCCCAGAGGGTATAGACTCATTCCTCTCAATGTTTGCTGACGACGCCAAAATTATGAGACGGATTAAGACAGAGGAGGACAGCTTGAGTCTTCAAGAAGACCTCGACAAGCTGCAGGAATGGTCGAACAAATGGTTGTTAGAGTTTAACCCGAGCAAATGTAATGTAATGAAGATAGGGGTAGGAAGCAGGAGACCAGATACAAGGTATCATTTGGGGGATGAAATACTTCAAGAGTCAGAGAGAGAGAAAGACCTGGGGGTTGATATCATGCCAGACCTGTCCTCTGAAGCTCATATCAAGAGGATAATATCAGCAGCATATGCCAGGTTGGCTTACATAAGAACGGCCTTTAGAAACTTGTGTAAGGAATCTTTCAGAACATTATATACCACATATGTTAGAACAATCCTGGAGTTTGCGGCTCCAGCATGGAGTCCATATCTAGTCAAGCATAAGACTAAACTGGAAAAGGTTCAAAGGTTTGCCACCAAACTAGTATCCGAGCTGAGAGGTATGAGCTACGAGGAGACACTACGGGAAGTAAACCTCACTTCGTTGGAAGACAGAAGAGTTAGGGGAGGACATGATCACCACATTCAAGATTCTCAAGGGAATCGACAGGGGTAGATAAAGACAGGCTATTTAACACAAGGGGCACACGTACTAGGGGACACAGGTGGAAACTGAGTGCCCAAATGAGCCACAGAGATATTAGAAAGAACTTTTTTAGTGTCAGAGTGGTTGACAAATGGAATGCATTTGGAAGTGATGTGGTGGAGGGTGACTCCATACACAGTTTCAAGTGTAGATATGATAGAGCCCAATAGGCTCAGGAACATGCACACCTGTTGATTGACGGTTGAGAAGCTGGACCAAAGAGCCAGAGCTCAACCCCCGCAAGCACAACTAGGTGAGTACACACACACACACATGCTCTCACCCACATAACCACTCATGTCCTCGCAATCATACACACACAAAACCCATCCTCACACTGGAACACACACATTCCACCCCTTACCCTCCCCCTCTCCCCCCCCCCCCCAAACCCTTCCTCCTCCACCATTCTCCCCGTACCAGATCCTCCCAGCTCACGCCCACCCCAGATCCCACAAGACCCCCCTCCCCAGAGGGAGGGTTGAAGAGGGTCAGTTTCAGGGTAATGTACACAAACATAAATGGGATTACAAGCAAGGCAAGTGAACAAAGGGAAAGAGCACAAGAAGGGAACCCAGATGTAATCGAACTCACTGAAACAAAACTCTCAGGAATTATAACGAATGCCGTGTTTCCCCAGCAATACACAGTAATAAGGCAAGAGAGGGAACGTAGGGGAGGAGGTGGAGTGGCCCTACTAATGAGAAAGGAATGGAGTTTCAAGGAGATGGCTATCGTGGGCTGTGATAGCCCGGTATATAAGAGATTACATGACAGGTACCATGACAATGGGACGTCCAAGAAAAGTAGTAGCAGTGATATGTAACCCTCCACCAAATGACAGAAGACCCAGTTAAGAGTATGACAACAACAACATTGCAGTTAACACTATAATTGAGAGGGCAGCCTTTGCTGCCTGTAGAAATAGATCCTATCTGCTCATCATGGGGGGACGTCAATCACGGAAGGATAGACTGGGAGAACAAGGAACCGCATGGAGGTGAGGATACATGGAGAGCCAAACTATTGGAGGTGTTGACTAGAAACTTAGTCAGGGAACCCACAAGCATGTCAACGAACCCACAAGGATGAGAGGAAACGATGAACCAGCGAGACCCGACCTAGTCTTCACTCTGAACGACTCCGACATACGAGAAATCGGTTTTGAGGCCCCAGAAGAAATGAGCGACCACAGTGTACTGGCGTTTGAGTACCTGGTTGAAGAAGGGTTATTGAACTCGAGGAGGGGTAATGAAAACAAAAGGCTGGCATTCCGAAAGGGAAACTATGAGGAGATAAGAAAATTCCTAACAGATATAACATGGGAAACAGAGCTCAGGGGTATGACGGCCCAAGACATGATGAACTACATCAGGCAGAAGTGTGAGGAGGCAGCAAACAAGTTTGTCCAGGTCCAAAAAGAAAACAATGAAATGAAGATGAGAAACCCATGGTTTAATCAGCGATGTCGGCTAGCTAAGCAACAAAGTACAAAGGCGTCGAGAAACTATAGAAATAACAGGACACTGGAGAGCAGAGAAAGATACCAGAGTGCCAGGAATGAATATGTCAGATTGAGAAGAGAGGCAGAAGGGCAATACGAAAATGACATCGCAAGCAAGGCAATGACTCAACTAAATTGCTGCACAGCCACATCAGGATAAAAACAACAGAAAAGGAGCAGGTAATGAAATTAAGGATAGAAGCAAAGGGATTCACTACAAACGACAAGGAAGTGGGCGAGAAACTGAATAAGATATTCCAGGAGGTCTTCACTTTAGAGCAAGGAGAAGCTGCAGAGATAAGAGAGGGAGTAATTAACCATGATCCACTAGAAGAGTTTGAGATTACCAGTGGGGAAGTGAGGAGCCTTTTACTAGAGTTGGATGTGACATAGTCAATAGGCCCAGATGGAATCTCCCCCCTTGGATACTTCAAGAAGGAGCAGAAGCACTGTTCCTGCCACTCTCCATAGTGTATAACGAATCACTGGCAACAGGGAAACTGCCAAGAATTTGGAAATCGGCTTATGTAGTCCCGATATACTGGAAGGGGTATAAGGGGTACTGCAGGAGACTGCTGTTATTTCTCGAGGGGCTGTTGAATAGCTGTGTTGCAAGTGCCACTGGATGGACAGTAACGTAACGTAACGTAACGAATCACTCACCGTTGAGTAAACGTAGTCCTGTGAATTATGTTTGTAATATTCCGTCGTCAGTGGGCACATCTGTGTTTAAGTTAGTTCAGTATGCAGCCGCACAGCAATGGACAGGAGTCGTTGCTATTTAGCTGTTGTTATAGCGCCACTTGATGGACATTAACGTAACGTAAACTCGATGTTGTAGTAGTTTAGTCTCTTGTTAATAAATTGTTATATTGTTATAGAAAACGGAATTTGATGTCAACCATTCTTTTCCACCCATGTTTTGCTTTATACGATTGTCTGTAAATGTGATCTTTTTTAATGACGGTTGTTCTTGGGAAATTCGAATTTCAATTCATAGCGCCACACATCAAAGTAAAATTTGGTGTGAAAACCCGTCGGTTACTCTTTATTGATTTTAACGTCCTTTTTAACTGGGAGGAACCAGTGGCCTAAGAGGACAGGTTTCACCCTAGTGGTGGGAGCCTGGCGGTTTGCTCCCGCTGTTCCTTTTTCTATTGGTCTCATGCTTAGAGCAGAAATATCTGCAGTGTGCAGTTCTTTATGCTTGAGGTCCACCTCCTAAGGGAGGTAAGCGTAGAAAAAAAATCTCACAAGGGGGCAATAAACAGGTTTATCCCGGCTTGAAAGGAAAAAGCCGAGAAGGAAAAGAACACTCCGTGATTTAATAGTGCATGTATGGAAGCAAAGGAACTGAACAAAAGGGCGTGGAGGAAATTCCGAAACAACAGAACACCTGAAAGCAGAGAGAGGTACTAGAGAACCAGGAATGAGTATGTTAGTGTGAGAAGAGAAGCTGAGAAAAAGTATGAAAATGATGTTGCTAATAAAGCCAAGACCTAACCAAAGCTACTCCACAGTCACATCAGGAGGAAAACAACAGTGACGGAACAGGTGATGAAACTTAGAACGGGTGACGACAGGTGCACAGAGAATGACATAGAGGTGTGCGAAGAACTCAACAAGAGGTTCCAGGAGGTCTTCACAATAGAACGAGGTGAGGTCACGGCGCTAGGAGAGTTGGCAGTGAACCAGGCAGTCTTGGAAGGGTTCGAAATAACAAGAAATGAGGTCAAGAGGCATCTGTTGGATCTGGACGTGAGAAAGGCTGTTGGCCCAGACGGAATCTCACCATGGGTATTGAGTGTGCAGAAGCACTTTCCTTGCCACTCTCCATACTATATAGTAGGTCACTGGAGACGGGATACCTTCCCGAAATATGGAAGATGGCTAATGTAGTCCCAATATTCAAAAAAGGTGACAGACAAGAGGCACTGAACCAGAGTCCTTGACTTGTATATTATGCAAGGGGATGGAGAAGATCGTGAGAAAAATCCTAGCAACACATCTGGAGAGAAGGGACTTCGTGACAACCAATCATCAAGGGTTCAGGAAGGGTAAATCTTGCCTTACTATCTTAATAGAATTCTACAATCAGGTGACAAAGATTAAGCAAGAATGAGAAGGATGGGCAGACTGCATTTTCTTGGACTGTCGGAAAGCCTTTGACACAGTACCCCCTTACACGGCTGATGAATAAGCTGGAGAAATAGGCAGGGGTAACTGGTAGGGTGTTCCAGTGGGTAGAGAAGTGCCTAAGCAATAGGAGCAGAGAGCTACAGTGAGAGGTGAGGTCTCGTATTGGCGTGAAGTCACCAGTGGGGTCCCACAGGGCTCTGTACTCAGATCTATCTATCTATCCGTTTCTGATATACGTAAATGATCTCCCAGAGGGTATAGACTCATTCCTCTCAATGTTTGCTGACGACGCCAAAATTATGAGACGGATTAAGACAGAGGAGGACAGCTTCAGGCTTCAAGAAGACCTCGACAAGCTGCAGGAATGGTCGAACAAATGGTTGTTAGAGTTTAACCTAAGCAAATGAAATGTAATGAAGATAGGGGTAGGAAGCAGGAGACCAGATACAAGGTATCATTTGGGGGATGAAATACTTCGAGAGTCAGAGAGAGAGAACGACCTGGGGGTTGATATCACGCCAGACCTGTCCCCTGAAGCTCATATCAAGAGGATAACATCAGCGCCACATGCGTGATTGGCAACCTAAGAACGGCCTTTAGAAACTTGTGTAAAGAGTCATTCAGAACTTTGTATACCACATATGTCAGACCAATCCTGGAGTATGCGGCTCCAGCATGGAGTCCATATCTAGTCAAGCATAATACTAAGCTGGAAAAGATTTGCCACCAGACTAGTACCCGAACTGAGGGGTGGGGTATGAGCTACGAGGAGAGACTACGGAAATTGAACCTCACGTCACTGGAAGACAGAAGAGTTAGGGGGACATGATCACCACATACAAGATTCTCAGAGGAATTGATAGGGTAGATAAAGACAGACTATTTAACACCAGGAGCACACACACTAGGGGACACATATGGGAAGTGAGTGCCCAAATGAGCCATAGAGACGTAAGAAAGAAATTTTTCAGTGTCAGAGTAGTAGACAAATGAAATGCATTAGGAAGTGATGTGGTGGAGGCTGACTCTATACACAGTTTCAAGTGTAGACATGATAGAGCCCAATAGGCTCAGGAACCTGTACATTAGTTGATTGGCAATTGAGAGGTGGGACTAAAGAGCCAGAGCTCAACCCAGCAAGCAAAATTAGGTAAGTACAACTAGGTAAGTACCACACACACTATAACTCACACCACATATACTACTGTACCACACACGATACAGCTGGTACCACACACGACACTGTTGGTACCACACACGACACTGTTGGTACCACACTCGACACTGTTGGTACCACACACGACACTGTTGGTACCACACTCGACACTGTTGGTACCACACACGACACTGCTGGTACCACACTCGACACTGCTGGTACCACACACGACACTGTTGGTACCACACACGACACTGTTGGTACCACACTCGACACTGTTGGTACCACACACGACACTGCTGGTACCACACTCGACACTGTTGGTACCACACACGACACTGTTGGTACCACACTCGACACTGCTGGTACCACACACGACACTGTTGGTACCACACACGACACTGTTGGTACCACACTCGACACTGTTGGAACCACACTCGACACTGTTGGTACCACACACAACACAGCTGGTACGACACACGACACTGCTGGTACCACACACGACACTGTTGGTACCACACACGACACTGCTGGTATCACACACGACACTGTTGGTACCACACACGACACTGCTGGTACCACACACAGCACAGCTGGTACCACATATGACACAACTGGTACCACACACGACACTGCTGGTACCACACACAACACTGTTGGTACCACACACGACACTGCTGGTACCACACTATACACTGCTGGTACTACACTCTTCACTGTTGGTACCACACACGACACATAAGGCACTACACACGACATACCAGGAATAACTGTGTTAACAACAGGCGATGCGCTCTACGAATGTGCACGAATTAGCAAAGCAAGCAGACGAACATGACACCTTAAATAAGATACCGTATCATTCTCATTATATGACACAACAGAAGTTTACTTCATATAAGCCGAACCCCTCGACCTATCCTCAGACCAAGCCTCGTACTGTCTACCCTTACAGCCGGGGCAGACAGTGTCAACCAAACCTGAAGGTTCATGTAACCCTGACAGTGTTCCCGCCAAACACACGACGAAACTACGACGTTGCTACAACGTCCTATCAAGCACCTAACACCTAACAAATTGTAACAAACAATACAGCAAGTTGTAACAACGTTCTAATACATCATAATCACGTTATACCAAGATGTAAAAACTTTATTACAAGCTGTAACAAGCGGAAAATAGGGACAGTTATGTTTTGCATTTGCAGGGTTCAGACTGGTGCGACAGGTTTGACCATGGGGCGAATGTGTAGTGTGTGGTAGCAGCAGTGTTGTGTGTGGTACGAGGTGTGTCGAGTAAGGTACCATGTAGGGGCGCCTGACAGCTGGGTGGACAGCGCTTCGGATTCGTAGTTCTGAGGTTCCGGGTTCGATCCCCGGTGGAAGTGGAGACAAATGGACAAAATGTTTCTTTCACCTTGTTACCTAGCAGTAAATAGGTACCTGGGAGTTAGACAGCTGCTACGGGCTGCTTCCTGTGGGTGGAGGCCTGGTCGAGGACCGGGCCGCGGGGACACTAAGCCCCGAAATCATCTCAAGATAAGATGGGTAAGAAGTGTGATCAACGACTTAAAAAGGGACATATTATTCGGCTTTTTATCAATTGCATCCTGAATTGAGACCTAATACCTTAGTTGTTCCAAGGAAATGGGAAACTGATTCTGATTCTGTGAATGTATGTCCAGGCAAGCCAAAGTGGCTAGCTGATTTTGAGCCCTTTATGATTAATGGTCAAATACTTGGTGTTGGTGAAACGTGTGAGCCAGTTGTAATGTTTAGTGATACTGCTGCTACACAAACGTTGATACCTTCCAGTATGTTGTCAAAGATTGAAAAGATTGACCTGGAAGAGGTAATGTTAATTCAGGGTATTGGTCGAGTAGTGCAACCTGTGCCACTTATTCAAGTTCATCTTAAATCTCTCTATACTCTTGGATTCTCTACCAAAGGTGTTAGTGATAATTTACCTATTCCTGGTGTCAATGTATTAGGGTCAATGTACCTTGCTGGGAATAAAATGACCAACTGTCAGTTTCCTATAATGATCACAGAACTAGATACCTTCCACGGAAGTGAGTGATGGAACTCCTGCTGTGTACCCGGCCTGTGCAGTAACCCGTTCCCAGTGTGGTAAGTTAAAGAGTGATTCTTCCAGTTCTCCCAGTAACTGAGGGAAGGCTGACAAGGAGGTCGATTTGGCAGACTCCTTTTAAAAACATTTGAAGGAGTCTAGTACAGTTAATAAAGTAACGCCTAGACAAGAAGTTGACTCACCTGTTGCTACCTCTCCTATATTATCTGATGTTTAATCCCATACTTTGTCCCAAATGCAAAAAGCTAACCCCCCGCTTGTTTGTTTGTTCTTCTGAGGCCGTTCCAGAGATGAATGCTTTGGAAGATGATGTTGGATACATCCTCCAGGATCAGCTACTGATGAGACGATGGAGATCTAAGGTTTCTTAGATCTCCATCTTCAGAGGACTGTGAGAATGTTATTCAACTTGTCGTTTCCAAAGCATATTGTGAACAAGTCCTCAAAGCTGTCCACGACGATCCTTTAATTGGTCATCAAGGGTTAGTAAAATGTATTTCAAAGTGACCAAAACATTTTTCTGGCTTAAGTTCAAGAAATATATTGCTACGCATTGTCGCCAGTGTTTAACGTGTCAAGTAGTGGGAAAGCCAAGGGAAAACATTTCCAAGAGCTTTCCTTCATCCTATTGTGGTCCCCCGTGAACCATTTTCACACAATGTAATATATTGTGTAGGGCCACTTCCACGGAACAAGTCTGGTCACATTTACATAATTAGTATTATGTGTGCCACAGCAAGATTTCCAGAAGCGTGTCTTGTACGTAACTGTAGAACGAAGATTGTCCTCAACCTCTGGTAAAGTTCTTTACGTTGTTTGAACGGCCCCGTGTGATCCAGTCAGACACAGGTAACAATTTCCTCTCTGCTCAATTCCAAAGGTTTTCTTCACAGTATAACGTCAAACATAAATTTTCCAGCCCTTACTATCCACAGAGTAAAGGTGTCTTGGAAAGATTCCAGCAGACACCGAGGCAAATGCTGACTACTGTTGGCGAAAACTCTGGACGCAAATATGAGGAGAACTAACCTTTAGTCCTCTTTGCAGCACGTGATGGATTACAGCATTCCTTGTGTTCTCCCTTTTACTTAGTTCTCGGTCATCGTGTGAGAGGACCTCTCCAGTTGCTGCGAGAGAGACTCTTGGGGAACGTGTCTTTCACTGATGGACGAAGATTACTGAGCGAGATACAGACTAAACAACAAAAGTACTAGGGCGTGGCCAGAGAACATCTGGAGAAAATCCAGCTCAAGATGAAGATGCACCATGACAAGAAATTCCTTGCGAAGTCCAGACGATTCGAGCCAGGTGACCTTGTTCTAGTTCTTAAACCTCGAGTGGGAGCTGCTCTGGAGCACCAGTTTGAGGGTTATTTTGAATTTATGTCCAAACTATTGGAGTTGACTTATAAAATTCGGAGTTTGGAGGACCCATCACAAATCCTAGTGGTGCACATTAACAGCATAAAAGCCTTTCAGGGTTCCAGACTAGTGGCATGTATAGTACAAGATACAGCCACACCTGTTGATAATATATTTGATGAAGTGTTTAATCCTACCACTTACTATTCTAGTTTTGAGGAAATTTTGGGCCATTTGGATGTCGAAAAACGGGGAGAGATTAGAATTCTGCTAGACAAGTTTGACTGTTTGGGGAGGTGCCCACCCAGACCCAATTGATTACCCATGATATTCAGCTCACATAAGCCATTCATATTTTGCCCGTTCGTATGCACCCCTACAAAGTGTCGCCTGAGAAGAGGACTATTATCAGGCAGGAACTGGAGTTCCTCCTACAACATGGTTTCATCCGAACTAGCCAAAGTTCGTTGTGTTCGTCATGTTTGTTGGTGCCCAAGCCGGATGGTAAGTTGCGTCTCTGTACTGACTATATGCGAATGAACAAGGTAACTGAAGTGGACATTTTTCATTTTCCATTGCTTGAAGATTGTATTGACCAGGAAGGTTATTGCCGGTTTATTTCTAAGCTCGATCTGTCAAAATGTTACAACCAGATGCACTTGACGGACCAAGCCAGTGAAGTTTCACCGTTTGTAACACTAAACGGACACTTTTCAAAGATTAGTGAATTTACTTTTACAGGTCATTTCAAATTGCCGTGCCAATTTAGATGACATTGTTTTATTTAGTGACTCCTGGAAAGATTTAGAAGGATTAAGAAGATTATTTACTACGTTTAAAAATTCTAATCTCACAGTAAATCATCAGAAGTGTAAAATTTGCCAGAGGAACAATTGTCTATCTAGGGCACGAGGTTGTCAAGGTATGGGTAATAACTTTACAGGGCAAAATTAATGCTATTATTAATTACCCTATCTTGACCAACAAAAAGCAGGTACAGCGATTTCATGGGATGTGTGCCTACTATCATAGGTACATTAGTACCTTTTATATTGTGGCATCACCCTTAACAGATTTATTGCATAATATGGTTAAATTTATATGGACATCAAAGTGCCAAGAATCCTCTAAAAAGTTGAAAAGTATTTTGTCCACATCCCTAGTTACCGCAAGTTTTCAATTGACTTAACCTTTCATAATGCAAATAGAAGATTCAGATTTGGGTGCAGGTGTTGTCCCACTCCAAGTCGGGCCTGACGGAGTTACCTTGGAGTTACCTTACCTTGGTTTCCAGGGCTTAGCGTCCCCGCGGCCCGGTTGTCGATCACGTCTCCCTGAAAAATTCGGGAGCAGAGCATCTAGTGTATTATTTTTGCAAGAAATGTAATAAGGCTAAAAGAAATTATTCACTAGTAGAAAAATAGAATTATGCACTTATTTCAGCATATAAGAAGTTTGACTCACAGGGTTAATTAATTCATTTACAGATAACAACACATTGATGTTCATAAATAAGAAGAAACTTAAAAATCTGAAAATATTACAGAAGTCACTATTTTTATAGGAATTTAATCTCCACATCTAACACATTTCAGGAAAGCCTAATGACCCAGCTGACGCTCTATTCCGGTGTTTTCCTTCAGAAGACACCGAGTGGTAATGTCTTTACCATCTTGAAACTTTTACATTTATTGTTCTAATTATTGGGTTGTGATTTATTACTTATATTACTTATATATATCATGTTCTCTGTTTGTTTTTACAATGTTCCATGTTTACTGTCCACGTCTGCTACCAAAATGTGTACACTCTCAAGTATACACATTTTCTTAGCGATGGAGGAATGTTATGACCAGCAAGCCAGTTCAGACTGGATACTCTGAGCCCATACCTGTAATTGTTAATTTACCTCTATTACAATTTTACATTGCTGCATTATAGAAATTTATGCCTATAGGTATTTAAATTGTATTATGTTCATGTGTATTTTGGTATTATTGTATTCTATGATTCTTATGTTATATTTCATTATGTTGTTGCATGAGTCGGTAAATACTTGTTGCACAATTGACGGCTGCCCGGCTTCCTACCCTTGTCTGAATGCGTTTGTGCATTCGTATGTTTACGTCAGAGCAGCCAACCTGAGTTGTGGTTGTCGGCGCTTGTTTCTCTTATATGTATATATATATTATTATTTGTTGCTATAGTTCAACATCTGCATATGTTCCAGAATTTGTTTATTTACATAAGGGTAATTCACGTGTTGTTATTTTTCTTTACCCCCGAGAGGACTTATAGTAATTTACAATGTTAGTATTGTTTAGTTGACCTGTGGAGAGGGCGAGGAGCAATCTTCATTGGACTATTGGTTTGGTTGATGTAACACGTTGTGTGTGCTCTGTCCGAGCAATTGTATATTAGAGATATTTGTATATATCTGTTGTCATCTTATCAATAAGGTAAGAAGGGGATTATTGTGTGGATCAGAGTTAATAAGTGTTATCACTAAATTCTCTAATTGTAACTACTGTGGTGAAGTGACTTGTGTTTTGATATCCATTTGGGGGACTAGCAAAATTTGTCTTTTGATATCCATATTTTCATGTCTTGTGGACTTTAACTAGAGAAATGAGATTCCTAACTCTGCCAGATTTTCAGTCACTGTGGACTCTGACTTGTTCATTGATGGTCATGCTGAGACATTATAACCCACTCTGGATATCTAACGTCACCACCCATCATGTTCACAACTTAGCAGCCAGTCTTATGTTCTCTAATGTACCCATTTTATTAGATTATCTTTGCTTAGTGACATCTAGCTGCTGTGACTTTTGCCTTGTGTTAACTTGATTGTCACTCCGTTGTGGGTATGTGTAACTATTGTAAATAAACTGTCATGTAGACAAGTTCGCCCAGGAAACTGGTTAATTTTACTTAGACTTTCACTCCACCCTCGACATTTTGAACTTACATATATGAAGCCGGGAGGTTCACTGATTTATGGGGAAAGTTGTACCACACGAGCTTTATCTTGAGGTTATCTTGAGATGATTTCGGGGCTTAGCGTCTTTGCGGGCCGGTCCTCGACCAGGTCTCCATTTAATTACAACCCCCCCCCCCCCCCGCCCCCCAAGGAAGCAGCTCGTAGCAGCAGCCTTACTTGGGATCATGACATAGCACTATTGTGAATAAAGTTTTTGAATCTGAATTTGTATGATTTGTTTCATCCATTTATTATGATTATGTTTCTGTGTCCACTTTCTTTTTTTGGGTCTAAATGATACATGGGCTCTTTCGTATACAATATCCTCTTCTTCAGTCTGTGTAATGTTCAGGGACTATTACGTGTATACTTGTACTTCTCCAATATTGTGGCATTTTCATTCATATTGTGAGCACTTAAACCTTTGTGGTTTCCTTTTCAGAAGTTAACTCATGTTTTCCATATTTGAGTACCGTCTTCAGAGAAAATTTCTATACTTTTCTTGCAGTAATTTCTTCGTAGTTCCTTTAGATTGATAAAAATGTTTTTATTGCGAACGAAAAGTTATTATATTTTTTAAATACTTACAAAAACACCTTTCTAGCTTAGACATTCTTTAACTGTTACCATTGCTTGTGAGGCTTGGAAGGTAAAGTTGATGATATTAACTTAAATATTATATTGATATTCCCACACGTTGGGTTATAATGGTGTATCTGTAAACTGTCAAACACTTCATTACTGGACGCAATATTACCAGCGCCACCAGTTCAGGGCCACCGCCGCCTCGCCGCTTCCAGATATGACAGAAATTTTCCTCACTGCCAATAACCAATCAGCGCCGGACCAATATCCCCAATTACCACCACAACACTACCAATACCACTCAGGGGGAGGGGAAGGCAGGTAAAGAGGGGGGAGGGGTGATGGGTAAAGAGGGGGGCGGTGATGGGTAAAGAGGAACCATTTATGTATGAGGTGCTCGAGATGTGGAGGGACATGAAAGAAGGGAAAGGTAAGAACAATAGGAAAGGAATATAGGGAGGGAATTCAAGAAATATATTGAATTGGAAAGAGGAGGCACTAGACTGCTGTACTACAGCTGGCACAAACAAATATAAACTGCAGCTTACCAATAGTATTGTAATACGAACTTACCAACAGTATTGTAATGGGGTACTTACCAGCAGTATTGTAATGGGGTACTTACCACCAGTATTGTAATTGGTACTTACTAACGGTATTGTAATGGGTACTTACCAGCAGTATTATAAAGGGTACTTAGCAACAGTATTGTATGGGTAATTACTAACAGTATTGTAATGAGTACTTTCCAACAGTGTTGTGATGGGTACTTACCAACAGTATTGTATGGGTAATTACCAAATGTATTGTAATGGGTACTTTCCAACAGAATTGTAATGGATACTTACCAGCAGTATTGTATGGGTACTTACCAACATTATTGTAATAGGTACTTACCAACAGTTGTGTAATGGGTACTTACCAACAGTATTGTAATGGGTACTTACTAACAGTATTCTAATGGGTACTTACCAACGGTATTGTAATGGATACTTACCAACAGTACTGAAATGGATACTTACCAGCAGTATTGTATGGGTACTTACCAACATTATTGTAATAGGTACTTACCAAGAGTTTTGCAATGCATATTTACCAACAGTATTGTAATGGATACTTACCAACAGCATTGTAATGGGTACTTACCAACAGTATTGTAATGGAAACTTACCAACTGTATTGTAATGGGCACTTACCAACAGTTTTGTGATGTATACTTACCAACAGTACTGAAATGGATACTTACCAACAGTATTGCAATGGATACTTACCAACAGTATTGTAATGGAAACTTACCAACAGTATTGTAATGGGCACTTACCAACAGTATTGTAATGGATACTTACCAACAGTATTGCAATGGATACTTACCAACAGTATTGTAATGGAAACTTACCAACAGTATTGTAATGGGCACTTACCAACAGTATTGTAATGGATACTTACCAACAGTACTGAAATGGATACTTACCAACAGTATTGCAATGGATACTTACCAACAGTATTGTAATGGGTACTTACCAACAGTATTGTAATGGATACTTACCAACAGTATTGTAATGGGTACTTACCAACAGTATTGTATGGATACTTACCAACAGTATTGTAATGGATACTTACCAACAGTATTGTAATGGATACATACCAACAGTATTGTAATGGATACTTACCAACAGTACTGTATTGGTACTTACCAACAGTATGGTAATGGATTCTTACCAACAGTATTGTAATGGATACATACCAACAGTATTGTAATGGATTCTTGCCAACAGTATTGTAATGGATACTTACCAACAGTATTGTAATGGGTACTTACCAACAGTATTGTAATGGGTACTTACCAACAGTATTGTAATGGGTACTTACCAACAGTATTGTAATGGGTACTTACCAACAGTATTGTAATGAATACTTACCAACAGTATTGTAATGGATATTTACCAACAGTATTGTAATGAATACTTACCAACAGTATTGTAATGGGTTCTTATCAACAGAATTGTAATGGGTTCTTACCAACAGTATTGTAATGGATACTTACCAACAGTATTGTAATGAGTACTTACCAACAGTATTGTAATGGGTACTTACCAACAGTATTGTAATGGGTACTTACCAACAGTATTGTAATGAATACTTACCAACAGTATTGTAATGGATATTTACCAACAGTATTGTAATGAATACTTACCAACAGTATTGTAATGGATTCTTACCAACAGTATTGTAATGGGTTCTTACCAACAGTATTGTAATGGATACTTACCAACAGTATTGTAATGGGTACTTACCAACAGTATTTTAATGGATACATACCAACAGTATTGTATGGGTACTTACCAACAGTATTGTAATGGATACATACCAACAGTATTGTAATGGATTCTTGCCAACAGTATTGTAATGGATACTTACCAACAGTATTGTAATGGGTACTTACCAACAGTATTGTAATGGGTACTTACCAACAGTATTGTAATGGGTACTTACCAACAGTATTGTAATGGGTACTTACCAACAGTATTGTAATGGGTACTTACCAACAGTATTGTAATGAATACTTACCAACAGTATTGTAATGGATATTTACCAACAGTATTGTAATGAATACTTACCAACAGTATTGTAATGGGTTCTTACCAACAGTATTGTAATGGGTTCTTACCAACAGTATTGTAATGGATACTTACCAACAGTATTGTAATGGGTTCTTACCAACAGTATTGTAAGGGGTTCTTACCAACAGTATTGTAATGGATACTTACCAAAAGTATTGTAATGGGTTCTTACGAACAGTATTGTAATGGGTACTTACCAACAGTATTGTAATGGGTACTTTGCAACAGTTTTGTAACAGTTGCGTAGCAACAGTGTGGCAACACACACAAGGAAATAACAATAATGTAATATATCTATGAACTAGTAGGAAGGTGATCCAACCAGTATTTTGGGACAGCCCAGGTGTGGTCGAAGTGTTAGGCCGCGCGTCTTGGATTACACAGGACGCTGATTCGATCCCCCTACTACTACAATGGCTTTCTGTAGTATGGTAATAGCTACTTACCAATAGTATGGTAATTGCTACTTACCTAAAGTATGGTAATAGCTACATACCAATAGTATGGTAATTGCTACTTACCTAAAGTATGGTAATAGCTACTTACTAATAGTATGGTAATTGCTACTTATCAACAGTATGGTAATAGCTACTTACCAACAGTATGGTAACAGTTACTTGCCAACAGTATGGTAACAGTTACTTGCCAACAGTATGGTAACAGTTACTAGCCAACAGTATGGTAATAGCTACTTACCAACAGTATGGTAACAGTTACTTGCTAACAGTATGGTAACAGTTACTTGCCAACAGTATGGTAACAGTTACTTGCCAACAGTATGGTAACAGCTACTTACCAACAGTATGGTAACAGTTACTTGCTAACAGTATGGTAACAGTTACTTGCTAACAGTATGGTAACAGTTACTTGCTAACAGTATGGTAACAGTTACTTGCCAACAGTATGGTAACAGTTACAGATTTATGTTGGAGGAAGCCCATCTTCAGGTAATATGTGTCATGATAATGAGTGGACATTGCGTACGATGCTTTCAGGGGAGAGTTGTTCCTGGACGTTCCATCCATATTGGAGGATCTGTACATATTGGGATAGGAATAATTTGTTAATAAGATGAAGAATAATGAGGTTCTTGGGAGTTAAAGGAAAATATTTTGAGGAGGAGGAGTCAGAAGTCGATGTACCTCCTTTAGGAAGAGCTGGGGATTCCCAAGAAATACAGAGAGCTTGTGAATCTAAAATGAACAAGAGAAGGCTGTGTGGACCAATTAGCCTCTTGCAAGACAGTGACCTCTCACCGTCGAGATGCCGAGTGACGGCTAGCTCGTCAATTCTCTTCCATGAACAAGAAGTAGCAGAACGTTCTGTCACTGTGGCAGTTCCTACCGGGACTTATTTCGACAAATTGAAACCTGTGAGAAGGCGCGAACCAATAAGGCCGGGACTCCCAGGTGGACCGCGGTCCAGAAGGGATGGGAACTATCAGGAGAAATCGTTGTTGTTGTTGTTGTTTTAGATTCAGCCTCTCGGAACAAAAAGTTCCAAATACGGGCTTTGATGAGCCCGTAATGGACTTACCTGGCACAGGACCGGGCTGTAACTCGGAGAAAGCACCAAGCCATTATGACTATGTAGCATTTGCAAAGGGTCAGGATAAGGATTTGGGATAGGACGGGGGGGGGGGATGTAATGATGCCCATTCACTTGGACGGTCGGGGATTAGAGAGCTGATCTTCCATTAAGCGTGACTGTCGCTCTACCGCCTAGTCCAAGTGGTGAGACCCTGCCCAAGTATGTAGACGGGTTCGTTGGGATGGTGGGAAAAATGTTTTGAGGGCACGACACATCACGGCCACCGGGAGCTTGACCCACTCGGGCGGTCATTTGTCGTCAAGAGGTCGGTGCTTCTTCAATAGCTGCACATAAAGAAGAGGTGGGGGCTGGTACACAAGGTGTCACCGTGGTAAGAATTCCACATTGAAAATGACTCCGAAGGATAATGAAGATAAATTGGAGCCAAAGAGATGTGGTTCGGTTATCGTCAAGTGTTTTCTTCAATAGCCGCACCTAAGGAAGAGGCGGGTACTAGTACACGAGGTGTCACTGTGGCAAGAATTCCACACTGAAGGATACACTCGGAGGGATAACGAATATAAATTAGAGCCAGAGAGAAAAGGCTCGGTTATCGTCAAGTGTGAGACACCCTCGACCAGTAGACAGGAGCTGGAGCTAAGCACTGTGACGATACGACTGCGGGTAGCAGAGGTAAGAACCTATAGTGTCTTTGAGGGGACTTAAACGATCAGTGAGGGACTGGAGCAGAGTTCCTAGTGCCCAGAGGCCGCCAGCCGAGTGAGCGGCTGTGAAGTGTTTCGATGAAATAAGGGTTGAGGGTGAGGCCCCTGGATAGTTGTGATGGAGTAGCCCGCAATGAGAGACTTTAAATATATACATGAGTGGGAATCGGAAGTATAACCCCCGGCGAACAGTGAGGGCTGCCGAATCCCTATGTAAAAAACACACAAGAGTGGGGGCCAAGAGATAGAATCCCGAGCGAATGGTGAGGGCCGCTTAATTCCTGAGCAAGTTTGTGGACCAGGTGTTGCAACTCGAGTCAACGAGGAATTGGGTTGACCCGAGCAGAGTGGGAACTGAACTGCGAAATTACCAGAACACGAGGGTCCACGATTGAGGTGGGGCCCATAGCTGAGTACAAGGGGCGAGTGATGGTGAAGACACGTTCCTGCAGATAAACTGAAGTTACAGGTATAGACAGCTGGAGGTAAACTGACTGGTGGGCAGAGGTCCCAGGACAGCCTGGTGGACGACGCAAGATCAGGAACTCAACTGATTTGTGACTCAGAAGTTGTCGAATGTCGCCAATTCAATTTCTTTCTTTATTATGCACCCCATACCATCCCGAGGGCGGCGGTGGAACAGAATTCGTTGCCACAGTCCTTGCACTCGAGCGCGTATATAAATCCAGAGTTGACGTGCTAATTGTGACTCCTTGTCATCCTTGACTGCTCTCAACTCCCCATGGCATAACTGTGACGTGCTTGTGTCTGCTAGACATACATATAATGAAATAATCAATGATGGAGTCAGTCACTTATGGTTTCCTTCCAATATTGGTCTCCGAATGCATAATAGAACTAATGAGTTAGCCAAAGCTTCTGCTCATAAAGAGGGAATTGATTACCTTCTTGGACTGCCTTTGAGCAGCCTGAGGGCAATAATATTCCGGGAACAATAACATAATGTCGTAGACCTAAGGCAAAGTGAAATTCACACCAGTTACTCCATCTATCATCATTCTATTATGCAGGAAGAACCGTACGTCTATGGGTCATCCAATAAGGTTAGCAGACTTCTAGATGTTACCACTGCTAGGCTTAGGCGTAGTTACAAGTATCTCTGGGAGTTTGCAACACCTGCTGACGCAGATTTGACTAAATGTAAACTCTGTCAGCAGAACTATTCGCATACTTTGCGTCATTATATAGTGGAATGTGAAAAAATCGCGGAATTCAAATATAACACCATCAAGGGAGTCCAAGATATGTGTGAGTACTTCATTCAAAATATCCAAACTATGCTTACTGTAGGTAATGCATGCACATGACTGTAAAACTGCTGCCCAGTTGAATGGATGTGGAGCAAGACTAGTAACTGTGTCTCACCATAGGTTAAAGTTCCTTGTATAGTGACTTATGATCCTCTTGTTGAATCACTTGTGATAAAAAAAAGATTATCGATGTGTATATGTATTTGAGTTGATGATTGTATATATGTGTACATCTATCTATAACATTAACAATTATGTAACTAGCTTCAAAAGATTGTCACTTGCTTAGCTAAATGAAGTATGGGGCTCTGGGGCCAGATTCATGAAGCAGTTAGGTACGTACTTACGAATGTTTTTCTTCTTAACTTCTTCGTAGTGGCTACGTCGGTATTCAGGTATGCAGCTAAGTTTGAAAATCTGCGTAAGTGTACTCGTCGCGCTAAGGACGGTGTCGCCCACTTGTAGCTTTACATAAATTGGAAATAACTAAATTTTTCTCTACAACACAACACGGAGGATCGATTTTATTATAAACAAACATTTTAGCTGGCGAGTCTCGCCAAGAGGAGTCCTTCGTGTTAGCTATATATGCATTCACTGCTTGAAACTTGTAGTAAATATGCTTTTTATGAAATTAGAATAAGTTTTATAATAGCAAGATATTATACCAGCAGTTATTAAGTAAATATACACTGGTGAATATGAAGTATAAGAGAAAGTGATGATCCTGGGCTGGTGGGAGCATTTACTATCACCAAATGTCCCTGTTCACTTAGTAATAAGTATAGCTAGCTATAGCATTTACTATAACCTTAGCTATACATACCTATTTTTAATTTATTTTGTTTGGATTTATTTTGAAATTAAATCTGGGTGAGACATAAAAGAAAAATATGCTGCACAAATGATGCTAGGTAAGGGAAAGGGTAAAAACTTGAAAAACTTTGATTATTGAATACTTAGGCCTATAATTATGACTATATGGACTATTATGGCCTGTTAAAAAGAGAGGGGGGGGGGGGAGCCAGCAGGAATCCAAGACCTCTTCCTGTTACACAATTTGGCTGTGTGTAACAATAAGTAAGTAATTATCAAAAGAAGGCACCAGGCTGGGAAGGCTATGTAGCAGTAAGGCAGTAAGGTGAGGCAGCTACTTATTTGAGGAATGCTTATTTTATTTACTTTATAAGCTGAGACAGCTTATTTTATTTGAGGAATGCTCAGTTGATTCCTCTACATTTAGTATGGAATAAATTTGTGTCCAAGACCTCTTCCTGTTAAACAATTTGGCTGTGTGTACCAATAAGTAAGTAATTATCATAAGAAAGCACCAAACCGGGAAGGCAATATAGCAGCATTGTGTGTAACAATAAACTAAATTACAAAAAAACAAATCAACTCTGACTAAACAAAAACTTCCCGATTTTCACAAGAGGTAAACACTGAATCATGTAACATTATATTATAATTACTCTTACCTGTTTCTACGAGACTCCTCTCAAACAATGTATTTTTTAACAAGCTTAGGTATACACATCAATGTGCTGCTTCCCTATTCTGTATGAAGAACCACACAGTGTAGATAAAAATCCAGCTACAATCTCATCCACCATCTCCATCTCACAGGACGGCCAGTCATACATGGAATCAGTAGAGAACAAGAAATGTATGGCTGCTCTTAAACTCCACTAGCAAAATCTGGGTGCAGCACAAGAATGTCTTCCAATATTCCTGAGTATATGAAGTAATTACAGAGCTCAAAGTACCTCATACTATTTAGTATGAAGTCACTGATAACAGGATTTCTCCCTGCGTGAAAAGTATTCTTAGTTTAAGTACGATATGAAGTAGACACTAGTCTACTTTCATATAGAATGAAGTGCAATCATAGCTAAGTCATGAAGAGGATATCCTAATCTATTGTCTCGTCTATATCCTAATCTCGTGTAATCTATCCTAATCTATTGTCCCTAAATCTATTGTTTATTAATAATAGCCTTCAAAATCGAAATTAATCTATTGGTAGATATTCATTATTAAGTTGTTAGACTACAATGATTAGTAAGTTAAGTATAATATAGCCTTATCTGACTAGAAGACTTCAACATTCTGGTACTGGTGTATAATATGTCAGAAGCCAACTAGACTCGTGGTCTCGCATCGTTATGTGCAGGATGAGACAAGATCGGTCATGTGGTCTGCCGTCTCTGAGTGACTCCACATTAACTTCACGTCTCAGTTTACCTGCCAACGAATTTTACACCCTAATATTTGCTACATATAAATTATTCAGTTTTCATGTATATAATATTCTGATATGAAAGATTAGGGTAAATGCTCACCCTTGTTTTGTTTTTTGGGATCATGTGGCATATCCGTAACAGCATATTACACGATAAATATAAGCTCTATAATATATTGTGAATACTGTATGGATATAATGCCTTCCCTGGATACGATGGTGTCAATTTGTGCTGTCCAACTCCTCGAGAATAACTTTTAGTTGACAAATACTCGATAGGTCAACACTACACGTTTTTCCAGTCCGGGTTGTAAATGGCTACTGCCTCTCTCTCTCCCGCATCGGGCGTGTCCTCTAAATGCGTTTTTATCCAGAAGTGGAAAGAGGGTTTACATTTAATTTATTTTAGAATTGATAATTAAGTTTGTTCCAGATAAATGTTTTATAATGTTTGCAGTCCAGAGACTGATGTTTTAAGAAAAATTCACAATATTATTAGCTGGTGAATTTAATTTTGGCGACGTTGCAATGCTATCCTCGTTTGTTTTCCAGGGAAAACGCCACCATTCTAATTTTCTTTGCATGGGTAAATAATCTAGTTTCGTGTTACTTTGTTAGTACAAATTCAGCAGCAATGTTATCTGCATATTGTATTGAAAGTTAGTAAGTGGTGTCGGTTTTTTTCAATACGTTGCACGAATCAACACTATAACGTTGACATATGACATGTAACGTTGACATATACGACAACGTTCTTAGTTATGTTACAGAATAGTTGTCTTATTATTTATAGATTTAACAAGTAATGTCTTAGTTATATTACAGAAACAGTATTATTAAATTTGACACTTCATAAGAAGTTATGTTGTTATTACACAAAGAACAGTGTTTATTATGCTACATAAAAGTAAGAGAAGATATGTTATGTTAGAGATTTGTCATAGTAAGATATGTACAGAACAGTAGAAAACGTGTACCAGTTGCTTTATTTAAAGTGTATTAGTAAGTTTGATAATACACACACAGTATTAAAACGTTTGCTATTACTTCACAAAAGTTGCACTAGTCAGACGTTAAAGCAACAGAGTTGACTTAGTAAAAGTTGTCTTAGCATATTTTTGTTCTAAAGAAATACAGAGGACCTGAAAAACATGCAAAGAGCATGGGGCGAACATGAATAGAACTTGTAGGGAACATACAGAGAACACGAAGTGAACCTGTAAAAAAGACAACTTATAATACACTCTGGTATACCGAATGAATACCAGAGAATTCAACTCATTAGGTAAATGAGTTGGAATATGAAAATGTCTCTGTCTTTGTTCATCTGCGTGTCTAACTAAATGTGTTAGTTAACTAGGACCTCTAAGTACTTCTATCCTAAACTTTAAATAAATATTATAAACAAGTTTTACTCTTAACACTGGGAAAATATATACAAATACTCTTAAGTACACTAGTATTAAGTGGAAGAAAATACCCAATTTATATATGTTTTAAAAAATAAGAAAAAAATAAGCTAGTATTAATACGAACTGAATAGGATGAACGAAGACAAGTAACTACAAGTTGGTAATATAAATAAAAGTTGCCCGAATATATGGAGTTTATTTGTAAGCAATATGGTGATCCATAACTGCAAATGAGGTGAAATAAGAAAATAGTAATAAGATGCAGAGTACATCTTATTTAATTTTAAACAATAGGAAAATATTATTCCTCGTGGAACTATGTTTTGTGAAAACTGATAGAGGATAGAGAACATTACAGTGATAAACATTAGAAGTGGAATTGCACTTGAGGGAATTGAAATGCTGCTTACGAGGTCTATGACTAAAGGCAGATCTCATGAACAAATTTTATTTCTTGTCTTAGTCCTTAGTAACTATGTTTTTCATTTCTTTAACATCGAATGAAAAATAACGAAAATGCAGTGATGAACTATGACAGGGACCAGGAGCTATAGCCCATCAACTAGTTTTTTCTCTCAACTCCGCCTCGTAGGTAAATGCTTTAACTCTCCTGAAAATACAAAGACTAATAACGGAAATACAAGGGTGGACGGGAGCTACAGCCCATCTACTATGTCATTTCCTCTTAATACCTCTATGTTGAGTCATGACCCCCAGATAAGGCTCGTGGTATACACTTCCCCCACACTCAATAGTTGACACTCTTGGCCTCAGGTAGATCATAACTTTATAAGGTCTATGGATTTATTGAATGTCTACAATAATAGTCACCACTTTACTGGGGTAACCGTATTCTAAATAACAAACCGCTATTTACAAGATAAAATCCTCAACAAAGTTAATAATAATGTTAATCTCACTGGCACTTGTCACTGCAGCTGGATGGGTTTAAACTGTTAGTAGATAGTGATATGGGAATTGATAGGGAGAAAGGAGGTAATGAAAATATGTGTTTGTTGGAGAAACAAATTGGCAAAATGATCAGGGAAAGAGAAGGGCCTCAAAATAACAATTTACTTAGGGTATATTACACTAACAGTAGAAATCTAAGAAACAAAATAAAAGAGTTAAATGCTCTTATCTGTAAGAGTAAAAAAATAGATATTATTGCACTTACCGAAACGTGGATGAATGTAGAAAATATAGAACTATTAGCTGAATATCAAATAAATGGATTTAAACTATTTCACACAGATAGATATATTAGACGAGGAGGGGGAGTAGCCATATATGTTAGGGACAATTTGAAATGTAGTCTAAAAGAGGGAATCAAAACTGAGCCACACACAGAAACTATTTGGATAGAATTAAACGAAAAAGCAAATATTATTATAATAGGAGTTATATATAGACCACCAAATTTAGACAGAATGGAAGGAAAGCATCCATGGAATGAAATATCTAGAGCATCTAGATCTAACAGTATTTATGTCATGGGTGACTTTAATTTTAGTGGAATAAACTGGTTGAACAAAACAGGGAATAATGAAACAGAAGACTGTCTAGAATTAATTGACGATTGCTTTCTTACGCTACATATTAAGGAACCAACGCGGGGAAATAATATTTTAGATTTAGTGTTAACTAACAGGGAAACACAAATTAAGGACATGGAAATAGGGAGTGATCTAGGGAACAGTGATCATAAAGGAATCAGATTTAGCATAGAATGGAACAGATCTGTAGGAGAAAATTCTGTTCAAGTGCCTGATTTTCGAAAAGATGATTTCAATAGGCTAAGAATTTTTTTGGGTCAAATAGATTGGAATGTCTTGGGGATGGGGTGTGGACTAGACGTGAACCCAGCGACAGGTGACGTAAAAGGGGATTTCGATGTGGATTCAAAATATAACCTATTTAAAAAATATTCTAAGCAAAGCCCCAGAAACGTAGTATACCATATAAATTGAATAGATCGAATAGATCCAAAGTGGATAACAAATGATCTGAAGAACCTTATAGGTAAAAAGAGAGCGTGGTACAAAAGGATTAAGAATGGGGAAGTTAGTTTAGAACAGGAATTCGTACAACTGGTTAGAAATGTTAAAAAAGAGATAAAGAAAGCAAAAAGAAACTACGAAGTTCGCATAGCAGGGCAAGCGAAGACAAATCCTAAAGTTTTTTTTCAGTTATATCGAACTAAGCCTAGGGAAAGGATAGGTCCATTAAAAACTGAGACAAGTCAAATAACGGATAATGACGAGGAGATGAGTAGTATTTTTAATAAATATTTTATATCTGTATTTACTAAAGAGGAAGTTAACAATATGCCTTCAGCCGAACAAGTCTATGTGGGTGGGGACGAGGACAGGTTAAATAGTTTAGCAGTTACCAGGGAGGACGTAATTAAACAAATAATAAAACTAAAACCAAGCAAATTCCCAGGGACCAGATGAAGTGTTTGCCAGGGTGCTTAAAGAATGCAAAGAGGAGCTTTCCGAGCCACTGTCTACCATATTTAATAAATCAATAGAGTTAGGTAGAGTGCCAGAGTCATGGAAGGTAGTTAATGTGGTGCGAATTTTTAAAAAAGGAGATAGATCACGTGCGTCAAACTATCGGCCAATTAGCCTAACGTCTATCGTGGGAAAGTTACTTGAATCGATAATTGCAAATACAATTCGTCTTCATGTTGAAAAACATAAATTAATAAATGAGTCGCAACATGGTTTTACACGTGGCCGTTCATGTTTAACAAATTTGCTATCTTTTTATTCCAGCATAGTTGAGGCAGTTGAAAGTGATAAGGATTGTGATGTTGTGTACCTTGACTTTAGCAAAGCTTTTGATACAGTGCCACATGAGAGACTGATTAAAAAATAGAGGCTCATGGTATTGGGGGTGCTATATTAAGTTGGATTAGGGCATGGCTATTCCAAAGGAAACAGAGGGTTAGTATAAATGGGGTTAAGTCAGAGTGGGATAATGTTGTTAGTGGAGTACCTCAGGGCTCTGTCCTGGGACCTCTGTTGTTTATAATATTTACATATGGTTTAAATTCAGGTTTGAGTAGCAACATCTGCAAATTTGCAGATGATACAAAAATCGGTACGGAAATTAACACGGAAGAAGACACACTATCACTTCTAGCTGATCTAAATAGGGTTTTGAAATGGTCAAAAGATTGGCAGATGCAGTTTAATGCTGATAAATGTAAAGTTCTGAGGCCAGGTAATGATGATAGAGTTACAAGATAGGAGCTTGATGGTGTTGAGATTGCGAAGTCGGATTGCGAAAGGGATCTGGGAGTTATGATTAGTAAGAATTTAAATCAAAAGGATCAATACCTGAATGTTCGTAATAAGGCAGATAGGACACTGGGGTTTATTAATCGAAGCGTTAGTAACAAGACACCTGGTGTGGTTCTTCAGCTATATCTTGCTCTGGTTAGGCCCCATTTAGATTATGCTGTTCAGTTTTGGTCGCCATACTATAGAATGGATATAAATTCACTTCAACGTGTCCAGCATAGGATGACTAAGTTAATTCCCCAAATTAGAAATCTTTCATATGAAGAAAGATTAAAAAAGCTTAACTTGCATTCACTGGAAAGACAAAGAGTTAGGGGTGACATGATAGAGGTTTACAAGTGGACGAATGGACATAACAAAGGGGGATATTAATAGGGTATTAAAAGTATAAACACAAGACAGAACACGAAACAATGGGTATAAATTGGATAAGTTTAGATTTAGGAAAGACTTGGGTAAATACTGGTTCGGTAACAGGGATGTTGAGTTGTGGAACCAATTATCGCGTAACGTGGTGGAGGTGGGGTTACTCGATTGTTTCAAGCGTGGGTTGGACATGTTTATGAATGAAGATGATTAACCTGTAGCTACAGTAAGGATAAATAGCTTATAGCTACTGTAAGGATAAATAATATGTAGCAGCATTAACGATAAATAAATTGCACCAACAGTAGAGATCAGTATGATGTGACAACACTAAGGATTAAAAATTGAAAATTTGCAGCAAACAGAAATTATTGATAACTTGTGGCAAATGTAAATATAAATAACTTGTGGCAAAAGGAAAATTATTATCTTGTAGCAACACTAAGGATTAATATCTTGAAGCGATGTGAGAGGATGGTCTCTCAAGATTCTCCCACAGCTGACTTGAATGGCTCATTGCAGTGCACAGTGCACCGATTTCGTGCACAAGCCCTATCTCTGTTAACCCTGGATAGTAAACTGTCATGTTGGGTATCTGCAGGATGCCCACTTAACCAGGAATACGTTTATAATACGGAGGCCGCCGTATGTCCAGGCAGGAAGTAGATACAGGGAAGTTATGCATCCATGCTATAGTCATTGGGTAACAGAGGAGGTGCCAGCGTGGGAGAGAGAGGACGCCAGCGAGGCGACAGATCTGACCTCTGAGGGCAGCCTCAACCGGCGCGATGGAGAATAACAACTGTGACATGGTCATGACATCACCTCTGCTACTGATCATGGAACGATCAATATGATTGGTTCCCGCTCTTTTGCTGTAATGCCATTAGTCAATTTTAACCCCTTGTTTTGTGAAACACGAGGAGCCCTGCATTCTCTTGCAAGGGTATTCACGTGAGGAAGTTCGTATCTAGTGGACGTGTCCTATTCTGTCTATCGGCCAATAGACTGAACACCGTCCATTCCTCACTGTCAAGTTAAACTCGGCGTCTTTTCGATATACCAACGCTCGCCCGGAATCGCGATCGTGACTATATTGTTTAGAAGCCTTGTGACAAATCACCAGAGCGAAACAGACTGGCATCAGGTAACTCCTGGTGACAAATTGAGAGTGACCTAGAGTGAAGTAAGGAGTGCCGCTGTCTAAGTAACCTGTGTGTGACTTTACCACAGTGTACCGCATGGTACCATATAATCAGCCACCGCCAGCCGCCACTCTGTCCCGAGCATGTAGCCAGCCACCGCCAGCCGCCACTCTGTCCCGAGCATGTAGCCAGCCACCGCCAGCCGCCACTCTGTCCCGAGCATGTAGCCAGCCACCGCCAGCCACCACTCTGTCCCGAGCATGTAGCCAGCCACCGCCAGCCGCCACTCTGTCCCGAGCATGTAGCCAGCCACCGCCAGCCGCCACTCTGTCCCGAGCATGTAGCCAGCCACCGCCAGCCGCCACTCTGTCCCGAGCATGTAGCCAGCCACCGCCAGCCGCCACTCTGTCCCGAGCATGTAGCCAGCCACCGCCAGCCGCCACTCTGTCCCGAGTGTGTAGCCAGCCACCGCCAGCCGCCACTCTGTCCCGAGTGTGTAGCCAGCCACCGCCAGCCGCCACTCTGTCCCGAGTGTGTAGCCAGCCACCGCCCTCACTGTACTACGTGACGTCACCACCCTTACTCACCGCCAGTGCCATCAAGTGTGTGCGTGTGTCTGTTAGACATACAGCGCGCCCTCCAGCGAGTACCCTCCGTGTCAAGTACGGGTTGTGGGAAAGCCTGTCGCCGAGCGAAACCAGCTGTCAGGCCACCTATGAGTTCTGTCATAAATGTGCCTGAGTGAGTGAGTGAATAAGAGAGGTAGCTTACCTGTAAGTACAAGATCTTGTCATTGTTATATTGTGTTTGTCTGTGTTGATCTGAGGGATCAACCACAGTTTTCACCTTCTTATATCTGACACAGATATAGGTGGAGACCTAGACACCCTACGGTGTATGCATGTTTATCTGTGTGGTATCACGACATTACACTCGTCTGTGAACGTGAGATCCACATACACCACACATTTAGTTATTGTGTGGTATTATTATTGTGCATGTTATTGTCTGTCACAATGACAGTGCCATTGTGATTTATTGCACATCATTACCCGAGTATCCGGTTGCAACTCTTGTGATCCCTTTGTACACCGGCAGTTAGGCTTGCCGTGTTAATGATTGGCTGTCAACTGTGTTAAGTTAGGTGTTTCTCCACGAGTGGATCCGAATCGATTAGCCAGACGTCAAGAGTCTTGCTAATGCAACCATAGCCTTTCTGACGCCAACCTAAGTAAATCAAGCACCCTTTGTATTAGTGGTATTTTTTCTCCTATGCAAAATCAAGATAAAAAACCACATCTAGTATCGGGCCCCTGCGAAAGGGAGATGGAACTTTCACCGATGACAACAAAGAAATGAGCGAGCTACTGAGGAAGCAGTACGACTCTGTTTTCAGCGAGCCATTAAACACACTAAAGATTGATAACCCAAATGAGTTTTTCATGGATATGATACCAACATCAAATCATATATCAGACGTCACCCTATCCCCACTGGATTTTGAAGAAGCCATAAATAGTATGCCTATGCACTCTGCACCAGGCCCGGATTCTTGGAACTCCATATTCATAAAGAACTGTAAAAAACCACTATCGCAGGCCCTCCACATTCTGTGGAGACAAAGCCTAGATACTGGCGTTATCCCTGACATACTAAAAACATCAGAGATAGCACCACTCCATAAAGGAAGAAATAAGGCAGAGGCAAAACATTACAGAACGATAGCACTAACATCGCACATCATAAAAATTTTTGAGAGAGTGCTAAGAAGTAAGATCACAAAATACATGGAATCACAGCATCTCCATAACCCCGGACAACATGGTTTCAGAACAGGGCGCTCTTGCCTGTCGCAGTTGCTGGACCACTATGATATGGCATTAGATGCTATTGAAGACAGACAAAACGCTGATGTAATTTACACAGATTTCGCAAAAGCTTTTGATAAATGTGACCATGGTGTTATTGCACATAAAATGCGTTCAAAAGGAATTACCGGAAAAATAGGCAGATGGATCTACAATTTCCTGACCAACAGAACCCAATGTGTAATAGTCAACAAAATAAAATCCAACCCATCAACCGTGAAGAGCTCAGTCCCCCAGGGTACTGTGCTTGCTCCAGTACTTTTTCTCATCCTCATATCGGACATAGACAAGAACACAATCTATAGCACTGTATCATCCTTTGCAGATGACACTAGGATCTTCATGAGAGTAGGCAACATAGAGGACACGGCAAACCTCCAGTCAGATGCAGATCAGGTCTTTCTATGGGCTACATAAAATAATATGGTGTTTAACGAGGATAAGTTCCAGCTCATGCGCTATGGAAAAAATGAAAATATAAAAACGGAAACCACGTACAAAACTCAGGCAAATTATAACATAGAACGAAAAGGTAATGTAAAGGATCTGGGTGTACTCATGTCGGAAGACCTTACCTTTAAAGAACACAATAAAGTTGCCTTCACAACTGCAAGAAAAATGACAGGTTGGATGCAGGCGATGAGTCACAATAACGTGGCTGAAGTATGTTGACCAGACCACACACTAGAAATTGAAGGGACGACGACGTTTCGGTCCGTCCTGGACCATTCTCAAGTCGATTGTGACAGGTTGGATAACAAGAACTTTTCACAGTAGAGATGCTATACCGATGATGATACTTTTCAAAACGCTTGTGCTCTCTAGAGTGGAGTACTGCTGCACAATGACAGCCCCTTTCAAAGCTGGAGAAATTGCTGACCTGGAGAGCGTGCAGAGAACCTTTACTGCTAGAATCCACTCAGTAAAATATCTAAACTATTGAGACCGACTAAAGAGCCTAAAACTGTACTCCCTTGAGTGCAGGCGGGAGAGGTACATAATAATTTACACGTGGAAAATATTAGAGGGGCTGGTCCCAAACCTGCACACATAAATAACATCACATGAGACTAGAAGACATGGCAGGATGTGCAGAATACCCCCGTTGAAAAGCAGAGGTGCAACAGGTACTCTGAGAGAGAACTCTCTCAACATCAGAGGCCCGAGACTGTTCAACACGCTTCCACTACACATAAGGGGCATAACTGGCCGATCCCTCACAGTGTTCAAGAGAGAACTGGATAAGCACCTCCAAAGGATACCTGATCAACCAGGCTGTGACTCATACGTCAGGCTGCGAGCAGCCGCGTCCAACAGCCTGGTTGATCAGTCCGGCAACCAGGAGGCCTGGTCGACGACCGGGCCGCGGGGACGCTAAGCCCCGGAAGCATCTCAAGGTAACCTCAAGGTAAGGTGGTTAAGTTAGTAAATAAACTACTGTTAAGCTATTGTGGTGTTTCCGTTCAACCACTTCTGAATACTGCCAACTGTTTACTCAAGCCTTCAGCTCCAGCTGTCTTCAACACTGAGTTGCCTATTATTCACTAAACTATAAATGTGATGAGGACCCTAGGAGTCCCTTAAAGTGTTGAAGCATTGAGGAATGAATACACTGAATGTCTTATGTAATTAAGAGAACAGCAGACATTCAATTTTACGAGGCATAGTCCTTTTTTCACTTAAGAGTCGCAGTTCATTACTTAAGCATTCCTCAACGAAACGCAGTGAGAAGGGTTGCAGTATGTTTAGATAAACATCAAAGAGAGACAGGAGAGCCCCTTGCATAAAATTAGTGGAAGTGGCCCTTCAACATATCCTACAAGTCACCCTTCTAATGTTCAACGGGAGACCTTATAGGAAAATCAAAGGGACAGTGATAGGAGCAAGTGTTTCCATTGTGACGGCTGAAATCTTCATGCATATAGCTTTTGAGGCCTTTAGAGAAACTACTCCCCCGTCCGTCTAATTTATTACAGGTAAACTGTTGACATCTTCGGTGTAATGATAGGAGGAACAACGGCAGTACAAACATTCTACAGATGGGCAGACAACGTCCACCCAGTCATAAAATTTTCTGTTGAGACCCACGCCGAAGCTCTTCCATTCTTGGAACCTGAGTATATATAGAGGAAAGAAGTTACCTACAAACGAAAGTGTTCTACAATGAATCCAATCTACATTCGTATTTTCTATATTCGTCCTGTAATCCAGTCTCCTTGAAGAAATCCCTACCATATTCTCGGGAATTAGGATTAAAAGGATTACAAGTCAGGAGACTTACCTAGATGGAGCACTGTAAGAGTTATGGAGATTCTTTAGGAAGCTGAATACCCGGAAATAACGCTGCAGAACGTTGCAAGGAAGCTATCGAGAGGTAATAGACAGGATCATCTCAGGAAAACAAGGTGACAGATTCCTACATATAGAATGGTGCTGCCTAGCCTCTACATCCACTCAACAAAGAAAACTCTTTGGAATGAAATCAGCGATATATGGACCTGGATGAACCAGGCCTATGCTGAATACCCTTCATGGAAATTCTTTCTTGTTGATCCCCCATTGCAGGCTTGGAAGAGGGTGGCATCTGTAGGTGACACCTTAACCAGTGCAAGACTCGGGGTCAATCTACCGACGGCTTAAACACGACAAAAAAATATAAAAAATAAATATAAAAAATACAAAGAGATAAGACCCCGAGGTTACAGAAGTTACGAGTCTACAAGCGGTATATATATATATATATATATATATATATATATATATATATATATATATATATATATATATATATATATATATATATATATATATATATATATATATATATATGACAATGTCAGACCACGGAGGAAAATGAAACAGGAAATTTCCTTAAGTACTTTCGTATATTAAATACATCTTCAGAAGGAATGAATTCTTCTTGGAATTGTTCCTCCTCTCATTACACCGAAGATGTCAAGAATTTACCTGTAATAAATACATCTTCAGACTTCCTTCTGAAGATGTATTTAATATACGAAAGTACTTAAGGAAATTTCCTGTTTCATTTTCCTCCGTGGTCTGACATTGTCATATATATATATATATATATATATATATATATATATATATATATATATATATATATATATATATATATATATATATATATATATATATATATATATATATATATATATATATATATATATATATATATATATATATATATATATATATATATATATATATATATATATATATATATATATATATATATATATATATATATATATATATATATATATATATATATATATATATATATATATATATATATATATATATATATATATATATATATATATATATATATATATATATATATATATATATATATATATATATATATATATATATGTATATATATGTATATATATATATATATATATATATATATATATATATATATATATATATATATATATATATATATATATATATATATATATATATATATATATATATATATGTCGTACCTAGTAGCCAGAACTCACTTTTCAGCCTACTATTCAAGGCCCGATTTGCCTAATAAGCCTAGTTTTCCTGAATTAATGTATTTACTATAATTTTTTTCTTATGAAATGATAAAGCAACCCTTTTCTCTATGTATGAGGTCAATTTTTTTTTATTGGAGTTAAAATTAACGTAGATATATGACCGAACCTAACCAACCCTACCTAACCTAACCTAACCTATATTTATAGGTAAGGTTAGGTTAGGTAGCCAAAAAAAGCTAGTTTAGGTTAGGTTAGGTAGGTTAGGTAGACGAAAAAACATTAATTCATGAAAACTTGGCTTATTAGGCAAATCGGGCCTAGAATAGTAGGCTGAGAAGTGCGTTCTGGCTATTAGGTACGACATATATATATATATATATATATATATATATATATATATATATATATATATATATATATATATATATATATATATATATATATATATATATGTCGTACCTAGTAGCCAGAACTCACTTTTTGGCCTACTATTCAAGGCCCGATTTGCCTAATAAGCCAAGTTTTCCTGAATTAATATATTTTTTCTAATTTTTTTCTTATGAAATGATAAATCTACCCATTTCATTATGTATGAGGTCAATTTTTTTTTATTGGAGTTAAAATTAACGTAGATATATGACCGAACCTAACCAACCCTACCTAACCTAACCTAACCTATCTTTATAGGTTAAGTTTGGTTAGGTAGCCGAAAAAGTTAGGTTAGGTTAGGTTAGGTAGGTTAGGTAGTCGAAAAAACATTAATTCATGAAAACTTGGCTTATTAGGTAAATATGGCCTTGCATAGTAGGCTGAGAAGTGCGTTCTGGCTACTAGGTACGACATATATATATATATATATATATATATATATATATATATATATATATATATGTCGTACCTAGTAGCCAGAACGCACTTTTTGGCCTACTATGCAAGGCCCGATTTGCCTAATAAGCCAAGTTTTCCTGAATTAATATATTTTCTCAATTTTTTTTCTTATGAAATGATAAAGCTACCCATTTCATTATGTATGAGGTCAATTTTTTTTTATTGGAGTTAAAATTAATGTAGATATATGACCGAACCTAACCAACCCTACCTAACCTAACCTAACCTATCTTTATAGGTTAGGTTAGGTTAGGTAGCCGAAAAACTTAGGTTAGGTTAGGTTAGGTAGGTTAGGTATTCGAAAAACAATTAATTCATGAAAACTTGGCTTACTAGGCAAATCGGGCCTTGCATAGTAGGCTGAGAAGTGAGTTCTGGCTACTAGGTACGACATATATATATATATATATATATATATATATATATATATATATATATATATATATATATATATATATATATATATATATATATATATATATATATATATATATATATGTCGTACCTAGTAGCCAGAACTCACTTCTCAGCCTACTATTCAAGGCCCGATTTGCCTAATAAGCCAAGTTTTCTTGAATTAATATATTTACTATAATTTTTTTCTTATGAAATAATAAAGCAACCCTTTTCTCTATGTATGAGGTCAATTTTTTTTTATTGGAGTTAAAATTAACGTAGATATATGACCGAACCTAACCAACCCTACCTAACCTAACCTAACCTATATATATAGGTAAGGTTAGGTTAGGTAGCCAAAAAAAGCTAGGTTAGGTTAGGTTAGGTAGGTTAGGTAGACGAAAAAACATTAATTCATGAAAACTTGGCTTATTAGGCAAATCGGGCCTTGAATAGTAGGCTGAGAAGTGCGTTCTGGCTACTAGGTACGACATATATATATATATATATATATATATATATATATATATATATATATATATATATATATATATATATATATATATATATATATATATATATATATATATATATATATATATATATATATATATATATATATATATATATATATATATATATATATATATATATATATATATATATATATATATATATATATATATATATATATATATATATATATATATATATATATATATATATATATATATATATATATATATATATATATATATATATATATATATATATATATATATATATATATATATATATATATATATATATATATATATATATATATATATATATATATATATATATATATATATATATATATATATATATATATATATATATATATATATATATATATATATATATATATATATATATATATATATATATATATATATATATATATATATATATATATATATATATATATATATATATATATATATATATATATATATATATATATATATATATATATATATATATATATATATATATATATATATATATATATATATATATATATATATATATATATATATATATATATATATACCGCTTGTAGACTCGTAACTTCTGTAACCTCGGGGTCTTATCTCTTTGTATTTTTTATATTTATTTTTTATATTTTTTTGTCGTGTTTAAGCCGTCGGTAGATTGACCCCGAGTCTTGCACTGGTTAAGGTGTCACCTACAGATGCCACCCTCTTCCAAGCCTGCAATGGGGGATCAATAAGAAAGAATTTCCATGAAGGGTATTCAGCATAGGCCTGGTTCATCCAGGTCCATATATCGCTGATTTCATTCCAAAGAGTTTTCTTTGTTGAGTGGATGTAGAGGCTAGGCAGCACCATTCTATATGTAGGAATCTGTCACCTTGTTTTCCTGAGATGATCCTGTCTATTACCTCTCGATAGCTTCCTTGCAACGTTCTGCAGCGTTATTTCCGGGTATTCAGCTTCCTAAAGAATCTCCATAACTCTTACAGTGCTCCATCTAGGTAAGTCTCCTGACTTGTAATCCTTTTAATCCTAATTCCCGAGAATATGGTAGGGATTTCTTCAAGGAGACTGGATTACAGGACGAATATAGAAAATACGAATGTAGATTGGATTCATTGTAGAACACTTTCGTTTGTAGGTAACTTCTTTCCTCTATATATACTCAGGTTCCAAGAATGGAAGAGCTTCGGCGTGGGTCTCAACAGAAAATTTTATGACTGGGTGGACGTTGTCTGCCCATCTGTAGAATGTTTGTACTGCCGTTGTTCCTCCTATCATTACACCGAAGATGTCAACAGTTTATATATATATACATATATATATTTATATATATATATATATATATATATATATATATATATATATATATATATATAAATTTTTTTTTAAATATATATATATATATATATATGTATATATATATATATATATATATATATATATATATCTATATATATATATATATATATATATATATATATATATATATATATATATATATATATTAGTATATTTTGGTAGCAGTCTTTCCTGTAGACATATATTATTAAATATGACCGAAAAAGTAAGATTAATAATTCTAACACGAATTTTCTCAATCTTTCGTACATTACGCTTCACTGTTGGAGGTAAATCAAAAATCACTTCTCCAAAATTCATTTTTATTTCTAGTCTGACGCGACACGGGCGCGTTTCGTAAAACTTATTACATTTTCAAAGACTTCACAAATACACAACTGATTAGAACTTACGTCTCTCTGATATTATATCTACATTTGAGTGAGGTGGGAAGGATGATGTGGCATTAACACAAGACAGAATAGGGGATATTAATAGGGTATTAAAAGTATCAACACAAGACAGAACAGAAAACAATGGGTATTGAATAGAAGTGTTTGTAGAAAGCCTATTGGTCCATATTTCTTGATGCTTCTATATTGGAGCGGAGTCTTGAGGTGGGTAGAATATAGTTGTGCAATAATTGGCTGTTGATTGCTGGTGTTGACTTCTTGATGTGTAGTGCCTCGCAAACGTCAAGCCGCCTGCTATCGCTGTATCTATCGATGATTTCTGTGTTGTTTACTAGGATTTCTCTGGCGATGGTTTGGTTATGGGAAGAGATTATATGTTCCTTAATGGAGCCCTGTTGCTTATGCATCGTTAAACGCCTAGAAAGAGATGTTGTTGTCTTGCCTATATACTGGGTTTTTTGGAGCTTACAGTCCCCAAGTGGGCATTTGAAGGCATAGACGACGTTAGTCTCTTTTAAAGCGTTCTGTTTTGTGTCTGGAGAGTTTCTCATGAGTAGGCTGGCCGTTTTTCTGGTTTTATAGTAAATCGTCAGTTGTATCCTCTGATTTTTGTCTGTAGGGATAACGTTTCTATTAACAATATCTTTCAGGACCCTTTCCTCCGTTTTATGAGCCGTGGAAAAGAAGTTCCTGTAAAATAGTCTAATAGGGGGTATAGGTGTTGTGTTAGTTGTCATCACCATCGCCAGAGAAATCCTAGTAAACAACACAGAAATCATCGATAGATACAGCGATAGCAGGCGGCTTGACGTTTGCGAGGCACTACACATCAAGAAGTCAACACCAGCAATCAACAGCCAATTATTGCACAACTATATTCTACCCACCTCAAGACTCCGCTCCAATATAGAAGCATCAAGAAATATGGACCAATAGGCTTTCTACAAACACTTCTATTCAATACCCATTGTTTTCTGTTCTGTCTTGTGTTGATACTTTTAATACCCTATTAATATCCCCTATTCTGTCTTGTGTTAATGCCACATCATCCTTCCCACCTCACTCAAATGTAGATATAATATCAGAGAGACGTAAGTTCTAATCAGTTGTGTATTTGTGAAGTCTTTGAAAATGTAATAAGTTTTACGAAACGCGCCCGTGTCGCGTCAGACTAGAAATAAAAATGAATTTTGGAGAAGTGATTTTTGATTTACCTCCAACAGTGAAGCGTAATGTACGAAAGATTGAGAAAATTCGTGTTAGAATTATTAATCTTACTTTTTCGGTCATATTTAATAATATATATATATATATATATATATATATATATATATATATATATATATATATATATATATATATATATATATATATATATATATATATATATATATATAACGTGCATGTGAAACAATATAGCATCTCAACATCTATTATACAACACGGTAATTTGTTTCACAAATATACAACCCTAGTATAAATAATATTTATTCCCGCCACCCGAAAACATACCCTATTTTGGCTTTCCATCTGTCCCACAGAACGCCCTATCAACATACCTAGACTGGGAATTACCAACAACAAAACTTGCATCCTTTCCATATTTTCTCTCTTCCTTGTCATATCTAGAGACAGCTCTCACCTACATTGCGGTGTAGACAATGGAAATTCTACGAGCAGAGATGGCAAGCAACTTCATAATTATCTTCATGTAATCTTGATAATCTTGGTAATCTTTGTGTCTTTCTTGCGACATTACAGTCGTTAGAATCCTCGGGGGTTAATCTCAAGCTGGTCACTGTCTACGCCGCTCGAGGAGAAAACCGGACACGAAGGATAACAGAGGGATGCCAACCGTCTCCTTCCTTATTGGACCATCCTCAGCCACTAACGAGGGGCGCATAGTCGTCAAGTTACATGGCGCAACACTCGCCATATGTGACAGTAACACATATACACGGTGCAACACTCGCCGTATGTGGCAGTAACACATATCCTGGGCTCCGGTGCTCACACAATACCGTCTGCACTACAGGAGAACTGTCGCCTCGAAGTATACTGAATGATACAACAGGTTTGCTGAATAAAAATAAGGAACAATAAGGAACTGTTGAATAATACATTAAGGAACTATTGAATGATACATTTAGGAACTGTTGAATAATACATTAAGGAACTATTGAATGATACATTTAGGAACTGTTGAATAATACATTAAGGAACTATTGAATGATACATTTAGGAACTGTTGAATAATACATTAAGGAACCGTTGAATAATACATTAAGGAACTGTTAAATAATACATTTGGAACTGTTGAAAAATACATTAAGGAACTGTTGAATAATACATGAAGGAACTGTTAAATAATACATTAAGGAACTGTTGAAAAATACATTAAGTAACTGTTGAATAATACATTAAGGAACTGGTGAATGATACAATAAGTAACTATTGAATGATACAATAATGAACTGCGGAATGATACAATAGAATACCTTTGAACGATACAAGGAGGAAGTGTTGAATGATGCAACAAAGATCTGCTGAGTGACATACCAAAAAGATCCTGAATGACGCAACAAAGAGCTTGGTGTAATACGATGGTAGGTGGAATGTCCAAGGAATGCGGCGAACGAAAGCCACTGAAGCTTTTTTGCTTGTGTGAATATGGATGCGAGCGTTCTCTGAGCCCGGGAGAAGGGAACAACACTTGTAAAGCCAACTCCGGGGAAATGTTTGGTATTTGATGAAAGGAATTGCTTGATAAGGGATATGAAGGCTTCTTTCATCACGCGCTTGTGTGTGTGTGTGTGTTGGTGTGTGTGTGTGTGTGTGTGTGTGTGTGTGTGTGTGTGTGTGTGTGTGTGTGTGTGTGTGTGTGTGTGTGTGTGTGTGTGTGTGTGTGTGTGTGTGTGTGTGTGTGTGTGTGTGTGTGTGTGTGTTTGTACTTACGTAGTTGTGCTAGCGGGGGCATGAATCATGTGCATGTGCCCCTTGTGTTAAATAGACTGTCTTTATCTACTTTATGAATTTCTCTGAGAATCTTGGATGTGGAGATCATGTCCCATCTAATTCTTCTGTCTCCCAGTGCCGTGAGATTTAATTCCTGTAGTCTCTCCTCGAAGATCATACCCCTCAGTTCGGGTACTAGTCTGGTGGCAAACCTTTGACCATTTTCCAGTTTAGTCTTATGCTTGCCTAGATATGGACTCCATCCTGGAGCCGCATACTCCAGAACTGGTCTGACATATGTGGTATACAAAGATCTGAAAGATTCCTTACACAAGTTTCTAAAGGTCGTTCTTAGTTTGGCCAACCTGGTATATACCGATGATGTTATCCTCTTGATATGGGCTTCAGGAGACAGGTCTGGCGTGATATCAACTCCCCCCCCCCCCAAGGTCTTTCTCTTTCTCTCTGACTCTTGAAGTATTTCATCTCCCAAATGATACCTTGTATCTGGTCTCCTGCTTCCTACATCTGTCTTAATTACATTACATTTGCTTGGGTTAAACTCTAATAACCATTTGTTCGACCATTCCTGCAGCTTGTCCTGGACTTCTTGAAGCCTCACACTGTCCATTGTCTTAATCCTTCTCATAATTTTGGCCTCATTAGCAAACATTGAGAGGAATGAGTCTATACCCTTTAAGAGATTATTTTAGTACATCAGAAACAGGATATGTCCGAGTACAGAGCCCTGTGGGTCTCCACTGGTGACTTCACGCCAATCTGAGGTCTCAACCCTCAATGTAACTCTCTGCTTCCTATTGCTTAGGTACTCCCTTATCCACCAGAGTGCTCTACCAGTTACTACTGCCTGTTTCTCCAGCATATACATCAGCCTCTTATGGGGTATTGTGTCAAAGGCTTTCCGACAGTCCAAGAAAATGCAGTCTGCCCATGCTTCTCTTTCTTGCTTAATCTTTGTCACCTGATCGTAGAATTCTTTTAAGCTTGTAAGGCAAGATTTTTCCTCCCTGAACCCATGTTGATGGGTTGCCACGAAGTCCCTTCTCTTCAGATGTGTTACTAGGTTTTTTCTCTAGATCTTGTCCATCACCTTGCATGGTATACAAATTAAGGACACTGGCCTGTAGTTCAGTGCCTGTTGTCTGTCACCCTTTTTGTTTATTTGAACTACATTAGCCGTCTTCCATATTTCTCGTAGGTCTCCCATCTCCAGTGACCTACTATGCACAATGGAAAGTGGCAAACAAAGTGCTTCTGCACACTCTTTCAATACCCATGTATCTTGAGATGATTTCGGGGTTTTTTAGTGTCCCTGCGGTCCGTTCCTCGACCAGGCCTCCACCCCCAGGAAGCAGCCCGTAACAGCTGACTAACACCCAGGTACCTATTTTACTGCTAGGTAATAGGGGCATAGGGTTAAAGAAACTCTGCCCATTGTTTCTCGTCGGCGCCCGGGATCGAACCCGGAACCACAGGATCAAAGTCCAGTGTGCTGTCCGCTCGGCCGACCGGCTCCCTCCTCGGCCGACCGGCTCCCTCTCCCATGATGAGATTTCGTCCGGGTCAACAGCCTTTCTCACGTCCAGATCCAACAGATACCTCTTGATCTCATCTCTTGTAATTTCGAACCCTTCCAAGGCCGCCTGGTTTACTGCCACCTCTCCTAGCGCAGTGACCTCACCTTGTTCTATTGTGAAAACCTCCTGGAACCTCTTGTTGAGTTCTTCACACACCTCTTTGTTATTCTCTGTGTATCTATCTTCACCCGTTCTAAGTTTCATCACCTGTTCCTTCACCGTTGGTTTCCTCCTGATGTGACTGTGGAGTAGCTTTGGTTCGGTCTTGGCTTTATTAGATATATCATTTTCATACGTTTTTTCTGCTTCTCTTCTCACACTAACATACTCGTTCCTGATTCACTGGCATCTCTCTCTGCTTACTGGTGTTCTGTTATTTCGGAAATTCCTCCATGCCCTTTTGTTCACTTCCTTAACTTCCATTCACGCCCTATTAAACCATGGATTCTTCTTTTGCTTCTCGTTTTTTTTCTTTTGGGCCGGGATAAACCTGTTTATTACTTCCTGACACTTTTGGCTGACTTAGTCCAACATGTCATGTTCGGACTTAGTTATGAGTTCTGTGTCCCATGGTATATCCTTTAGGATTTTTCTAATCTCTTCATAATTTCCTTTTCGGTACGCCAGCCCAGTCCTTTTTTTGGGAAAATAACTCCTCGCTCTATCAGGTACTCAAAGATCAATACTCTGTGATCATTCATTCCCAAGGGTGGCTTCCAACTTAACTTCCCATATAGCCGACTCATTTAGGGTAAATATCAGATCAAGCACAGCTGGTTCATCCTCTCCTCTCATTCTTGTTGGTCCCTTGAAGTGTTGGCTTAGAACGTTTTTGGTTGCCAAGTCCAGCAGCTTAGCTCTCAATGTGTCAGGTCCTCCATGTGGGTCTCTGTTCTCTCAATCTATCTTCCCGTGTTTGAAATCTCCCATGATTAGTAGTCTGGATCCGTTCCTGCTAGCTACAGAAGCTGCTCTGTCTATTATATTAATGATGGCCATGTTGTTTCTATCATATTCCTGTCTGGGTCTTCTGTCGTTTGGTGGGGGTTATATATGACTACTACTAACATTTTTTGTCCTCCAATTGCTATGGTACCTGTTATGTAGTCACTGAAATCTTCACAGTCCTTCTGTGAAGATTTCACTTCTAAACCATCACTTCTAAACTCCAGCCTTATCAGCAGAGCTACACCACCTCCTCCTCCTCTTCCTTCTCTCTCTTTTCTCACTTCATAGTGAGGAAAGAGAGAGAGAGAAGTGTTTCTCACTTCTGTGGAAACACTGCATTTATTATGGCTTTTGTTAACTTTGTTTCTGTGAGAGCTATTTTGTCTGGGTTTTCTTCTAGTGCCCATTCTCCAAGTTCACTCGTTTTATTTGTAATCCAACTATGTTAGTGTGCATTGCCTTGAAGCTCACTTTCTTCTGTACATTCTCTTGTCCCCTTCTTGAGGAGCATTCTGCTGGTGGAGGAAGCTGTTCCCTAGGTGTGAAGATTTGTGAGGTGGTTAACCAGGTCTCAGAGGATGCTGGGATGGGGTGTCAAGGGAAAGAGGGACAAGAAGAGTATGGGGTAAGGAGGTAGGGGGGTCATGGAGGATATGGGGTGAGGGGGGAGAAGGGATATTGAGGATATGGGATGAAGGGGGGACAGGGGGGAAAAGTGAAAGGGAAGAGGGAGAACATGTGTGGGAATAAGGGAGGGGTGACAGGGTTGGTATGGGGTTAGGGGAGAGGGAGGGTTGAGTGAGGATTTCGGTGGGGGTAAGGAGGGTGAGGGGTAGGGAGGGTTACTATGCAGAGGAGAGTGGTGGTGTTGCCCTTCCCTCTGGTGTTGCTAGGATGCTGGTTGTGGGTTCTCTCCCTTGCCTCCTGGAGTGTTGTATTGGGGGCTGTGATTTCCTGGTTTACTCCTCTCTCCCTGCACATCCTCCTTGCTTCTGTTGCCATGGCTCTCTCCTCTTTCATCCTGTCTCTCTGGAGGAATGTTTTTTTGTATTTCTCCACATACTGCAGATGGCTCTTCCTTATTGAAATATCCTCCTTCGTGGTCTCAGCCTCAATATTGTTCTCTGTAAGGGTTTTTATCTCCTCCTTTGCTGCTGTCAGCTCACTTTGCAGGTTGATTATTTTATTCTTCATTTCATGCATCTACTTCCTGATTTCCTTCCAAACTTGGGCTAACATTTCCTTCATTAGGTCACTGTGACTTTTCCCTGTGCTCTTGGTGCATCCCATTGCCACGTTTGTATCTTTCCTTAAAATGTTGTGATAGGGTTAGTCAGGGGGGCAGAAAGAGAGAGAGAGAGAGAGAGAGAGAGAGAGAGAGAGAGAGAGAGAGAGAGAGAGAGAGAGAGAGAGAGAGAGAGAGAGAGAGAGAGAGAGAGAGAGAGAGAGAGAGAGAGAGAGAGGGAGAGAGAGAGGGAGAGAGAGAGAGAGAGAGAGAGAGAGAGAGAGAGAGAGAGAGAGAGAGAGAGAGAGAGAGAGAGAGAGAGAGAGAGAGAGAGAGAGAGAGAGAGAGAGAGAGAGAGAGAGAGAGAGAGAGAGGAGAGAGAGAGAGAGAGAGAGAGAGAGAGAGAGAGAGAGAGAGAGAGAGAGAGAGAGAGAGAGAGAGAGAGAGAGAGAGAGAGAGAGAGAGGGCGAGAGAGGGCAAGAGAGGGCAAGAGAGAGAGAGGGAGGGCGAGAGAGAGAGGGAGAGCGAGAGAGGGAGAGGGCAAGAGAGAAAGAGGGAGGGCGAGAGAGGGAGAGGGCAAGAGAGAAAGAGGGAGGGCGAGAAAGAGAGGGAGAGCGAGAGAGAGGGAGGTCGAGGGAGAGGGAGGGTAAGAGAGAGGAAGAAGGTGAGAGAAAGGGAGAGGAAGAAGGTGAGAGAAAGGGAGAGGGCGAGAGAGAGAGGGAGGGAGGGTGAGAGAGAGGGAAGGCAAGAGAGAGGGAGGGTAAGAGAAAGAAAGGGGGGAAGGGCGAGAGAGAGAGAGAGGTGCGTGTGTGCATGTGCGTGTGTGTGTTTGGTGAGTATGTGCGTGTGTGCATGTGCGTGTGTGCATGTGCGTGTATGTGTGGTGTGTGTTTGGTGAGTATGTGCGTGTGTGCATGTGCGTGTGTGCATGGTGTGTGTTTGGTGAGTATGTGCGTGTGTGTGTGTACTCACCTAATAACCTCAAGATAACCCATCAAACGCTTCATCCGGCCCTGGGGATTTGTTTGGCTTGAGTTTCACTATTTGTTTAATAACATCCTCCCTGGTTACTGCTAAACTAGTCAAGCTATCGCTTTCCCTACCACATAGACTTGTTTGGCTGAAGGCATAATGGTAAGTTCCTCTTTAGTAAATACTGAAATAAAATATTTATTAAAAATACTATTTATCTCTTCGTCATTATCAGTCATCTGACCTGTCTCAGTTTTTAATGGACCTATTCTTTCCCTAATCTTTGTTCGATATAACTGAAAAAACCGTTTAGGATTTCTCTTTGCTTGCCCTGCTATGTGAACTTCATAGTTTCGTTTTGCTCTCCTTATCTCTTTTTTAACATTTCTAACCAGTTGAACGAATTCTTGTTCTAAACTGACTTCCCCATTCCTAATCCTTTTGTACATAGCTCTCATTCTTCCAATAAGGTTCTTCAGATCCTTTGTTATCCATTTTGGGTCACTATTATTCCATCTATTCAATTTGTATGGAATACTACGTTCCTGTGCTTTGCTTAGAATATTTTTAAATAAGTTATATTTGAATCAACATTGAAATCCATTTTTTTACACCACTCATCGCTGGGTTCCCGTCTCGCTCCAAGACCGGCCCACACCCCATGCCCAGGACTTTTCAATCTTAAAAAAAAGTCTTAGGCAATTAAAATCAGCTTTTCGAAGATCTGTCCCTTTAACAGAATTTTCTCCTACACATCTATTCCTTTCTATGCTAAATCTGATTTCTTTGCGATCACTGTTCCCTAATTCACTCCACTCCCTATTTCGATGTCATTAATTTGTATTTCGCTCTTATTTAACACTAAGTCTAAAATATTATTTCCTAGCGTTGGTTCCTTAATTTGTTCCTTAATGCACCCGCCAAACCCCCTGTTTATGAATGAAAAGCGGTTTTCACACGACTTACAACTGCTGACGTTCGAACATATCCGGAACAAGTGCTTCACTGACGAATTTTGTTCGAACCACAACGCTATAAAGGCTTCACCCACGTACTACATATACAAATAATCGCCAACAGAACCTAAACATCTAACCTAACCTAACATATGCCTAACTATTCATAATTTTTGTATGTATAACAATATTAATTTATATATGAGAACAAACCAATTTTTAATACTCAGTATGTTAAAATGAATGAATGCATCTGGGGAGGAAGGCCGCTGCTTTAAACAGCCTAGTGTGAGAACGGGTTGAATGCTTCATTAACGTACTACAAATACAAATAATCGCCAACTGAACCTAATCACCTGACCTAACCTAACCAATGTCTAAATATGCACTATATGCTAACATAAACTAAAGTAAATTTATATTTGGAAAAATTCAAATTTTGAATTAACAGCATGTTATAATTGATGAATGCGTCTTTGGGGTCGATCGGTGGATGGAATGGACTTGCCAACCAACCCAACCATCAAGTTGGTATCAATGGACTTGATGCCAACTCATCTGAGGATGGGTTGCCAACAATACATGCTCCTTCAGGGCAATGAAAAGAAACCTTTAAAAACACCAAAGTAAAGAAAGTTAACCCTGGAACATACACAGATGATCAGCTCACACAAAAATGATTATATGTATATATATACTCAAGATTAACATGTGCAGACTTCTCACTGCAAGGGTTGGCTACTCTGGCTCTGTCACACGAACGCGTACACACACACACAGATACAGTGGGGCTGGCCAGCCAACTCTCCTCGAAGATGTACTTCAACAACTTGACAACAACATAATGAAAGGTAAACATAACACACAAGTACATAATAATAAACACAAACAAAGTCTCAAGACCGACAACCACTCACATCCTCACAGAAGGATCAGTTGATCAAGAACGAGATTCCGCCTGGGCAGTAGTTTACACCAACACCCATGACGGTCACTGTAGCTTGAACAGTAGGTGCTCAACATTGCAAACAGAATTATATGCCCTAAAAGAGGCCATAATTTATGCAATTGAGAATAATTTACTAATTTACATGATGTCATCATTCAATCCGACTCTGAATCTTCGCTCCAGGCTTTGTTATCCAGCCAGCAAAGATTAATATACAACTCATCATAGAAATCCTACATATAGGAAAAGAAGCACAAAATCTTGGGCTATCAATCACCTTAAATTTACGTTGACCAGACCACACAAACACTAGATAATGAAGGGACGACGACGTTTCGGTCCGTCCTGGACCATTCTCAAGTCGATTGTGATGATTGAAGGAGAAAGCAATATATTTTTTCTTTCTCTTTCTTTTTCTTCTCCTTTTTCTTTCCATTGTTTTCTTTTACGATCTCCTGCTTATTCCTACTATTTACCCTTCTTATTCCTTTTACTATCCCCCTTCTCATTGGGTGGTATAAATAGGAGCTGCCCGTATAGGACAATGGGCCTACTGTAGTTATCGTTGTTCTTGCTTTCTCATTCTTACTATCCTCTTTATTACACCTTACCTTATCTAGACAACACATGAAATTTCAAGCTAAACTTTCTAATATGCTGCACTCACCTGAGGTCTATAGAAGAAGAACGAAATCTGATTATGTATATTGGTTCTACAAGGTAGCCAACTCCATCAAAATATTAAATATGTACCCAACTCAACTAATGATTAATCAGTCAATTACTCCATGGGATAACTGGGATCTATCAGTTGATTTTGTAAATGCGCCCAAGAAAGATAGTGTGCACACTACATTAATAAAACAGTTAACACTGAAAAGCATCACTGAAAGTACTCATAGTATGAGTAACGATGTTTATCAGTGTTATACCGACGGCTCTGTAGAAGAAGGTGGACGATGTACTGGATGTGCATGTAACATATTTGAATAATCTTCTCTCGTACATACAGCAATGAAGCGCGTCAATGACTGGGCAAGTACAACTCAAACCGAACTTGCAGGTATATACCTAGCCACTGAATTTTTAAAAGACAAAGGCAGTGGACTTATATACTGTGACTCGCAGAGTGCACTCCTGGCATTGAACACACATAGTAGTAACACCCATAAAATAGTGAGTGATATTCGAATGAATGTTTTAGCTGCCAAAGAAACCAGATTTGAGATTAAATTCTTATGGATGCCATCACATGTTGGCATCTCATGGCATGACACTGTTGATATGCTTGCTAAGTCAGCCTGTAGAAAACCAGTGGTAGAAATTGATATGGGTGTTCCATTAGTAGTGACAAAGAGAATACTTAAACAAATATCTAATGAAAATCTCACCCACCTAACAAATTCTCAAAGACCTGAAAGTTGTAGCATTAAATATTATGATAGATATCGTGAGGAGACATTCACATATGGGACTATTAGAACAAGAACCCGGCAATGTGATGTTATAGTGGCCAGAATACGCCTGGGATATAGACGTATCTGGCAGCTTTCTCAAAACCCAAAAGTCGAGTACACAATGTGTCAACTTTGTGAAAGAGAAAACATGCACTCTCTTGAACATTATATTGAAGAATGTTCCATACCGACTGACTTTCGCCCTCCTGGGCTAAGGTATGCTGAACTCTGTAATTACTATATGAGTACTGGAACACTTGATGATATATTGGACTTGTATCCAAGATTGACCATGTAATATATCAATCACACAATGTATATATATGATATAACTATATAACCTGAGCTTGTAAAAGCACCTTCATCACCTTCAGTGATTAAGTGCTTAATTGCACACTAGTTTCTTTATCAGCTATCTCACCCTGTCAGAGTAAATGAGACAAATGTATGCATGTGTGTGTGTATATATGTATGTATGTGTGTGTGTGTGTATGTATATGTATGGGTATAAAGTATATATGGAAGATGATCAGAATTACATTTCACCTTTGTGAATGTACATTAATGACACTATGTAAAAGACACATCTAACACTTTATGTAGGGCATACGTAAATCTGTGTATCTATGTATTTACGTATGTAGGTTAGCTTAGCATTTTAAAAGCACCGAATCACTTTCTGTGGTTGAGTGTTCAATAAACCCTTGAACTATATGTTTAACACTTCTCTAACCCTGTCCATGGAGGACAGAAGAAAATGTATATATGCTGGTTAGCATTGTAAATGTGTGGCCACGTCTGTGGTAGAAAATAATAATAATAATAAAAAAAAAACAGCCCCGATCCTGTGCTAGGTAAGTCCACACCGGGCTCACCATTGCCCGTGCTACATGGAACTTTTTGTTCCTAGTAGCGAATCTTAAACAACAACAATCATCACAATCGACTTGAGAATGGTCCAGGACGGACCGAAACGTCGTCGTCCCTTCACTTTCTAGTGTGTCGTCTGGTCCACATACTTCAGCCACGTTATTGTAACTCATCGCCTGCCCCATAAATTTACATTGGAAATTGGATACCAAGTCACATTGGCATAGATGGTGTAGAAAAGGCAGAGTCACTAGCAATAACTGTTACTGCTCTACCTGTTGTACAGGTTATAATACCGACAGGGTTTTTCAGATTAAGGAGCAAATAAAGAAGAAAATACTCTCAACTATCAAAAGTCACCATAATGCCAAAGTAGTAGAAGGAAGATCCACTGTTATGTGGTACGAAAAAGCCACTGGGTTCTCCTCTCTCAAGCCTGACAAAACGATATCCAGAGACATTGCAGTAGCCATACACAGACTCAGACTTGGTTACAAGTGCTGCTGGGAGGTAATAAACCCAATAGTTAAAGTGTCATATCTGTGGAGCAGATGCAGAGGCACCACTGTTACGCTGGTGGTCAGTTCAAAGGTTCATAACAGTGTTCATGTTTGTTGTAGGTGTTTGTTTTAAATTTGTTCAAGTGTTTGCAATAATGTGTATCGTTTTATTTGCCCCTAATATTTGCAAAACATTTCTAGAAAATGTTTGTCATTAGGTTTAGTAAATTATTTACCCTGAAGGCTGTATATTTGCTAAAAGGCTTTTTCCAATGTTTATATTCTTATTTGCTTTAAAGCTTGTTCTTCTATTTGCTGTATAAGGCATATCCAAATATTTGAAGCAATGTATATTAAAATCGTCGTAATATTATGCATAATGTTTGTTCCAATTGTTAGATTTTTATCCAAATGTTTGGTTACATCGTATTCATGATGTTTGACCTGTTTGTCAATATATTTGTATAACTTTTTCCTAATGTGCTCTTGTGCTCTTATCCTTACCCTTGCTCTTATCCTTACCCTTGCTCTTATCCTTACCCTTGCTGTTATCCTTACCCTTGCTCTTATCCTTACCCTTGCTCTTATCCTTACCCTTGCTGTTATCCTTACCCTTGCTCTTATCCTTACCCTTGCTCTTATCCTTACCCTTGCTCTTATCCTTACCCTTGCTCTTATCCTTACCCTTGCTCTTATCCTTACCCTTGCCTACGTGCTTGTTTCAATGTTTGTTTAAGTGTTTGTCATACTTTGTCTCAGTCGGGAAAATATGTGGTCCAGTGTTTGATACATTGCATGTCCCAGTGTTTATTATAATGTTTGAACAAACGCTTGTCTGTGTACGTAACTCAAAGCTTAACAAAATATTTAACCGTGTGTTTGCCTCGGTGTTTGTTTCCATGTTTGTGGCAGTGTTTGTCCCCGAGTTTGCCCGTGTGATTGTCCCGGTGTTTGCTTGGTCTGGTGCGGAGGTAACTCAAGAATCTATTCCTCTTTCCGTGGTGTGTGTACTGAGACGGGCGTCTGTCTGTCAGCGGCCAGACCAGCTTTTATCTTCAGTTTGCTTGAGAGTAACTTGATCCGGTTGTGGATCACTGGATGGAGTGGCTCGCCGCTTTAACCTACGCCTCCACCTCCACCTGTCAACTTTTCCACCTTGTGTCTGTTTTTCCACACAGTGTCTGACCCTCCACCAGAGTTTGCTCCTAAATGCATTGTATTGTCTTTTCACCCAGTCTTCTCCAGCAGGTATCTGATACTCCACAGAGTGTCTGCTCCTCCACCAACTGTCTGCTCAGCCACCCAGTGTTTGCTCCACCTCCTGCTCTTCCACCCAGTGTTTACTCCACCTCCTGCTCTTCCACCCAATGTCTGCACCTCTCCCTAGTGTTTGCTCCTCCACCAGTGTCTGCTCTGCTGCTAGCGTCTGCTATTTCACCGAGTGTCTGCTTCTCCACCCAATGTCTTCTTGTACACAATGTCTGCTCCTCCAACCAGGTATCTGCTCCTCCCTGCAGCATCTCTAATGCTGCACACAGTGTCTGTTCATTCCCAGTTTCTGCTCCTTCTCCCAGCGTCTGCTCCTTCCCCCAGTGTCTGCTCCATCACTCAGCGTCTGCTCCTTCCCCCAGCGTCTGCTGCTTCCCCTAATGTCTGCTCCTTCCTCCAGTGTCTGCTCCATCACTCAGCGTCTGCTCCATCACCCAGCGTCTGTTCCTTTCCTAGCATCTGCTCCATCACTCAGCATCTGCTCCTTCCCCCAGTGTCTGCTCCTTCCCCCAGCGTCTGCTGCTTCCCCTAGTTTCTGCTCCTTCCTCCAGGGTCTGCTCCTTCCCCCAGCCTCTGCTCCTTTTCCCAGTGTCTGCCCCATCACTCAGCGTCTGCTCCTTTCCCCAGCGTCTGCTGCTTCTCCTAGCGTCTGCTCCATCGCTCAGCGTCTGCTCCATCACCCAGCGTCTGCTGCTTCTCCTAGTGTCTGCTCCATCGCTCAGCGTCTGCTCCTTTCCCTAGCATCTGCTCCTTCCCCCAGCGTCTGCTGCTTCTCCTAGTGTCTGCTCCATCGCTCAGCATCTGCTCCATCACCCAGCGTCTGCTCCTTCCCCCCAGTGTCTGCTCCATCACTCAGAGTCTGCTCCTTCCCCCCAGCGTCTGCTCCTTCCCCCAGTGTCTGCTCCTTCCCCCAGTGTCTGCTCCATCACTCAGCGTCTGCTCCATCACTCAGCGTCTGCTCCATCACTCAGCGTCTGCTCCTTCCCCCCAGCGTCTGCTCCTTCCCCCAGTGTCTGCTCCTTCCCCCAGTGTCTGCTCCTTCCCCCAGTGTCTGCTCCATCACTCAGCGTCTGCTCCATCACTCAGCGTCTGCTCCTTCCCCCAGCGTCTGCTCCTTCCCTTAGTGTCTGCTCCTTCCTCCAGTGTCTGCCCCATCACTCAGCATCTGCTCCTTCACCAAGCGTCTGCTCCTTCCCTCAGTGTCTGCTCCATCACCCAGCGTCTGCTCCTTCCCCCCAGTGTCTGCTCCATCGCTCAGCATCTGCTCCATCACCCAGCGTCTGCTCCATCACCCAGCGTCTGCTCCATCACTCAGCGTCTGCTCCATCACTCAGCGTCTGCTCCATCACTCAGCGTCTGCTCCTTCACCCAGTGTCTGCTCCTTCACCCAGTGTCTGCTCCTCCACCCTTTGTTTGCTCCTTATCTCCGTCCTATCGTATACCCTTATCCTCATATCACTTCTAAGTACTAAATTGTCGTGTTGGCTTAGCGGTTTTTCTTGACAATTATCTTAACTTACCTTCTCTCAGTGTCAGTGACTCAACCCACTGCCTCTTCCTTCAGTAAGTTTCTATTCCTCCACCTCGCGTCTGCTCCTCCACCTCGCGTCTGCTCCTCCACCTCGCGTCTGCTCCTCCACCTCGCGTCTGCTCCTCCACCTCGCGTCTGCTCCTCCACCTCGCGTCTGCTCCTCCACCTCGCGTCTGCTCCTCCACCTCGCGGTTGCTCCTTCACACAGTGTCTGCTCCTCCACCTCGCGTCTGCTCCTCCACCTCGCGTCTGCTCCTCCACCTCGCGTCTGCTCCTCCACCTCGCGTCTGCTCCTCCACCTCGCGGCTGCTCCTTCACACAGTGTCTGCTCCTCCACCCAGCATCAGCGCCTTCACCCAGCGACTGGTACTCACCCAGCGTCTGTTCCTCCAGACGCTGGAGGAACAGGGGCAGAAGGAACACTGGAAGGGTTAAACAGGGTTTAATAGACACTGGGTCCTTCAGACCAGAGTCTGTTAAACCCTTATGTGCCTGTTCCTCCACCGAGTGTCTACTACCCCACAGCACATCCACTCAAATGAACTCACTCAGTCTCATTCCACTCATTATTTGCTAATGAGGCTAAAATTATGAGAAGTTTTAATACAGAGGAAGATCGCGAGGAAGTAAAAGACTATTCGTACAAAGTGAAAAAATGGTCAAACAAGTGCTTACTGGAGTTTAACTGAAGTAAGTGTATAGTTATAAAAATGCTAGTAGGGAACAGGAGGCCTGACAAGAGGTTCTCAGTGAGAGACGAAATCCATCAAGAATCGTTTTAAGATAAGGTCCTTTGGGTTGATGGCACTCTTACCTGTCTCATGAACCAGATATCAGAAGGATATCTTTAGTGGCATATGCTAGGTTAGTCAACATAATGCCTGTCTTTTATTTAAACATGTAAGAAATCATTCAGCACTTTGTATACCGCGTTTGACCAACCAATAATGGAGTATGCAGCTCTTGTGTGGGGTCCAGATACAGTCAACACAAGACAATGTTAGAGAAGGTTCAGAGGCATGCCACAAAACTAGTAATGGAACTGAGAGGTAAGACTTACTAGGAAAGGCTATTGTAATTAAATCTACAAAATTCTGAGAGTAATTGACAGGGTAGATAAAGACATACTATTTAGCAATGATGGAACATGAACTGGGTGACAATGGTGGAAACTCAATTCCCAAATGAACCACAGTGATATTAAAAATAATTGTAATTGTCAGAGTAGTTATTAAATTGAATCCATTAGGAAGTGATATATTAGAGATAGACTATACATAGTTTGCAAAATTGATATTATAGAGCCCAATTGGCTAAGAAATATGTACACCAATTTATTAATCGTTGAGATGCGGAAACAAATAGCCAAAGCTCATCCCCCGCAAGCACAACTAGTTGAGTACAGATGGTGACGTTGCACGTTTCCACTGCACAATCTACAGCCGAAAGTACTACAGTATCATCACAGAGGATCAGATTCACAATGGGATCACAAGGCGTTGTTGAATAGAGAGCGGGGCTCGTTAGTGAACCTCTTTTAGTTAGAAAATTATCATCCTGTCGACCTCCCGTTCTCTTGGGGAACCTTCTCACATATGGAGTGTGAGAGAGATATCTCTCAGAACACAAGACGAGTGCTTGCATAAGTGCTTGCAACACCCAACTTTTATAACAGAAAATTATAATTTTGATAAAATGATAATTTTGATAGCCCTTGTGTACAGTTCCTGGTGTACAGCCCCTGGTGTACAGCCCCTGGTGTACAGCTCCTGGTGTACAGCCCCTGGTGTACAGGCCCTGGAGTACAGCCCCTGGTGTACAGCTCCTGGTGTACAGCCCCTGGTGTACAGGCCCTGGAGTACAGCCCCTGGTGTACAGCTCCTGGTGTACAACCACTGGTGTACAGCCTCTGATGTACAGCCCCTGGTGTACAGCTCCTGGTGTACAGCCCCTGGTGTACAGCCCCTGGTGCACAGCCCCTGGTGTACAGCTCCTGGTGTACAGCCCCTGGTGTACAGGCCCTGGAGTACAGCCCCTGGTGTACAGCTCCAGGTGTGCAGCCCCTGGAGTACAGCATCTGGTGTACAGCCCCTGATGTACATGCAGCTCCTAGTGTACAGCCCCTGGTGTACAGCCCCTGGTGTACAGCCCCTGGAGTACAGCCTCTGGTGTACAGCCCCTGGTGTACAGCTCCTGGTGTACAGCTCCTGGTGTACAGCCCCTGGTGTACAGGCTCTGGTGTACAGCCCCTGGTGTACAGCTCCTAGTGTACAGCTCCTAGTGTACAGCCCCTGGTGTACAGCCCCTGGTGTACAGCTCCTGGTGTACAGCTCCTAGTGTACAGCCCCGGGTGTACAGCCCCTGGTGTACAGCTCCTAGTGTACAGCCTCTGATGTACAGCCCCTGGTGTACAGCCCCTGGTGTACAGCCCCTGGTGTACAGCTCCTGGTGTACAGCCCCTGGTGTACAGCCTCTGATGTACAGCCCATGGTGTACAGCCCCTATTGTACAGCCCCTGGTGTACAGCCCCTGGTGTACAGCCCCTGGTGTACAGCCCCTGGAGTACAGCCTCTGGTGTACAGCCCATGGTGTACAGCTCCTAGTGTACAGCCCCTGGTGTACAGCCCCTGGTGAACAGCCCCTGGTGTACAGCCCCTGGAGTACAGCCTCTGGTGTACAGCCCCTGGTGTACAGTTCCTGGTGTACAGCCCCTGGTGTACAGGCCATGGTGTACAGCCCCTGGTGTACAGCCCCTGGTGTACAGCCCATGGTGTACAGCTCCTGGTGTACAGCCTCTGGTGAACAGCTCCTGGTGTACAGCCCCTGGTGTACAGCCCATGGTGTACAGCTCCTGGTGTACAGCTCCTGGTGTACAGCCTGCCTCTGGTGAATAGCCCCTGGTGTACAGCCCCTGGTGTACAGCCCCTGGTGTACAGCCCCTGGTGTACAGCCCCTGGTGAACAGCTCCTGGTGTACAGCCCCTGGTGAACAGCTCCTGGTGTACAGCCCCTGGTGAACAGCTCCTGGTGTACAGCCCCTGGTGAACAGCTCCTGGTGTACAGCCCCTGGTGATCAGCTCCTGGTGTACAGCCCCTGGTGAAGAGCTCCTGGTGTACAGCCCTGGTGAACAGCTCCTGGTGTACAGCCCCTGGTGAACAGCTCCTGGTGTACAGACCCTGGTGAACAGCTCCTGGTGTACAGCCCCCTGGTGTACAGCCCCTGGTGAACAGCTCCTGGTGTACAGACCCTGTTGAACAGCTCCTGGTGTACAGACCCTGGTGAACAGCTCCTGATGTACAGCCCCTGGTGAACAGCTCCTGGTGTACAGCCCCTGGTGAACAGCTCCTGGTGTACAGACCCTGGTGAACAGCTCCTGATGTACAGCCCCTGGTGAACAGCTCCTGGTGTACAGCCCCTGGTGAACAGCTCCTGGTGTACAGCTCCTGGTGTACAGCCCTGGTGAACAGCCCCTGGTGTACAGCCCTGGTGTACAGCCCCTGGTGAACAGCTCCTGGTGTGCAGCCCCTGGTGTAAAGCCCCTAGTGTGCAGCCTCTGGTGTACAGCCCCTGGTCAGCAGCCCCTGGTGTAAAGCCCCTAGTTTGCAGCCTCTGGTGTACAGCCCCTGGTGTACAGCCCATGGTGTAAAGCCCCTGGTGTACAGCCCCTGGTGTACAGCCCCTGGTGTAAAGCCCCTGGTGTACAGCCCCTGGTGTACGTTACATATTCCTATATAAGGAATACTCACATTAATGAACAATATAATATTGATTATGTTTTGTTCTTGCCTGAAGGCATGTATATATATTTATGTAATAAGGAAGGGAGGACCACCTCTGGCTGAGAGAAGGGGGACCCATAGCCTCGGAGGAAACCACACATAACGCATTGGAGGGAATGTTTAGATCCCCTCCAATACAGTTTCTGTGTGCTTTTCTCCTACCACCCCCTTCCTTTTTTTTTTTTTGCTTTATTGTGTGTTAAAGGTTACAAAATTACAAAGGTTATGTAATGTGTCATATATCTTGGCAACACAGTTTACCAGGAGTGTAGTGCGTGATCTAGTCACTGGAACGGGACGTGTGAGATTCGGGTCAACTTCGTGATAGAATACAGGAAAGCTTGTGTTGTGTAGTTGCCAGTTTTTCCTCTTTATTATTCTCAATAAATGTATTTGTTTTATATAAAATATGTTACCTCTCTTGATACATGTCAACCTGATCATTCATATATAAGTTATTATAACGTTTGCCTTAGCCCAGTTATATTGCTCATTTAAATAAATTAATTTTATATAAATTTTCCACGCGTCATATGTGGGATGGCGAGAGCGGCTCCGACGCCAGTTTGAGTTAGTATCTGAGAGCCGTTCCTAGAGTCAACTTGTCTGATAAATTTTGTTTGTTTGTTTTGTATTCTGTATTTTGTCTTAGTAATTACAATTATCTGGCGAGCATATTATATTATATTATAATACTTTAGTAGGCCATCTGATTACTGTTATACCTGAAGGATAATATTATTTTGATATATATACATTTTTATATTATGCAAGTAGTTTATATGCATGTTTATTTGTATAACCTGATAACCATTATTATGTATGTGACGTACTGATGAGGCACTCTGGTTGAACATTAAGAGACAGAGGTTATAGTTGAATACCCCTAGACCATGCCATTACTTACCCCTGTAATGCAACGAGCTATGTGGACCAGATGTAACAGAACAGCTCCTGGTGTACAGCCCCTGGTGTATAGCCCCTGGTGTACAGCTCTGTTCTGAGCTGCTAAACACCTCAAATGATATGGTGGAAATGCTGATAGTCAAAATAGAGATCCTAAATGTAGTTGTCCTTGTATATAAGTCACCGGAGGCAAACCCTCAGCAGTTTAAAGACCAACTAATGAAAATAGAACACTGTTTGGAAAACCTCACAAATCCAGCTCCGAACATCATCCTGCTTGCAACTTCAACCTACGGCACCTGAAATGGAAGCACCTGGCTAATACAGTAATATCAGAAAGAATACCAGGAAGTAGCCTAAATGAACAGGCACATGCAATTGACCTGCTACGGATGTGCGACAGGTTTGCCTTAAACCAGCAAATAGTAGAACCAACTAGGAAGGAGAACACGCTGGACCTCATTTTCACTAATAATGATGAATTGATCGGAAACATAATGATTACAAATACCTGTTACTCAGATCATAATTTAATTGAAGTACTGACAACCATGGGGAATGGACCTTCAAAACCAGTCCAGATTCCCGGTGGAGGAGATTTCAGCAAATTCAACTTCAATAATAATCAAATAAACTGGGAGCAAATAAACCAGAACTTCACAGAAATAAACTAGGAAGAACAGCTAGAAAATGCCAACCTGAACCAGTGCCTGGAAAAATAAGCTCATTAGCACTAGAAATATGTTCAAACCGCATACCCCTAAGAAAAAAGAGAAAGAGATGCAGATTGGAACGGGAACGTCGTTCCCTATATAGGCGAAGAAAACGAATCGCGGAACAACTTGAGAGTCGCACCCTATCTCAAGAACGGCGAAGAAGGTTAGGTAGAGAAATAGAAACAATTGAACTCAAGCTACAAGAATAATACAAAACCCAGGAGAGGCACAGAGAGCAAAAGGCCAACAGTGAAATAGAGAGAAATCCGAAATATTTTTTCTCCTATGCAAAATCTAGATCAAAACCACATCTAGTATCGGGCCCTGCGAAAGGGAGATGGAACTTTCACCGATGACAACAAAGAAATGAGCGAGTTACTGAGGAAGCAGTACGACTCTGTTTTCAGCGAGCTATTAAACGCACTAAAGATTGATAACCCAAATGAATTTTTCATGGATATGATACCAACATCAAATCATAGATCAGACATCGCCCAATCCCCACTAGATTTTGAAGAAGCCATAAACAGTATGCCTATGCACGTGCACCAGGCCCGGATTCTTGGAACTCCATATTCATCAAAAACTGTAAAAAAACACTATCGCAGGCCCTTCTCATTCTGTGGAGACAAAGCCTAGTTACTGGCGTTATCTTTGACATACTAAAAACAGCAGAGATAGCACCACTCCATAAAGGAGGAAATAAGGCAGAGGTTTATATTTACACTTAAGTAATTACATTTAGGTAATTACACACACGTGCACACACACACCACACACCACACACACACACACACACACACACACACACACACACACACACACACACACACACACACACACACACACACACTGTGGGAACCAACCTGTGAGATTTATATTTATTTAATTTATATGAATTTATATAGAATTTATATTTAGGTTAATTTGTATACTTCGATAGCAATTTGTATGATGATAAGTGGACTGTATTTCTGCAATAATCTCACAAATCGATCCTCTACACATTAGGGGGGTTTATATTTAATTTATATATATATGCAGCCAATCAAACTACAGTATTAACTACACATTAGTGTACATTGAAGAGGTTCCTTATCTTATTGTACAGCAGGCCTTAGTCCACCAGGTATAACCAGGATGTAGACACCAAATTATCCTCTTTGAGGTAGCTTCCATCACCCAGTAACTGGTACACAAAGCATGCTTCCTCGTCTTGACCTGTCAAAAGGGCGCTAGCTATGAAGCCAGAATCCTAATATATGACAGCTATATCAGAGAAAACACTGTACAAGGAACATAAAGACCTAGGCTTAATTACCTTTAGTATGAGGCGATCTCGTATTCTAACTGGCTCACCCTATCTAATGACATTAATGGCCATAAATGATAGATAAATGGGTTTCGGCAGAACACTTAGCTTGTATTTGTTGACAGCGTGTTGATAATGGTACACCTTTGGTTTCCATAACACTTCGTCCAAGTAAAATTAACAGGAGCCAAATTGCTCCCATGCGCCTCTGGTCTAAGTACAATAACAATGGCTGACCACTCCCTCCTCACTGATGCTACTGGCCTACATTGTCCAGATGACAGTAAGTGATAGAAGGGTCACATTTACTCTATTTTAATTCTGATAATTAAGTTAATTTATATGAGATGTTTTTATGATGGTAAAGTCCAAAGACTAATGTATTTAAGAATAATTCCCACCATAATAGGTGGTGAATTTATATAGTATGTGGTAATGATATCCCGTTTTCTATAGACGGAAATTCCACTACAAGTTACATTTTCTATGGGTTAACTTGTTTATACAATACAGCAATATTATCTGCCTGTATGATATTATTAAATGGTGTCGGATTTTCTGACACACACACACACACACACACACACACACACACACACACACACACACACACACACACACATACACACACATACACACACACACACACACACACTCAAACTAACAATTGGTTTCCTCTCAATATTTGCTGATGATGCAAAAATTATGAGAAGAATCAAGACAGATGATAATAGACAGAGACTACAGGACGACCTGGACAGGCTGGAGGAATGATCTAGAAAATGGTTACTAAAGTTCAACTCAGGAAAGTGCAAACTAATGAAATTAGGCGAAGGGAGCAGAAGGCTGAACACAAGGTACTATCTGGGAGATGATATGCTACAAGAGTCAAATAGAGAGCAGGATTTCTGAGTTGATATCACACTGAACCTGTCCCCAGAAACCCATATCAAAAGGATATCCTCAGCGGCATATGCTGGACTGGCCAACATAAGAACTGCCTTTAGAAACTTATGTAAGGAATCGTTCAGGACCCTGTATACCACTTATGTCAGACCAATCCTGGAATATGCAGCTCCAGCTTGGAGTCCATGCCTTGTTAAACACAAGACAAAGTTGAAGAAGATTCAGAGGTATGCCATCAGACTGGTCCCGAAACTGAGAGATATGAGCTACGAGGAAAGGCTAAAGGAGCTGAAACTCATGTCCCTGGAAGACAGAAGAGTAAGGGAAGACATGATAACCACATACAAAATTCTCAGGGGAATCGACAGGATGGACAAAGACAAACTCTTTAGCACGGGCGGAACACGAACAAGGGGACACAGATGGAAGCTGAGTACCCAATTACACACAGATACATTAGAAAGAAATTTTTTCAGTGAAAGAGTAGTTAACAAAATGGAATGCATTAGGCAGTGATGTGGTGGAGGCTGACTCCATACAGAGTTTCAAATGTAGATATGATAGAGCTCAGTAGGCTCAGAAATCTGTACACCAGTTGATTGACAGTTGAGAGAAGGGACCTAAGAGCCAAAGCATAACGCCCCACAAGCACAACTAGTTGAGTACAATTAAGTGAGTACACACACACACACACACACAAGGGGCCGGTGGCTGAGTGGACAGCACGCTGGACTCGTGATCCCGGGGTTCGATTCCCGGCGCCCACGAGAAACAGTGGGCAGAGTTTCTGTCACCCTGATGCACCTGTTACCTAGCAGTAAATAGGTACCTGGGAGTTAGTCAGCTGTTACGGGCTGCTTCCTGTGTGTGTGTGTGCGTGTGTATATTCATCCAGTTGTTGTAGTCACCTAGTTGTGTTTGCGGGGGTTGAGCTTTGCTCTTTCGGCCCGCCTCTCAACTGTCAATCAACTGTTTACTAACTACTATTTTTTTTCTCCACACCACCAGGAGCCGGTCGGCCGAGTGGACAGCACGCTGGACTTGTGATCCTGTGGTCCCGGGTTCGATCCCGGGCGCCGGCGAGAAACAATGGGCAGAGTTTCTTTCACCCTATGCCCCTGTTACCTAGCAGTAAAATAGGTTCCTGGGTGTTAGTCAGCTGTCATGGGCTGCTTCCTGGAGGTGGAGGCCTGGTCGAGGACCGGGCCTCCGGGGACACTAAAACCCCAAAATCATCTCAAGATAACCTGAAGATATCCACACACACACACCCCAAGAAGCAGCCCGTGACTGCTGACTAACTCCCAGGTACCTATTTACTGCTAGGTAACAGGGGCATTCAGGGTGAAAGAAACTTTGCCCATTTGTTTCTGCCTGGTGCGGGAATCGAACCCGAGCCACAGAATTACGGGTCCTGCGCGCTATCCACCAGGCCCCCGTGTGTGTGTGTGTGTGTGTGTGTGTGTGTATGTGTGTGTGTGTAGAACAAAAATAGTAGTTACTTTACCTTCTGGTTACCTTGAGGTGATTTCGAGGCTTAGCGACCCTGAGGCCCGGTCGTCGACCAGGTCTCCTTGTTGCTGGACTGGTGAACCAGGCTGTTGGACGCGGCTGCTCGCAGCCTGACATATGAGTCACAGCTTGGTTGAACACCTCCTCTGGAACACCTCCAGAGGAGGTTTTCTTCCTTTAGTTAGGAACAGTTGATTGACAGTTGAGAGGCGGACCGAAAGAGCAGAGCTCAACCCCCGCAAGCACAACTAGGTGAATACATCTAAGTGAATACCCACACACACATACGCACGCACATTGGCTGGGAGGACTCACGGCTGAGTAGACAGCGCTCGGGGGCCGTATTCCTAAGGATCAGGGTTCGATTTCCTGCCGAGGCAGAAACAAACTGGCAGAGTTTCTTTCTGCCTCGGCCGGAAATCTGTTCACCTAGCAGTAAATAAGTACCTGCGAGTTGGACAGCTGCTACGGACTTCCCTCCTGGAGATGTGTGTATAACCGTATGTTAGAGAGAAATATATATAGCGGACATAGAGGGTGAAAAAAATTATTTGTCAGAAAGGCGGAGTTCAGTGTTAATAGCTCGATTTTACAGGCATCAATAGTATATACAAATAGGAAACACACACTAACTTACAGGGGGAAGAGCTACGATGACAGAGTGCAAAGAGGAGTTTCAGGTTTCCGGGAAGCAATTTTGCACAGTTTTATGAAGGGTGTGGGTGGGGTGAGCTGGGTATCAAAGGCTACAGGGACACAGGACCTGCCGGCCGCCCGGCTAATACCCGCATCGCTGCTTCCCAAGAATTTACAGCTCAGGCATTTTCTAAAGCGGAATTTAATAAGCGAGTGAAAACAACTGCCGTTCGCGTCGGCGCTACCACACAATTCAGCGACAACAAGGCAGTTAGGTCGTTAGCTGTTGAAGGAGGTAGTTGTTAGCATGAGGGACGAGACTTGGTGTCTCTTGTGAGGGGACGATAGGGCTAGCATAGTGTATGTATAGTTAGTGTGTTGCTGGTGATGTGTTGTGTTGCTGGTGATGTGTTGTGTTTGAGGTGTGTTGCTTGTGATGTTTTGAGTTGCTGGTGATGTGTTGTATTGCTGGTAAAGTGTTGTGTTGCTGGTGATGTGTTGTATTGCTGGTAAAGTGTTGTGTTGCTGGTGATGTGTTGTATTGCTGGTAAAGTGTTGTGTTGCTGGTGATGTGTTGTGTTGCTGGTGATGAGTTGTGTTGCTGGTGATGTGTTATGTTGCTGGTGATGTTTTGTGTTGCTGGTGATGTGTTGTGTTTGAGGAGTGTTGCTGGTGATGTGTTATGTTGCTGGTGATGTTTTGAGTTGCTGGTGATGTGTTGTGTTGCTGGTGATGTGTTGTGTTTTAGGTGTGTTGCTGGTGATGTGTTATGTTGCTGGTGATGTGTTGTGTTTTAGGTGTGTTGCTGGTGATGTGTTATGTTGCTGGTGATGTTTTGAGTTGCTGGTGATGTGTTGTGTTGCTGGTGATGTGTTGTGTTTGAGGTGTGTTGCTGGTGATGTGTTATGTTGCTGGTGATGTGTTGTGTTGCTGGTGATGTGTTGTGTTTTAGGTGTGTTGCTGGTGATGTGTTATGTTGCTGGTGATTTTTTGAGTTGCTGGTGATGTGTTGTGTTGCTGGTGATGTGTTGTGTTTGAGGTGTGTGCTGGTGATGTGTTATGTTGCTGGTGATGTGTTATGTTGCTGGTGATGTGATGTGTTGCTGGTGATGTGTTGGTGTTGCTGGTGATGTGATGTGTTGCTGGTGATGTGTTGTCTTGCTGGTGATGTGATGTGTTGCTGGTGATGTGTTGTGTTGCTGGTGATGTGTTGCTGGTGATGTTTTGAGTTGCTGGTGATGTGTTGTGTTGCTGGTGATGTGATGTGTTGCTGGTGATGTGTTGTGTTGCTGGTGGTGTGTTGTGTTGCTGGTGATGTGATGTGTTGCTGGTGATGTGTTGTGTTGCTGGTGATGTGTTGCTGGTGATGTTTTGAGTTGCTGGTGAAGTGTTGTGTTGCTGGTGATGTGTTGTGTTTTAGGTGTGTTGCTGGTGATGTGTTATGTTGCTGGTGATGTGTTATGTTGCTGGTGATGTGATGTGTTGCTGGTGATGTGTTGTGTTGCTGGTGATGTGTTGTGTTGCTGGTGATGTGTTGTGTTGCTGGTGATGTGTTATGTTGCTGGTGATGTGTTATGTTGCTGGTGATGTGATGTGTTGCTGGTGATGTGTTGTGTTGCTGGTGATGTGATGTGTTGCTGGTGATGTGTTGTGTTGCTGGTGATGTGTTGTGTTACTGGTGATGTGTTGTGTTGCTGGTGATGTGCTGAGTTGCTGGTGATGTGTTCTGTTGCTGGTGATGTGTTGTGTTGCTGGTGATGTGTTGTGTTGCTGGTGATGTATTGTTGGTGATGTGTTGTGTTGCTGGTGATGTATTGTTGGTGATGTGTTGTGTTGCTGGTGATGTACTCACCTAGTTGTACTAACCTAGTTGTGTTTGCGGGGATTGAGCTCTGGCTCTTTGGTCCCGCCTCTCAACCGTCAATCAACAGGTGTACAGGTTCCTGAGCCTATTGGGCTCTATCATATCTACACTTGAAACTGTGTATGGAGTCAGCCTCCACCACATTGCTTCCTAATGCATTCTATTTGTCAACCACTCTGACACTAAAAAAGTTCTTTCTAATATCTCTGTGGCTCATTTGGGCACTCAGTTTCCACCTGTGTCCCCTAGTGCGTGTGCCCCTTGTGTTAAATAGCCTATCTTTATCAACCCTGTCGATTCCCTTGAGAATCTTGAATGTGGTGATCATGTCCCCCCTAACTCTTCTGTCTTCCAACGAAGTGAGGTTCAATTCCCGTAGTCTCTCCTCGTAGCTCATACCTCTCAGCTCGGGTACTAGTCTGGTGGCAAACCTTTGAACCTTTTCCAGTTTAGTCTTATGCTTGACTAGATATGGACTCCATGCTGGAGCCGCATACTCCAGGATTGGTCTGACATATGTGGTATATAATGTTCTGAAAGATTCCTTACACAAGTTTCTAAAGGCCGTTCTTATGTTAGCCAACCTGGCATATGCTGCTGATGATATCCTCTTGGTATGAGCTTCAGGGGACAGGTCTGGCGTGATATCAACCCCCAGGTCTTTCTCTCTCTCTGACTCTTGAAGTATTTCATCTCCCAAGTGATACTTTGTATCTGGTCTCCTGCTTCCTACCCCTATCTTCATTACATTACATTTGCTTGGGTTAAACTCTAACATCCATTTGTTCGACCATTCCTGCAGCTTGTCCAGGTCTTCTTGAAGCCTCAAGCTGTCCTCCTCTGTCTTAATCCTTCTCATAATTTTGGCGTCGTCAGCAAACATTGAGAGGAATGAGTCTATACCCTCTGGGAGATCATTTACGTATTTCAGAAACAGGATAGGTCCAAGCACAGAGCCCTGTGGGACTCCACTGGTGACTTCCGCCATTCTGAGGTCTCACCCCTCACTATAACTCTCTGCTTCCTATTGCTTAGGTACTCCCTTATCCACTGGAGCGCCCTACCAGTTACTCCTGCCTGTTTCTCCAGCTTATGCATCAACCTTTTATGGGGTACTGTGTCAAAGGCTTTCTGACAGTCCAAAAAAAAATGCAGTCCGCCCATCCTTCTCTTTCTTGCTTAATCTTTGTCACCTGATCATAGAATTCTATCAAGCCTGTAAGGCAAGATTTACCCTCCCTGAACCCATGTTGATGGAGTTGTCACGAAAGTCTCTTCTCTCCAGATGTGTTACTAGGTTTTTTCTCACAATCTTCTCCATCACCTTGCATGGTATACAAGTTAAGGACACTGGCCTGTAGTTCAGTGCCTCTTGTCTGTCACCCTTTTTAATATTGGTACTACATTAGCAGTCTTCCATACTTCTGGTAGGTCTCCCGTTTTCCAGTGACCTACTATACACTATGGAGAGTGGCAAGCTAAGTGCTCCTGCACACTCTTCAATGCCCATGGTGAGATTCCATCCGGCCCAACAGCTTTTCTCACATCCAGCTCAATAGGTGCTTTCTTGACCTCATCTCTTGTAATTTCGAACCTTTCCAAGGTCACCTGGTTTGCTGCCACCCCTCCTAGCACCGTGACTTCTCCCTGTTCTATTGTAAAGACCTCCTGGAACCTTTTGTTGAGTTCTTCACACACCTCTTTGTCATTCTCTGTGTACCTGTCCTCGCCCACCCTAAGTTTCATCACCTGTTCCTTCACTGTTTTCTTCCTCCTGATGTGACTGTGTAGTAGCTTTGGTTCGGTCTTGGCTTTATTAGCTATATCATATTCATACCTTTTCTCAGCTGCTCTTCTCACACTAACATACTCGTTCCTGGTTCTCTGGTATCTCTCTCTACTTTCTGGTGTTCTGTAGTTACGGAAGTTCCTCCATGCCCTTTTGTTCAGCTCCTTTGCCTTCATACATTCCCTATTAAACCACGGATTCTTCCTTTGCTTCTCTGTTTTTTCCTGTTGGGCTGACACAAACCTGCTTACAGCCTCCTGACATTTTTGGGTGACATAGTCCAATCATGTCTTGTACAGACTTGGTTCCGAGTTCTGTGTCCCAATGTATATCCCATAGGAATTTATTCATCTCCTCATAGTTTCCCTTTCGGTACGCCAGCCCTTTGTTTCCCAGTTCTTTTTTGGGGGTGATAATTCGTAGCTCAACCAGGTACTCAAAGCTCAATACACTATGATCACTCATTCCCAAGGGGGGCTTCCAACTTAACTTCCCTTATATCCGACTCATTTAGGGTAAATATCAGATCAAGCAAGGCTGGTTCATCCCCTCCTCTCATTCTTGTCGGTCCCTTGACGTGTTGACTTAGAAAGTTTCTTGTTGCCACATCCAGCAGCTTAGCTCTCCATGTGTCTGGGCCTCCATGTGGGTCTCTGTTCCCCCAATCTATCTTTCCATGGTTGAAGTCTCCCATGATTAGTAGCCTGGATCCGTTCCTGCTAGCCACAGAAGCTGCTCTCTCTATTATATTGATGGTGGCCAAGTTGTTTCTATCATATTCATGTCTGGGTCTTCTGACATTCGGTGGGGGGTTATATATGACTACTATTATAATTTTCTGTCCTCGAGTTGCTATGGTGCCTGATATGTAGTCACTGAAACCTTCACAGTTCTGAATTACCATTTCTTCGAAACTCCAACCTTCTCTTAGTAGCAAAGCTACACCACCTCCTCCTCTCCCTTCTCTCTCTTTCCTCACTACATAGTAGCCCTGTGGAAACACTGCGTTTGTTATGGTGTTTGTTAGCTTTGTTTCTGTGAGTGCTATTATGTCTGGGTTTTCTTCTAGTGCCCATTCTCCGAGTTCACTTGTTTTATTATTAATTCCATCTATGTTAGTGTACATTGCCTTGAAGCTCACTTTCTTCAGTTCATTTTCTTGTCCCTTTCTTGGCGAGCATTCTGCTGGTGTGGGAAGCTTTTCAGTGGGTGAGATGATCTGTGAGGTGGTTTGCAGGGTTTCAGGGGAGTTTGGGGTGAGGGGTTGGGGTTTCATGGAAGGGGGGACAGGTAGGGTGTGGGTTAAGGAGATAGGGGGGACATGGAGGATACGGGGTGAGGGGGAGGAGGGATAGGGAGGGTATGGGATGAAGGGGGAGGGGGGGACAGGGGGGGGAAAGGTGGGAGGGGGGGACATGATGGGAATGGGGAAGGGATGACAGGGTAAGAATGGGGTGGGGGGGGGGAGGGAGGGTTGTATGGGGGCAGGTAGGGTGAGGGGAAGGGATGGTTTCTATGCAGAGGGGGGGGTGGTGGTGTTGCCCTCCCCTCTGGTGTTGCTGGGATGCTGGTTTTGGGTTCGCCTCTTGTCTCTGGGACTGTTGTGTTGGGGGCTGTGATTTCCTGGTTTGCTTCTCCCTCCCTGCACTTCCTCCTTGCCTCTGCTGCCCTGGCTCTCTCCTCCTTCGTCCTGTCCCTCTGTAGGAATACTTTCTTGTATCCCTTTCTTGTATCTAGTGTAATGACTCCTGGCCTATTCCCCTATCATACCTTTTTTTTAAGCTATGAATGGATTTATTAACTGCCCGAAACGCTATGCGTGCTAGTGACTTTACAAGAATGTAAAACTTCCTGTCTCTGTAATCTCATGAACCCAATGTACCTTCTTGTATATAAATAAATAAATTTAGCCTCTACAACCTGCTCCATTAGGCTATTCCATTTATTCAACCCATTCGCTAAAGGAAATCTTTCTAACATCTGTATGACACATCTGAGTCTCGAGCATCCATCCGTGCCCCCATGTTCTACTGATATTCATTGTAAACATCTGGATTATTTCCCACTTCTCCCGCCTTGTTTTGAACACCGTCAGGTTTAGTTTCCTCAGTCTCCAAGTCACTTGGTCATTCACTGTCATATTCCTTTTTATATGGCTGTAGGAGTTTCGGTTGTTTCTTTCCTATGGAGTCAATATCATTTTAATTGTTTCTTTCTGTCAGTCTTCTTATGTTTATGTAGTTGCTTTAGGTATTGTATGTACTAGCTTTATCTATAAATCCAACATTATGTTGGTAACTATACCTCTATGTACGTACATTTACCTGAATAAACATTTGATTTGATATGATTTGACTTGATTATGAATGCGTCTGTGGGGTCGGCCGCTGGTTGTAATGGACTTGAGTCGAGGACGGGTTGCTTTCAGTGTTACTTGAACCCTTAGGTTTGAATTGAACCTTGTCTGCCCGAGCTGTAAATGTAGGCACAGTATGGGGCCTTGAATAAGGCATGAAGCAGGGGATTTGCTTATAAGAAGTAAACATTTTATTGTGCCGGATAATAATGAGATCTACAAGGTATTTTTTATTCAGGGTTTCATGTTCATCCAATAGCTAAGCTAATTCTTCAACGGTCTTGTACAGAGCTTTACCTGCAGCTAACGCAATTGTCAATTTGACAGGCAAACATGAAAATAATTGTTTTATCAGAATAAACTGCTTTAAGGACTGAAAATTCCGAACATTAGTGGCATTCAATTACCTATCCAAAATGGTTTCCATTTCCCTGGCAAAAATCCGTAACTGTCTCTTCACTGTTACGTCTCAAATTTCGAAAATTCTGTCTATGTGCCTTTGCACACAATTCATAATCTTGCAGGATCCTATGTGAATGAATCTCGTAATCGAAACTGTTTTCAAAAAGTAGAAGGAAAAATCTCCTGGTCCTTCCCTCGTAACTGGCCTGCTCAATGGCAACCTATAAGTCTTTTGGCCTCTTTAGACTCGTGGCTAACTTGGAAAAGTGCAAAAGAATAACTCTGCATCCTTCCCATTAAAGTTTGTTTATTCGACCCCTTTTAGATTATTAACACCACCTAGGCTACCTGCAGACACATCACGACTCGGTAATTCAGCATCTCTTCTTCTCCCAGCTAACCGTATTTGGTCTGCAGCCATCTGATGCTGAATTTCTAACAGTTTAGTTCCTCCTCCTTCAATTTGGCCTAAAATTTCTTCTGTTCAGTTTCTTCTTTCTTTTGCTAAGTAGCCTCTCCAGCATCTAATTTTCTTTTCTTAGTTGTCTGTCTAGCTACCTCCTTCTCTGCCTCTATCTGCTTTAGCTTAATCTCTTCCCCCCGCCGTTTCACCTCTTTACCTTGAGGTGCTAATTTGGCAACTACCAAGTCAGTTTCACATTTAAACCTCTCTATCTGACTCCGTCTAATTTGAACTCCCATTTCCTGACGTGTGAATCTAGCACGCCTCTCTAACACATCAAGACAATCTTCATAAACTTCATCATCTAACTGGTTATCATCCACTAGATGTAATACAATGGTCCTTAAAACTGTATACTTAACCAAACGATTTGACCCTCCTAACTCTTAACACTTTCCCCAAACACAATTCGGCTGACTTATTTTAAGATTGTATTCTCTCAACAGAAGGACGGAGTAGTATTTCTTTCACGTGCTGCTCCATGGTAACACTTACATTCAATTATTGAACTTACATTAGAAAACAATAATATATAAGGAACTCGATAAATAAATTGCATGAGAGCAAGCAATGACACTCACCTTAACCGAAAATATGAATGATAAATAGATGATTGACAGGATAGAAGATGGGTAAAAGGATAGGTAGATGGATGGATAAATGGATAGATAGATGAATAGATAGATGGACGGATAGATGGTAAAGTAGGTGGATAGATGGGGAGATATATTTGAGAAATGTGTAGATTGATGGACAGATGGATGGATAGGATGGACGATTGATGGATAGATAGATGGACAGATATATCGATAGATAGATATATAGATAGATAGATAGGTAGGAGGACATGTGGGAGACAGACAGACAGACCCGGGGCAAAGCAGGGTATCCCACGTAGTGTATTGTACGAGAGACCGTCTTTCTGCCTGTCCTAAGCAGCAGACTCAAGGTGGAGACCCAGGGTGCAGACTCCTGGGTGCAGACCCCAGGGTGCAGACCCCAGGGTGCAGACCCCAGGGTGCAGACCCCAGGGTGCAGACCCAGAAAAGCGGCAGAGAGCGGAGGCACGGTGTTGAGATAAAGAGTCGAGTTACTGTGTGAAAGATTACAGCCTCGGCCTCCACTCTGTGCCTCCAATCTGTGTTTGCACACTATTTCCAACCTGGGCCTTCTTGTCTCCACCCTAAGTCTCCATCCTGAGTCTCAATCTTGAATCTTCATCCTGAGTTTACATCCTGAGTTTACAGACCGAGTCTTCTCCCAGAGTCTCCATCCTGAGTCATCCATCTCGTACATTCGAATGAAATAAATGAGATTCTAGGAGCAAGCTTCAGAAGAGCTATCTTGAGGTTATCTTGAGATGATTTCGGGGCCTTTTAGTGTCCCCGCGGCCCGATCCTCGACCAGGCCTCCACCCCCAAGAAGCAGACCGTGACAGCTGACTAATACCCAGGTACCTAATTTACTACTAGGTAACAGGGGCATAGAGTGAAAGAAACTCTGCTCATTGTTTCTCGCCGGCGCCTGGGATCGAACCCAGGACCACAGGATCACAAATCCAGCGTGCTGTCCGCTCGGCCGACCAGCTTCCGAGGTAGGATAACAGCTTTTGCTTGCAGTTTCACTGTGTACGTCATTTGATAACTCTTATGAACCCTAGTCGTAGTTAGAAAAAAACACCAGATAAAGAGAGAGAGTGAGAGAGAGTCTCATTTTCTGTGTGAGTCGTCTGGCTTATTCGGTATAGTTAGGAAAGGAAACATTGAATTAACTTTTTCATGACGTTTTGAGACTTTAGGAGAATTTCCTGTCCTCTTAACCTACCAGAGGACCCCCATAACTTACGGAAAACAAAAATCCCAACTTTAAAAAAAAAAAAATTCAAATTACGTCCATTTTCGGCCATATGGGCAAACAGCCAAATTCAGGCGTAATTTGTAAGTGGGCAGGTTGCATGCTTGACCTTGCCCAAAAGGCAGGCAGAAAACTTACAACCCTACAGCCCATCTCACACCTTTTTTACAGCAAGGGCTGAAAAACCTTATATGAAGCGCAAAGTTGCTCTCATCTAGAGTTAGTACCTCCTTTCCCGGATCGTCTGCCCCCCCCCCCACCCCCCGTCATTCATCAGACTATAGGATAAAGTGGAGAGCCGTGCAAGAAAGCTCATCTCTAGTCTTGACCAAATTTGGTGGGAACGGTCTGAACTTTGCCTACAATACCGTCGTGACGTTGGTGGTCTTACTATTATGTACAAGGTCAACATCCTCAAAATTCCGCACCTGGCCCAACTCCGTGGACTACCAGTAGTTGCCATACGTAGCACTAGGCTCTCTACCTTAAACAATCTCATGCTGGAAGTGCCTTCCACACGAACATCCATCAGTGATCATTCATTCTGAGGCTGACTCGCATCTGGAACTTGTTCGCTCAACAGTTTGATGAATGGAAGATCAGGTTATCTGATCACATCTAGGCTTTGGCACACATTTGGGTACAAGCTTATCCTGTTCCTTATATGATTGTTAATTAATGTTGTTAATGAATAAAGTTTAATCCCATTGATGCATATAATTTGGTTTCTAGGAGTATGATTCAACTGAGCTGAGGAAGGAATACAACTCTTTCTTGCAGTTTCACCAGACACGTCATTTAATGTATCCCTATGAACCCTGGTCTTAGTTTAAAAAAAATAGAAGAGATGGAAAGAAAGAGTGAAGCAGAGGAGGGAGACTGAGAAGGAGACAGTGGGGAGAGAGAGACTGGGAGAGAGGAAGACGAAAAGAGGTAGTGATTAACGAAGAGAGGGAGGACGAAGTGGAGAGGTAGAGAGAAACGGGGAGAGGGAGACAAGAGATTGGGGAAGAGGGTGAGAGATTGGAAGATAAAGGACACATGGAGGAAGAGACAGAGGGGTAAAGAGAGAGGGAGACATTATGGGAACCTAAAAGGGATCCGTGGGTGCTTACCCTTGGTCCCTACCCACTCCCTGACCCCCAATCCATGACCCGCACCCAATTCCTGACCTTCATCCACTCCCTGAGATAATTTACTCCCCATCTCCAACTCATTCCTTGACCCCTGCCCACTCATTGACCCCCCCACACAATCCATGACACCAACTCACTTCCTAGTGCTTTCAGAACCAGAAAGTGTTTCTTTGGAAGTGAGTGATGAAACTTCTATTGTGTCTAGCCTGTGCAGCTGCCCGAAACGCTTTGCGTAATAGTGGCTTTAGGCATTGTATGTACTAGCTCTATCTATAAATCCATCAACGTTTTGTATCTCACCTTGTATGTATCTACTTTACCTGAATAAATATTAGATTTTTTTTATTTGAGCTACCCGTACATAAGATTCTAAGCTAAAGGGTGATCCTACCATTATGACCCTTGATGGAGGGAAGGCTGACAAAACTTCAAAGGTCGACTGGGAGGTCGAATTTGATCACTCGGTTTAAGCTCATCTGGGTGATTTTTTGTATTTTCAGTCTCATACCTTGTGTCAACTACAAAAACCTGACCCAAGCTTGTTTGTTTTGATGAGGCTGTGTTAGTGACTGATGCGCTGGAGAACGGTTTTCGGCATTTGCTCCAGAATCAGCTTCTGATGTGACGATGTAGACCAAAAAGTCTCCCTCTTCAGAGGACTGTGAGAGTGTTATCAAACGTGTCGTCCCAAAAGCATATCGGGAACAAGTGCTCCCGGTTGTTCACAACGACCCCTTGAGTGGTCATCGGGGAATTAACGAGATGTACTTAAATCTACCAAATACTCTTTCTGGCCAAGAATCAAAAGGATATTACTAGGTATCGTCGCCAGTGTTTGACACACCAAATAGTGGACAAACCAAGCTAATCGCTTCCTAAAGCTCCACTGTATCCATTTATTTTTGGTCCCCACCCCCCCCCCCCCCCCCGTGAACCGTCTATATAGTAATTGATTGTGAATGATCACTCCCATGGGCCAGGTCCGGTCATCTCTATCTTATCGCAATAATGTGTGCCATAACCAGATTTCCAGAGGCATATCATGTACGAAATTGCAGAAACAGAACTGTCATCTAGTAAAGTTGTCCATGTTATTTGGGCTGCCCCGTGTGATCCAGACGCACAAGGGAGCAACTTCCGTTCTTTACAATTTAAAAAGTTTTGTGATAAATATAATATTACACACAAATTTTCCAGTCCTTATCATCAACAAAGTCAAGGTGTTTTGGAGAAATTTCATCAAACCCTGAAACAAATGCATTTCTGGAGAATATTCTTGACACAACCACGATTAGAACTTACGTTTAGTCCTTTTTCCAGCTCGTGATGGGTTACAGCACTACATGGGGGTATTGTCCCTTTGGCTTGGTTTTCAGTCACCAAGTGAGAGGACTTCTCCAGATGCTGTGAGAGAAATTAATGGGTAATATGTCTCTCACTGATGGGAGACATTTGCTGAATGACGTAAAGACGACGCTGTAGCGGAACAGGCAAGTGACAAGGAAGCATCTGGAGAAGACCCAAAACAAGATGAAAGAACACCATGATACAAAATTCAAGATTAAGTACAGAAGTTTCGAACCAGATAATTTTGTTCTAGTATTGAAACCTGAAGTGGAGAGTTCCTTGGATCATCTGTTTGTGGGTTCATATCAGGAAATGTCAAGAATTACATGATTTGACATATAAAGTTCGGTGTTTGGAGGGCCCAAACAAATCCTTGTAGTACACATAAATAGACAAATATCAAGGGCCAAAACCAATGGCAAGTAAAGTTCAAGATGTATCTTCACTTGTTCCAGGAGCAAGTGATGAAGTGTTTAACCCTAAATTTTGCTGTTCTAATTTTGTGGTGATGTTGGAACACTTGGAGGCTGAGAAATGCGGGGAGATGCAAACTCCGTTAGACAAGTTTGTTTGATTGGGGAAATGCCAACCCAAACGACTCTCCTTAGACATGATATACAGCTCACAGACCTCACTTATTCGATTGCACCCATATTGAGTGTCACCAGAGATGAAGGACATTATGCAGCAGGAAGTAGAGTTCCACCTGCATCATGATCTCATTCGACCCAGCCAAAGTTCCTGGAGTTCACCTTGTTTTTTGGTGCCTGAACCTCATGGGAAATGGCGTCTGTGTATTGACTAGAGGCGACTGAGTTAGGTAATTGACTACCTGTTGACGATTTCGGAGATCAGTGTCCCCGAGGCCGGATCTCTGATCAGGTCTCCTGGTTGCTGATTGATCAACCAGGCTTGAACTGTAATCTGTGATGGATAACTTTCCCTCTTTCTTTGCTTGAAATCTGCATTGACCAGTTTGGTAACAGTCAATTTATATCTCTACTCATTCTGTCAAAAGGTTACCACCAGGACTGAGCTAGTGAAGCGATTGTAAAGCCAGATGGTACCTATCAATATAATGTAACGCCCTTTGGGTTATGCCCCTGCAACCTTTCAAAGACATAAATTTGATTCTGCAGGACATTACAAATTGCCTTTCCTATTTAGACGATATAGTTCTACTTAGTGATTCCTGGCAGGAACATCTAGTAGGACCTAGAAAGTTATTTACAGATCTTAAAGCTTTCAACCTCACAGATAATATTGAAAATGTGATTTTACCAGAGAGACTGTTGTATATGTAGGGCATGAGGTTAGTCAAGGTAAGGCAATGATTCAACATGATAAAATAAGTGCCATTGTAAATTTACCTGCAAGAACAGGTACAGAGATTTTTGGATGCAAGTGCCTATTACGGTAGGTACTGCAAAAAAAATCAATAATGGCGTCACCACTTACTGACTTATTGCAGAAGAATGTAAAATTTAAATGGACAACAGGGACAGGATTCATTCAATAAATTGAAAAGTATTTTGTCCTCATCCCTGCATTAGTAAGTCCTCAACTTAATCAATATTTTATTGTGTGAATCGATGCTTCAGGTTCAGGGCAGGTGCTGTCCTGCTCAAGTAGGTCCTGCTCAAGTGCAGCATCCGGTATTATTTTTTCTAAGAAACTTAATACGACCCAATGAAATTTCTCAGTGGTGGAGAAAGAAGCATTAGCCCTGGTTTTAGCCTGTTAAGTGTTTGAAATTGACCTCCTAGGAAACAGAGTCGATGAGTACACTGATCATAACCCCTTGGGTTTTATAAACAAAATGAAACTGAAAAAAACTGAAAATTAAGATGGGCTTAGTTCCTACAGGAATTCAATCTTAACATTCAATACATTCCTGGTAGACTAAATATTTTAGCAGATATCTTATCCCAGGGTTTCCTTCAGAAGACTCTAAGTACGTTGTTATGTGTGTTGTCATTTCAAGATTTATGCCTTACTAGGTGTACCCGGCCACGCGTTGGGTATGGAGGGGACACGGGGCCTTTGCGTGTCCTCGTGTCCCCTCCACTCCCCCTTCCACCGTCTCCTCGTTCTCCCAACCATTCCCCACTTCCCCGTCCCCTAGTCCTCCCTCTCCATTCCCCCTCCCCCATCCCATCGTCCGCCCCACCATCCCCCCCCCCACTCCCCCACCCTCTCATCCTCCCCACCATCCCCCAACTCCCCCGTCCCCTCATCCTTCTCACCATTACCCCTACCCCATCACATCGTCCTCCCCACAATTCCCCACTCTCTCTTACAAAGCATTCCCAAATGATATGATGTTCCCATCAGAAAAATGGGAACATCAAATGATCTAATGTTCCCATCACTGAAAAATAAAAACAGTTAAAAACAAAAACAAATGGAAAACAGTAAAAAAAAATAAAAAATAAAAGATACTCATGAAATGAATGGTACGGTAAACAACACAGCCCAATTCCAATGCAATGTCACACAAAATAATTAAATCAAAATGAAAATATATCGAAATCTATGAAAATTGAATTGAATTTTCATTGAAATGTAATCGTAAAATATTTAGTATAGCGTGTTGCTCTTACGTGCAACAGATGGCACTGTTAAAAAAACATGTTTTTTACATGTCATAGATGTGGCATCTATATAGTAGATATATAAAAACACGCGCCTATTACAATGCATCGTTGTGTAAAAATTTCAAAGCAATCGGAAAAGAGTTTTCGAAGATTTCCCTCACATGGAAAACAAAGTTTTTCATAAAAAGCATGCTTTTTCCCGTCACAGACGTGACATCTATATAGTCTATATATAAAAACTCGCTCGGATGCAAATGGAACGTTGTGTGAAAATTTCAAAGTTCTCAGTGAAGAACTTTCAGTGATTATCGATTTTGAACAAATGAACATTTACATTTTAATTTATATAGATTGTTCGATGTTTTCTTGATTGTTCATTGATTATACCTATCGTGTTATGTGATGTGTTTATTCTTAATGTTCCTTGTTTGCTGTCCATGTATGTTACCAAAATGTGTACACTACTCAGAATACACATTTACTTCATAATGGAGGGAAGTTATGACCCAATGTATACCAGATGTTACTGGATACACTGAGACATAACTATATTAATCAATTGTGCATATGACACCAGTTATTTATATGTACTGTGCAGTAATCTGCATTGTTATACACCTTGTGAGTGGATAACAATGTAGCGTCTGTTGTAAGTGTGCATTTGTTTGTGTTCGTTTGTGTGTTTGCTTCTCATGCTTCAGTGCAGCCAACCCTTGCGATTGTGGATTGCCAATGTTTATTAAATTATTAATATATGTTACTGTTATTGTATGCAACAAACATCTGCATATGTTCTAGTCTTTGAAGTTCTTTGCTCAGGTTTATTTAGTTGTTCATTATTAAGTTGTTCATTATACCTCGAGTGAGTATAATGTATTATTATATGTTGGTTTTGTGTAGGTGACCTGTGGGGGGTGAACGAGCTGCCTTCGTTCACTGGTCTAGGTTATTTTGAAGTGTAAGGAGGGAACGTTTTGTGCTCTGATGAGCCAGTTGTAATAAATAGTTTTTATTCTATGTCGGGTAAGGTAGGACAGTGATTATTTGTGGATGATAGTGTTTAAGTTATCATTGTATATTTATAAATATCTTTACTTGAAATTCTCGTGGTTAAGTGACGTGATATATATTCCTTTGTTGGGACTTAGTCCTTTTTTCAAGTAATTTGGGGCTCTAACTTTTGCAAGAAGTGCTGACTTTGCCAGTCCAGTTGGGACTTCGTTTTATCAGGGCAAAGTGTTTAGTTTCAGTGACTTGTTGCTTTGTTAATGTTAATGATGTAAAGTTGCCCCGCATTGCTTACCGGATGTTTTGAGTCCACTTAGACTGATTTTGTATAGTCGGGCGCCTGACAGTTGTATAGTAATATAATAAAGTATTGGAACACTGGGTGCAACACAGCTGAGCGGACAGCGCTTCGGATTCGTAGTACTGAGGTTCCGAGTTCGATCCCCGATAGAGGCGGAGACAAATGGGCAAAAAGTTTATTTCACCATGATGCCCCTGTTACCTAACAGTAAATAGGTACCTGGGAGTTAGACAGGTGCTACGGGCTGCTTCCTGGGGATGTGTAACAAAAAGGAGGCCTGGTCGAAGACCGGGTAGCGGGATCGCTAAGCCCCGAAATCATCTCAAGATAACCTCAAGATAAGAAGTCCTTAGTTACTGGATTTTGAATGACATTACAATTAATTCAACTTTGACCACAACTCGGATGCACTTCACTTGCTGCCATGTGTACCCATGTTGTTAAGTGTGTCTAACTAGCAACAACCAGCTGCCGTGACAAGTGTCAGTGAGATTAACATTATTATTAACTTTTTGTGGTAAATATCTTGTAAATAGGTGTTGTCATGTTCGATATGTTCATCCCAGTAAACCTGTGTCATGACAGAGCACAGACTGGAGGCAAGAGGTAGGACACATAGGATGGAAGCACCGGATGGAATCACATGGTGGAGGCACAGGATGACAACACATGGCGGAGAAACCGGGAGGATGCACAATTTGGTGACATAGGGTGGAAACACTGAGTGGAGACACACGATGAAAACACCAATTTGAGAAAACAGGGTGGAGGCAAAGGGTTGAGCCATAGGGTAGGGGAACATAGTGGAGACCCAGGGTGGAGACGCAGGGAAGGGACACGGGGTAGAAGCACAGGGTGGTGACACAGGTTGGAAGCCCAGGCTGGAGATATTGGGTAGAGATACAGAGTGGGGGATAGAGAGTGACGACACAGGGTGGAAACAACGGTTGTATGCAAAGGGTAGAGGCACAAGTGAAGACACCGGATGAAGGCACAGGGGATAAGAACAAGGTGGAAGCACAAGTGGAGGCACAGGGGTGAAGACACGGAGGACTGTTACATGAAGCTGCAGGGAGGATAGAGAGAGAGAGAGAGGGGCGGGGGTGGAAGATGTTTTACACTGCCTGAGTTATTGCAGGCAGCTAATTGGCGTCAAGCCTGGATCCTGAGACTGTACATTAACCCGGGGGAGTTACGGCCGCCCCGCCACACGGTATTCCAGCCGAGTGCTGAGGACTGGTGCAGCAATGTGGTGACTGGTACAGTTGGCAGTGTAGTGACCAGTACAGTTGTCAGTGTAGTGACTGGTGCAGTTGTCAGTGTAGTGACCGGTACAGTTGTCAGTGTAGTGACTGGTACAGTTGTCAGTGTAGTGACTGGTACAGTTATCGGTGAAGTGTATGGTCCGTTGTCAGTGTAGTGACTTGTCAATTGACATTGTAATGGACTGGTGCCGTTGTCAATGTAGTGACTGGTTAATTGTCAGTGTAGTGACTGACGCAGTTGTCAGTGTAGTGGACTGGTGCAGTTGTCAGTGTAGTGACTGACGCAGTTGTCAGTGTAGTGACTGGTCAATTGTCAGTGTACTGACTGGTCAATGTTGTGACTGGTACAGTTGTAAGTGTAGTGACTGGTACAGTTGCTCAGTTGTATTGACTGGTACAGTTGGAAGTGTAGTGACCCGGTACAGTTGGAAGTGTAGTGACTGGTACAGTTGTCAGTGTAGTGACTGATACAGTGGAAGTGTAGTGACTGGACAGTTGGAAGTGTAGTGACTGGTACAGTTGCCAGTGTAGTGACTGGTACAGTTGCCAGTGTAAGTGACTGGTACAGTGGAAGTGTAGTGACTGGTACAGTTGGAAGTGTAGTGACTGTTACAGTTGGAAGTGTAGTGACTTGTACAGTTGCCAGTGTAGTGACTGAGGCAGTTGTCATTTTAGTGACCAGTACAGTTTCAGTGTAGTGACTAGTTCCAGTTGTGAGTGTTGTGAGTGGTACAGTTGTCACTGTAGTGAATACAGTCATCATTTTTTCCAGTTTGTCCATGTTCAGATTTTTAAAAATCATAGTTCAGACTTTCTAATTTCATATATATATATATATATATATATACGTAGGTATATATATCTATATATATATATATATTATATATCTACATATATATATATATATATATATATATATATATATATATCTATATATTATATATATATATATATATAATATATCTACATATATATATATATATATATATATATATATATTTATATAAATATATATATATATATATATATATAGTATATATCTATATATATATATATATATATATATATATATAATATATATATATATATTATATATATATATATATATATATATATATTATATATATTATTTAGTATATTTTGGTAGCAGTCTTTCCTGTAGACATATATTATTAAATATGACCGAAAAAGTAAGAGTTAATAATTTCTAACACGAATTTTCCTCAATCTTCGTACATTACGCTTCACTGTTGGAGGTAAATCAAAAATTAATTCTCCAAAATTCATTTTTATTTCTAGTCTGACGCGACACGGGCGCGTTCGTAAAACTTATTACATTTTCAAAGACTTTAGTTCACAAATACACAACTGAATAGAACTTACGTATCTCCGATTTTATATCTACATTTGAGTGAGGTGGGAGGGGTGATGTGGCATTAACACAAGACAGAACAAGAGGGGATATTAATAGGGTATTAAAAGTATCAACACAAGACAGAACACAAACAATGGGTATTGAATAGAAGTGTTTGTAGAAAGCCTATTGGTCCATATTTCTTGATGCTTCTATATTGGAGCGGAGTCTTGAGGTGGGTAGAATATAGTTGTGCAATAATTGGCTGTTGATTGCTGGTGTTGACTTCTTGATGTGTAGTGTCTCGCAATCGTCAAGCCGCCTGCTATCGCTATATCTATCGATGATTTCTGTGTTGTTTACTAGGATTTCTCTGGCGATGGTTTGGTTGTGGGAAGAGATTATATGTTCCTTAATGGAGCCCTGTTGCTTATGCATCGTTAAACGCCTAGAAAGAGATGTTGTTGTCTTGCCTATATACTGGGTTTTTTGGAGCTTACAGTCCCCAAGTGGGCATTTGAAGGCATAGACGACGTTAGTCTCTTTTAAAGCGTTCTGTTTTGTGTCTGGAGAGTTTCTCATGAGTAGGCTGGCCGTTTTTCTGGTTTTATAGTAAATCGTCAGTTGTATCCTCTGATTTTGTCTGTAGGGATAACGTTTCTATTAACAATATCTTTCAGGACCCTTTCCTCCGTTTTATGAGCTGTGGAAAAGAAGTTCCTGTAAATAGTCTAATAGGGGGTATAGGTGTTGTGTTAGTTGTCTCTTCAGAGGTTGCATGGCTTTTCACTTTCCTTCTGATGATGTCTTCGACGAAAACCATTGGAGAAGCCGTTATTGACTAGGACCTGCCTTACCCTACAGAGTTCTTCATCGACTTGCTTCCATTCTGAGCTGTGGCTGAGAGCACGGTCGACATATGCGTTAACAACACTCCTCTTGTACCTGTCGGGGCAGTCGCTGTTGGCATTTAGGCACATTCCTATGTTTGTTTCCTTAGTGTAGACTGCAGTGTGGAAACCCTTCGCCCTTTCCATGACTGTTACATCTAGAAAGGGCAGCTTCCCATCCTTTTCCATCTCGTAAGTGAAACGCAGCACGGAACTCTGCTCAAATGCCTCCTTCAGCTCCTGCAGATGTCTGACATCAGGTACCTGTGTAAAAATGTCGTCAACATACCTGCAGTATATGGCCGGTTCAAGTTCATGTCGACTAAGACTTTTGTTCGAGACACTCTGTCGGCTATCATGTATCGTGATACATGAGTGTATTGTGATCCAGCCTGTACTCCTCTTGACATACCCGAAAATATTCTAAGGAAACTACTCCAAGCTTGTACTAAAGAGGCACCCTTCTTGAGCCCGGATGGGCACATGTATAAGCAAGTAGATGGGGTCGCCATGGGTTCTCCCCTAGGTGTCCTGTTTGCAAACTTCTATATGGGTACCATCGAACAAAAAGTCTTAGTCGACATGAACTTGAAACCGGCCATATACTGCAGGTATGTTGACGACATTTTTACACAGGTACCTGATGTCAGACATCTGCAGGAGCTGAAGGAGGCATTTGAGCAGAGTTCCGTGCTGCGTTTCACTTACGAGATGGAAAAGATGGGAAGCTGCCCTTTCTAGATGTAACAGTCATGGAAAAGGGCGGAGGTTTCCACACTGCAGTCTACACTAAGGAAACTAAACATAGGAATGTGCCTAAATGCCAACAGCGGACTGCCCCGACAGGTTCAAGAGGAGTGTTGTTAACGCATATGTCGACCGTGCTCTAAGCCACAGCTCAGAATGGAAGCAAGTCGACGAAGAACTCTGTAGGGTAAGGCAGGTCCTAGTCAATAACGGCTTCTCCAATGGTTTCGTCGAAGACATCATAAGAAGGAAAGTGAAAAGCCATGCAACCTCTGAAGAGACAACTAACACAACACCTATACCCCCTATTAGACTATTTTACAGGAACTTCTTTTCCACAGCTCATAAAACGGGAGGAAAGGGTCCTGAAAGATATTGTTAATAGAAACGTTATCCTACAGACAAAAATCAGAGGATACAACTGACGATTTACTATAAAACCAGAAAAACGGCCAGCCTACTCATGAGAAACTCTCCAGACACAAAACAGAACGCTTTAAAAGAGACTAACGTCGTCTATGCCTTCAAATGCCCACTTGGGGACTGTAAGCTCCAAAAAACCCAGTATATAGGCAAGACAACAACATCTCTTTCTAGGCGTTTAACGATGCATAAGCAACAGGGCTCCATTAAGGAACATATAATCCTCTTCCCACAACCAAACCATCGCCAGAGAAATCCTAGTAAACAACACAGAAATCATCGATAGATACAGCGATAGCAGGCGGCTTGACGTTTGCGAGGCACTACACATCAAGAAGTCAACACCAGCAATCAACAGCCAATTATTGCACAACTATATTCTACCCACCTCAAGACTCCGCTCAATATAGAAGCATCAAGAAATATGGACCCAATAGGCTTTCTACAAACACTTCTATTCAATACCCATTGTTTGTGTTCTGTCTTGTGTTGATACTTTTAATACCCTATTAATATCCCCTCTTGTTCTGTCTTGTGTTAATGCCACATCACCCCCTCCCACCTCACTCAAATGTAGATATAAAATCGGAGATACGTAAGTTCTATTCAGTTGTGTATTTGTGAACTAAAGTCTTTGAAATGTAATAAGTTTTACGAAACGCGCCCGTGTCGCGTCAGACTAGGAAATAAAAATGAATTTTGGAGAATTAATTTTTGATTTACCTCCAACAGTGAAGCGTAATGTACGAAAGATTGAGAAAATTCGTGTTAGAATTATTAATCTTACTTTTTCGGTCATATTTAATATATATAGATATATATATATATATATATATATATTATATATATATATATATATATATATATATATATATATATATATATATATATATATATATATATATATATATATATATATAGTGTGTTGTACCTAGTAGCCAGAACGTCGTACTCGGCCTGCTATGCAAGGCCCGATTTGCCTAATAAGCCAAGTTTCCTAAATTAATATATTTTCTCTAATTTTTTTCTTATGAAATGATAAAGCCTACCCATTTCATTATGCATGAGGTCAATTTTTTTTATTGGAGCTAAAATTAACGTAGATATATGACCGAACCTAACCAACCCTACCTAACCTATCTTTATAGGTTAGGTTAGGTTAGGTAGCCGAAAAAGCTAGGTTAGGTTAGGTTAGGTGGGTTAGGTAGTCGAAAAACAATTAATTCATGAAAACTTAGCTTACTAGGCAAATCGGGCCTTGCATAGTAGGCTGAGAAGTGCGTTCTGGCTACTAGGTACGACATATATGTATATATATATATATATATATATATATATATATATATATATATATATATATATATATATATATATATATATATATATATATAGTATATTTTGGTAGCAGTTTTCATTATGGTTTTAGTAGTTTGTATAAGGACTACCAAAATAGGAGGAAATTGAAATAAGTTTATTGAGGTAAAGTAGACACAAAGGGATGAGGTAGCTCAAGCTGTTCTCACCCCGTTCAGTACACCGTGTTCATACATATATATAGATACATCACAAACAATAGACATATTACCGAACATTCTGAGTGATAAACATATACATTTCTTCCTTTACACATGTAGTATGTTTACAGACGTACACACAAATATTTTTATGACTAGGTATATAAATAATTTGCAATTCAGGTATCAGTGATCACAAAGCTGTTCAAGATGTTCATAGCACTAGGCAGGCAGCCAAGGCCCACAGCCATTGTTTGGTCCATCTAAGAATATTGAAATGACTTATCATTTTCCTTTACAAAATAAACTTGTGGTCCTAAATCCTGTAAATTCATTTACAGGATTTAGGACCAGAATTCTGATAATAGCAGCAATGTGGTGAGAATTAACGCTGTGCTTAGTATGGTGTGAGGAGTCGTCTTGGCAGGGAAGTGGCGTCGTCAGCTGACTGTGTGTGACTGCCACTGTTATTGTCTGGACTCACCATACCAACTTAGTTGTTCGTTATGGTGAACACAAATGTAGATACTTATTTATAGCATGTGTATATAGTGTAATAACAGCACAAACAGTATACTGGGAGAAGCCATTTTGTTAGTGAGGTGGTGTCGTCGTCTGCTGGCTAATGATTGACTTGTATCATGCCGGTTATGGTGACCGCTATGCTGTTTGGACACCATGCCAGCTTAGTTATACAGTTATGGAGAACAAAATATCTACATACTTATTTATAACGTGTGTATATATTGTAATAACATGGAAAGCCAACACAAAGAAATCACAATTGCGTGATACATCAAATGAACAAATCCACAAGTGCCCTTGTGGATTTGTTCATTTGATGCATCAAGCAATTGTAATATCTGTGAGTAATGAAGTAGGGGCGAAGAGGGAGAACGGCCTATTGACATAGTTCGAGTGCAGGGGGGGGGGGAGTTGTATAAAACCCTGGTTTGTGCCTCGGAGAGACTGCAGGATCCAGTAAGTTCAGTAGAACTTCGGTTTCAACTCCTTTTGACCATGTCATAGCTCAGTCGATTAAGGCAGCGTCTGGGATGCTCTCGGACGCAGGTTCGAATCCTCGTCACGTCCCTTGTGGATTTGTTCATGGAAAGCCAATCTACTGTGCCAAAATATTTTTGCTTACAGAAAGAGTGTGGGAACCACAGAATGCCTTACCTCCCTCCTAGCTCAAATCAATGACAAACCAGAATCCTTATTTTTCTGGACCTAGAAAAAACCTTCCAGCTTGATGGGTGGCTGCTGGGAAGCGAGCCCCCCCCCCTACCTCACCCGTGTGGCCCCGGTACACAAGGACCTACCGCGGGCTGCCTGTGTGGTGTTCGATCTTCAATCAATAGTGGAATCATAGGGAGCATGAAAGAGTGTTGAATGTATACCGGTATTTTCAAAGTGAGTACTCAAAGTTATTAATTTCTGTATCATTTCATCTGAAGTGCTGGAGTTTCTTTGTGCTGAGTTTGAGTCAGCCTGACGGTCTGTTGTTTTTCATAATCCCCCCTCCCCATCAGGCCCGTTGGCCCCGTGAGGGGGCTTGCTGGTCAGCTGCCGGAGTGTGATGCTCCATGGGACAGTTCTCTGTCCTTTTGTGGCCTGATGCTCCTGCTGCTGTCTTTTCCAATTGTGCTGGATCGCTTTTCCTTTTCCTTATGTTCCGTTTTTCTCCCCCTTCTCCTATCTGCTTGTCGTTTCCTGCCAGTCATTTGCTTGTTTTGATTATTCTTTTGGACTTCTTCTATTTTGACGCCCGGGTGTTTGGGTAAGCATACTCTTGCACCCGTAGAACTGTAGTACCCAACGTCGAAAGCGAGGGGAACCATTTATTGTCAATCCCCCTTTCATCACTAAACCCGATCTCGACGGACTGACGGTTCTTAAGGTGGCGTTTGCGGGGTGTATACTCACGACGCTCCCCTAGGAGGCCCCTGGCATGATCGGCGATAGCTTCTTGTTGGGTGTCCTGCCTCTAATTGTGGCTCCATGGTGGGTATGGGGGCTCATTCGTGAATGAAAGTTCTTCTATTCGTCCTGATGTCTAATTCTGTTTCTCTTCTACCTTGTCAGGCTCGTTGGGTGGGCGACCAAGCCCCCGAGTCGGACCGTGTTGGAAGACTGGGATCTGTAGCCCCCTGCTACATTGAGCCCCAACCTTGCTCCTCCTTTGACCCTCGTGACTACTCTCGGCTCCCCTCCCTCCGCTGTGGTTGCGTCGAGCCCCAAGCCCCAGTGGTGATCACCTCGTCCTCTGGCACGGCTCTAGTCTGTCTCTAGTTGTGACTACTGCACCTTTTACATGTCTCTCCTTCTACACCTTCACCTTCTACATGTCTCTAGTTGTGACTACTGCACCTTTTAACCCCTCTCTCTCTGGGGGTTCTCAACGCCGTCGTTGACACGGCTGCACTCGCTCGATTCCTTCTCGTACTGATGCGTATCAAGCCTTGTTTGGTCCCGCTTCATTGGCTAAAACTTTGATCTCCTCCCTCATGATTCTGCACCTCCTGATGATTTCTCCCTCCATAGGCATCTTGTTGATTCAGTAGATGCCTCTATTACTTTCCACTCCACCCGTCTCGGTACATGTGTCGTTGCTGCTCCTTCTCAGGATGCAGCCTCCCGCTTGGCCGCCTTGTCCTGCATTGGCGAGACCCCTGTTTGGGTCTCCAAGAACGCTCGGTTGAATGCCAGTGTTGGTACTATTCTCCTCCCACCCCATGTTGCGACCGGTGTTCGGAATCTCCAGGACTGCCACGATGATATTCGGCATATCCTCGATTCCCAAGGCCATTCTGTCCTCCAGATAGACACGTTTACTCGTCCCCTTCGGGTTGTGAAGATTACCTTTGATGGTAGGACCCTTCCACCGTCTGTCATTCTTGCTGGTGCCAGATGCTCTGCCCAGGAATACATTCCCTCTCCTCGGCTCTGTAATAAGTGCTGGAGGTTTGGGCATGGTGCCCTCCGCTGCCCTGGTACTGTCTTTCTCTGTCCTTTGTGTGGGGGCGAAGGTCTCCCTAAGTCGGAGTGCACTTCTCCCCAGGCTCGCTGCCTCAACTGCGGTGAGGCCCACCCTACCTTCTCCCGTGCGTGTATACATCACGAGCTTGAGGGAGCCGTCCTCAACTTGAAGCACTGGGAGCGTTTGTCTTTTCATGAGGCGAGGCGCAAAGTTCGCCATCTCCCACCTTATGCTAACGTCTCTTATGCTCGCTTCATGTGCTCTTCCTCTCCGCGTCCTTCCCAACTTCCTCAGACTCAAAACCGTTTCCAGGCCTTGGACCCTGACACGCCCACTGCCCCCTCCTCTGTTCCTTTGAGCTCTGTCCCGAAGGGTCCCCCTTCTGGTCCTCTGTCTGGGGTTCCCCTTCTTTCTGCCCGGTCTGTCATGTCTCCTGTATCTTCTTCCTCGTCTCCCTCTGATCCTCCTTCCCATCCTTCTCTTCCGTCTATTGGCTCTCCACGCCGCCTGTCAGTACGGGCTGATGTTCATCGCTCTCCCAACGGCTGTCGTGTATGCTCTCGTTCTGCTTCTCCTGTTGAGATGATAGAATCCGTTGCCCAGTACGTACTTACTGGGACACCTATCTCTTTGAGTCAGAAGTGAAAGCTTGGCTCCTCTCCTTCCTCCTCCCCGGTGGGTAAAAAGGCTTTGCTTTCTTTCTTGCCCCCTACTTCTGACTCTCTCGCTCTGTCCCCTCCTGTTTCGGTGGTTCCGCTCCGTTCCTGCTATGGAGGTCTCTTTGGCCCCCGCTTCCCTCTCGGTTGGTGCCCTTACTGAGGTGCATGCCCTGGTTTCTGTCCCTCCTGCTGCTGTCCTTGACCCTCGGTTGTCCCCCCCCCCCTTCCTCCTCCAGACCCTACTAGTCTGCTCCTGGTCGGTCCTCTAGCTCCCTTCCCTTATTCTTTACTCAGTTTACCCATGGCCCCCTAACCCTGACCCTGATCCTACGCTTCTTTAATGTGCTGTGTTCCCTTTTTGTCTTTGTTTCTTCGTTGTTCTCTGTTGTTGTCCTTTCTCTTCTCGGCGATGTCTATTCTTCAATGGAACGTTCATGGTTATTACGCCAATTTCCTTGAACACCAGGTTCTGATTTCGCGGTTTTCGAACCTTTGTGTCTGTCTCCAGGATCTGATGCTTGGTGCTCGTCCTGGTTGCATTCGTGGCTATTCCTTTCTCTTCCCCCTTCCCCCAGGTATTACTGGGGCTCCTAACTCTTCTGCTCTCTTGATTCGCTCTTATGTTCCCTTTGTCCCCTTACTTTTTCCTTCGCCTCTCCATTGTTCTGCTGCTCGTATCTATGTGAGGAAATGGTAAAGCGTTTGTTCCATTTATTTCTCCCCTCCCCCTTCCTGAGTGTCCCGCTTTCTCTTCCCGATCTGAAACACCTACTGGACTCCTTACCGAAGTCTGTGCTCCTGCTAGGTGATTTCAATTGTCGTCATTCCCTTTGGAGTGATGTTCTGACAAACACCCGGGGTCGCCTTCTTGAGCCGTTCATCCTTTCTTCTTCCCTGTCTCTTCTGAATTCTGGTGAGCCCACGCATTTGGACTCTCTGAATTGCACCCTTTCCTGTCTTGATCTTTCTCTTTGCTCATCTAATCTTTACTTAGATTTCACATGGCAGGTTCTTGATGACCTCCATGGCAGTAAACATTTCTCCATCCTTGTTACCTTTTTCTCTTACCGAACTGGGTTCCCACTTTTATTCTGTTAGCTCTGGTTTTCATCTTCCCCCAATCTTTCCTTCTTCGTAAACCTGTCCTTGAATTTCGTCCTTTGGATTTCTGAACTCATCTTTGACTTCCCTATAACGATCCCTTCTCTCTCTCTGAACTTCGGTCTGCCCTGGCCCTCTGCGGTTCTACGGCGGCGGGCTCCGATGGCATTCATTTCGAGATGCTTCGCCATCTCTCTCCATGCACGTCTCAGTATTTACCGAGTCTGATAAATCGGATCTGGGAGTCGTCGTCAGTCCCTGAAGACTGACTCGATGCCGTTGTCCTCCCTGTTCGCAAACCGGGGTCTCTGGGAACATCCCCTAAGGACTTTTGCCCTATTGCCCTCACAAGTTGTGTCTGCAAACTCTTTGAACGTATGGTTGACGTTCGTCTGATGTAGTTCTTAGAACACCATCGCCACTTCTCCCCTTCTCAATTTGGGAAGTGCCGAAGTGCCACAGCACAACAGATGTCCTGGTGAACTTGGAGGTCTATATTCGTACTGCTTTTGCTGCGAAGACCTCCGTTGTTGCCGTCATTTTTGACCTGGAGAAGGCATATGACACTGCTTGGTAATATCATATTCAATCCCAACTTCATTCTTTTGGCCTTCGTGGTCATCTCCCTCTTTCTCCGCAGCTTCCTCTCTCGTCGTTCCTTTCGGGTGCGACTTGGTACTGCTCTCTCTGCCTCTTTTCAGCAATACGAAGGTGTGCCCCAGGGTAGTGTTCTGAGCACTACTCTTTTTCTGGTTGCCCTCAATGGTCTTCTTTCCTCTCTTCCTTCAGGTGTCTTCTCCGCTCTTTATGTCGACGATCTTACCCTTTGCTGTCAGGATGATGATTCGCCTCTCCTTCAATGCCAGTTTCAACTTGCGATTGATGCTGTGTCGTCTTGGGCCACCGATCATGGCTTCAGGTTCTCTACGTCTAAGACTTGTGCTATGAATTTTACTCGGAAGCGTGTAGTTCTTCATCCTTTTTTGTCGCTTTATGGTCACCCCATTGTGTACAAGGATTCCGCTAAGCTTTTGGGGATGATTTTTGACACTCGTTTGTCTTGGTCGCCCCATATCTCTTACCTCCGTGTTGAATGCTCTAAGACCCTTACCCTCCTTCGGGTATTGTCCCATACTTCTTGGGGAGTGGATAGGCGCACTCTACTCACTTTACATTCCTCTCTTGTCCTGTCTAAGCTCGAATATTGTTACCCTGCTTACTCGTCTGCTTCTCCTTCTGCTCTTCGCCGTCTTGATTCTTTGCACCATACTGGGTTGCGCCTCAGTTCTGGGGCCTTTCTGTCGACTTCCGTCCTCAGCTTGTATGTTGACACTGGCTTCCTATCTCTCCAGGAGCGCCGTGATCGCTACTGTCTTCGCTATCTTGTGCGGTCCTTGCAACATCCTTCCTCTCGCCACTGTCGTGCTTCAACTTTTGCCCCTTTTGCAGTTCCTGTTCCTCTTCACCACCTCCCTCTTTCTGTCTGGTTATCTCGCTTACAGGATTCTCTTTCAGTTGGTATTTCTAATATTTCTCCTAGTGTTGTTCTTTCTTTGCCCCTGTGGAGAGTCCCCCTTCCGCAGTTTTGTACATCCTTAACCTGCATCACTAAAGCTTTTACCCCTCCTACGGTTCTAAAACGCCTTTTCCTTGAGCACTTTTATTCTCACTCCTGCTCTGTTTCCGTCTTCACCGTTGGGTCTAAGTTTGCGGACAGTGTAGACTACTCTGTTGTTTTTACATGACTGCACTTATATGTGTCGCTTACCTCCGGAGACTAGCATTTTCACAGCGGAACTTTATGCTATTCTCTCTGCTCTCCATCTCCTGCTTTCTCGTTGTCAATCTTCCTTTGTAGTTGTTGTTGACTCTCGTAGTGCCCTCATGGCTCTCGGGTCCTTTAATCCGGTTCATCCAGTGGTTGTTAGATCCTGCATTGGCTGTTTTTTTTTCACAGTAAATTTAAGTCGGTTGAGTTTTTTTGGGTTTAGTCATATTGGTATCTCTTTAAATGAGCGTGCGGATGCTGCCGCCAGGGAAGCTGTCCACTCTGGTGCCGTCTCTCATAATGGTGTTCCTTATTCTGATTTTTACCCGGTTATCCATTCCTCCATCCTTACCCGTTGGCAGGCTTGTTGGTCTTCTGTTACTGGTAACAAACTACGTTCTCTTGAAGGTTGTGTGTCTTCGTGGCCGTTCTCCTACCACCATAACCGGCGATGGGAAACGGCACTGGCGAGGTTGCGTATTGACCATCCCTGCTTAACTCATGGTCACTTGATGGAGCGCCGCCCTGCTCCTTATTGTCCTAATTGCATTGTTCCCCTTACGGTCGTGCATATCCTTGTTGAATGTCCTGACTTCCGGGACGAGCATGTGTCTTGTTTTCCGACCGTCCCCCGCGATCGCTTGTCTCTCGATAGTATTCTTGGTGACTCTGATACTTTTGATATCGTTCGCCTTATGCGTTTCTGTGCTCGTTTTGGCGTCCGTTTAGCACCCTCTGATTATCCTGCACATTTGATGGTGCTACATAACCTTTCCGGTTTGGTGCCTTCTTTTTGATAATTACTTACTTACTTGTAAGAGCATACAGAGAATAAAAAGTAAAACCTATGCAATAAAAGAAAATCAAACAAAAACAAAAATTTATGTGCAAGAAAAAGCACAAAGGAATTATCTGGAAGAAAAAGCACACCATAATGGAATTCTCTGAAAGAAAAAGCACATACAAAAAAATAAACAGGGAAGGTTATCTCGAGGGAAGTAAATAAATTTGACACAGAATATTTAATGTCACAGGAGAACCTAAAAAAAAAAGAACTAAAACATGACAGTTGGTATGTAGCTTCCTGTGGCTCAGTAGACATTTACTCGGGTAACTGGGACAGCGCTTCGGCTATCACGCTGAGCCGGCCTGGTAGGTGGAGAATGGAATGATTTTAGTCCTTTAGGTACAATACCCACCTGAGTATGCATTTATTTTTCTTTCATCTGGTGTATAAACACCAGTGGGTTATAGTCCATGTACACTTCCACTATGTTAGCTGTTAGATATACTTCAAACTTTTTAGAGGCTAACACTAGCGCCAATGCTTCTTTTTCTACCACTGAGTAATTGCGTTGCATCTTGTCAAATTTCACAGAGTAATAGTACACTGGATGGGCCACTTGATCGTTCCCAGTTGGCAACAACACTGCACTAGCACCCGAGTCAGACGCACCAACGTGAATTTTAAATGGTCTGTCGAACATTGGACTAGCGAGCACTGGGGCGGAAGATAAGATCAATTTTAAATTTTTAAAAGCCTCTGCACATTCTGGTGACCACTTAAATTTAACGGCCTTTCGCAACAAGTCTGTGAGCTGAGTGACGACACTGGAAAAGTTCTGGCAAAAACGGCGGTAGTACGCACACATACTGATAAAACTTTGAACATGCTTTTTAGATTGGAGCACTGGATACTCCAGAATGGCAGTCATTTTATCTTGCCGAGGTAACACTTTTCCTTGGCCCACTTCATAACCACGATACGTCACTGTGCCTTGGCCAAAATGACACTTTTTTGCATTTAAAGTTACATTTGCACTTTTCAAAACTGTGAAAAACTGGCGTAGCCTACCTATATGGTTAGCCCAGTTTCTATAAAAAAGCACAATGTCATCAAAATACGCCTGACAATTAGGCACATTTGCAACCAGAGAGTTCATTAGCCTCCGTTATGTTGCAGGGGCATTATGCAACCCGAATGGATGTACCTGATACTCGAAGACACCATCGGGTGTTATGAATGCGGTTAGTTGCTTGGAACGTTCGGTGAGCAGGATCTGATAGTATCCCCCCGAGAGATCAAATTTAAATACATAGGTGGCATTTCCGATCTCTTCGATGCAGTCTTCTAGGAAGGGCAGCAGATAGGCATCGACGATGGTCACCTTGTTGAGCTGCCGATAGTCGGTGCATAATCGCCAGGAGCCGTCTGGTTTGGGGACCAAAATGCAGGGCGAGCACCAAGAGCCCTGGCTCGGCCGAATGAGGCCATGCTGGAGCAGGCCGTCTACCTCTTTCCGCACGATGGCCTTTTTTTCCGGACTAATCCGATAGGGTTGAAGACGAATGCTGGTGTAGTCCGTCAACTTGACATCGTGGTAGATGGCATCAGTCCGGGTCGGGACCTTCCCGAACAGACTGGAGAATTCGTCAAGTAGCGACTGCACCTCTTCACATTGGGCCATCTGCAAATGGGACAGACTCTCCTCCACAGCATTAACAGAACTAGAATTATTGAGAATGAGATTTGTTGGGTCCCCAGAACAATTATCCTCTCCCTCACTGGAAAAGGAAACATTGGTTAGAGCAACGGGGCTGGGGCCGTGGAACTTCTTTAGACGGTTCAAGTGTACAAGCATCGCCTGGTTACGCTTGCCAGAGTGCCTTACTTTGTATGTGAGGTCCCCAACCTTTTCTGTCACAATATAGGGACCTTTGTACTTGTGAGACATATTGTTCCATAGTCTAGGCTTTAAACCAGGACAGGGTCACCAGGCTGAAATACCCGCGACTTAGCCTTAGAATCGTGTCGTTCTTTCATACTTTCTTGGGCCTTCGCAAGATACTTTAGTGCAGCCGCCTTGCCGTCACTGAGTCTCTGGTGGTGTTGCGCAAATAAAGCCGAACCTTCAGTCAACGTTGCGTTCTCTAACAGATTCTCCTGTAACATTTGCAAGGGTTCATGAACCTTATGGCCAAAGACTAACTCAAAAGAAGAACAACCCAGTGAACTTTGTACCCGCTCTCGAGCAGCAAACAAAACATAAGGCAGATTCTCATCCCAAAATCTATGGGAATTCTTGCACGATGTCTTCAATATCTGCATTAGTGTTTGATGGAACAGCTCATTACCCCCTAACTGTGTGGATGGTATAGGCTAGAACCCTTATGAGTTATTCCATGGTCCTTACAGAATTGTTAAAAAATGTCAGACTTAATATTAGTACCATTGTCAGTTTGCACGACCCGAGGAAGTCCAAAAATTGAAAAAATTGCAACATACGAGCAACAACGGTCTTTGCTCGGATGTTCCTTACAGCAAAAGCCTCAGGGTAACGGGTTGTGATACACATCATGGTTATCAGATAAATATTACTAGACTTAGTTCAAGGGAATGAACCAACACAGTCCACAACCACATGAGAAAATGGTTCCTCCGGCACGATATTAGGCCTTAGAGGAGCTTTAGGTGGTATCTGGTTTGGTTTCCCAACAAGCTGACAAGGAATACATGATTTATAAAATTTTGCCACATAGCTTTTCAGCTTGGGCCAGTAGAAATATTTAAAGATCTTATGATAAGTAATATTAATACCTTAATGTCCCACTATAGGGTCATCATGAGTACCTGCCAAAACTCTCTCTCTATAGCAGGTAAGCAATATAACCTGGTGGACTATCTCCCACTCATTTAACAAGGGAGAACTCTGTGGTCCCCATTTTCTCATCAAAATCTGATCCTCGTAATAATACCCAGTGGCTGCATCTACAATCTCCTTTTTAGAGAGAACTACATCGTGACATTCTGCAAGACTGGGGTCAGCAATAACCTGGTGGACTATCTCCCACTCATTTAACAAGGGAGAACTCTGTGGTCTCCATTTTCTCATCAAAATCTGATCCTCGTAATAATACCCAGTGGCTGCATCTACAATCTCCTTTTTAGAGAGAACTACATCGTGACATTCTGCAAGACTGGGGTCAGCTTTCTGTAAATCACTGAAGGATGCATCCATGCCTTGGTCAGAGGCTATTGGCCAAGGCTCAACCGGGTTCTCCTCCACCTCCTCACTACCCTCAGTAGAAGGCGATGGCAGGTTCTCCACATTGTCCTTGGCCTCGTCATCGATTCGGGCCATGAACGTGTCTGCAAGTTCCAATTGGCTTCCACCGCTCAGAAAGTTCTTCGTGTCCTTGGGATTTACCACCTTGGTAACCACAGAGCTGCCCTTACATTTAAGTCCCATAGACCTGGTTACCCACACACACAGGGTACACAACATTATCCTCTGTGGCGGGGTAGATCCAGGGAAACCTTAGGGGTAGGCAACATTGTAGGTAGTCTGGAGTCCCCGACCTTATTCCCTGCTTAGTCATTACCTGTCATTAAGTCATTACTAATATTACATCAACATTAGAAAAAGGTAGGTAAGAAGAGACTCCGACTGTACAAATACCCTTGTGGAAATCAGATTCCAGGGGTAACCTTACGGAGGGGTACTGCTCGAGTATCACTTGTGACGCCCTCGACCAGCACTACCTCTCCAGTGTCGAGAGTGTTGGCACCTTGCAACGCACTCTCCAAAATTAAAATCTGGATGGCACCGGTGTCTTGGAAGATCACCACGTCCTTCCAGGAAGAACCCTCAGAAGACAAAAGCCTCCCTTTTGATAAGAATGGGGTAAGCAGGTCCAACCACTGTGGGTTGGAGGTTATACTCCCTAACCCTTTAGAAGGCCTCAAGTCTTGTGTCACAACAAGAGCATTGGGTCTTTTTTCTGGGTACAGTTGCCAACGACGGCTAGTAATGTGGTTTGAACGTTTACAGTGACCACAGAATCGTCGGGGAGAAGAGACATTACTAACAGAATTTCCCTTTGGTTCACCCTTAGGGGCCATGGGGTTAGACAATTTAACAGGGTTAGTTTTGTCTGAAAAAGAAGGTGAATTAGTTACAGGGTTAGAATGGGCTGGTCTGGACTGGCTGTGGGTATAAGGTTTGTTACAATTTGGGGTACAATTATTTTTATTGGGCCTTTTGCCCGCCAACTGGTTGTTTTTCTGCCATCTTGGTCAAAGCCATAATGTTTGTATCTACCTCCATCCGTTCTCGTAGGTACCGTGCTAATATGCCGTCTCTGGCATATTATCTATAAATCCCTCGAGCAAGATTAGGTTCCTGAGTGCCTCATTTGTTTCGGCTTTAGCCGAGCGAATCCATTTTTCGAATAATCTTATTTGATCGTTAGCAAATTCAATGAGAGGTTGGTTGTGTGTAGGCCTAAGAAAAGCTTGGCGGTGAGCTTCAGGCGTAATTTTCTTATGCTCTCAAAATCCGTTCACTGACTTTATTATAATGAAAACAATCGGAGTCTGGCATGTTATAAAAATACCTTGGACTTTCCCTCTAAGTTTTCCCTGTAGGATTTTTACCCATTCATCCTCTGGCCAGTTCATGGACATGGACAGTCTCTGAAAATGGTTGAAAAACCTCTCAGAGTCTAACTCTGAAAATTCAGGCAGGTTATGCTTTTTATCATAATGCCTGGGGTTTTGAGTACCCGGTAGGTGGTGGTACAGTAGTATTTACTCTTAATCTTTCTACCTCATTTTTGAGCCTTTGCTCTTCTACCTTAGCACTTTGCTCTGGCCACTCTTGCCTCTTGCTCTGCTAGTTTTAATCGGGTCAGCCGTAATTCTAATTCTATCCTGCTAGATTCACTTTCAGCTGGACTGGCCTGGCATAAAATTGTATCACTTGCAATTAGGCCCTGGTCTATGCAATTCTGTAAAATTTCATTAGTTATGACACACTTTTTATTAGTTTCATTTAACTCTAGGCCCAATTCCTTGCCTCACACTAGGTTCGCCTTTGGTCAGCTTCCTAATATCCACCACTGAGGTGTCTTTGCCAGTTCCTGCAATTTAGCCTCCATCACTAATTACCTAGCTACTAGGCCACAGAAAAAATAAAATAAAAATTGGGAAAAAAATACAAAAATTCGCATGGCCCCTGTCACAAGGCCACACTTACCTCAATCGTGAAGAGATCCGGCTGGATGTCCAGTCAATGCAAGATGTATCCTTTGCTAGTTGAGCTGAAACCCTAGGCTCCCACACAACCATTCTGCGGATTGCAAGAATTTTAGTTTCGGCCTTCAAAAATCTAAATTTTTACAATTTATATATAAAATAGTCATATCCCGAACAGGCCAACCACTTGGTATGAGGGTAGTGACTGTACTGAGAGGGCCAATATTAAAATCCAAAGGAGTTCCTAAAATAATGGCAAATAGGGAGTCCCCGGCCCCAGGGAAAGAAGAGTCACAGAAAATAAACAATTGGTGGCTAGAAAAACTGTCTAGTCTAAGGTAATCCCCTAATCCACTCTCAACGGGAAGGAGAGATACTCGTTTCTTAGTGTTTATTTATTAACCATCTAATAACCCCCATATGCATTACTACAATTATATACTTTACCACTCTACCTTACGTTAAATACCTTGGTCCACATAGACAGGATACAAGGTTTACACTTGAAAAATTAGGGTAAAGGCATACTTGAAGAGAGGCCACTTGTAAGGCTGGAAGCAGCCTGGGTAGCTATGACCCACGTGGTTCACTAGTCAAAATGGAGTACACTTATTGAATGCCAAAACACTGGCCTAAAATACCTGTAAACAAAACACACGCCTAGCTAGTAGCACAGGAAATACACGGACGGTTACTTATCTTATAAAAGTATCCCCAGGATAAGGTAAGGGAAGAGAGAAGGAGGAGGAGAAAGAGAACTACACAGGGAAGGTGTGGACACCACCACACAACCAGCCAGAGAGGCGAAAAGTGACGTTATTTTTAAGATGACGGGTTGGCAACCTGTCCTCTTAAAAAGAACGTCGCTTTTGGCCGTTTGCCCGTATGGCCGAATTTGGACGTAATTTGAAAATGAAAAAAAAATTGAAAATAAATTTGGGATTTTTTTTCAACAACAGTAAGTTAAGGGTCCTCTGATAGGTTAGGTGGGCAGGAAATTCTCATAAAGTTTCAAAACGTTATGAAAAAACGTGAATTTAAAGTGTCCTCTTATAACCTCTGCGCATACGCCGGACGACTCAAATAGAAAACGGAATAGAACGTCACTTTTGTGAGTCGATTTCATTTCAAATTACGTCCAAATTTGGCCATAGCGCGCATACGAGCGAAAAGTGACGTTATTTTTAAGATGACGGGTTGCAGAGAGACCTTGAACAGTCCCTGCCCTTCCTTAAAAATGCTGCCGGGAAGTGATGCCTAGGTGATCGTACTGCCACAAACAACCGGGAGCCAGTCGGCCGAGCGAGGGAGACAGTCGGCCGAGCGGACAGCATGCTGGACTTGTGATCCTGTGGTCCCGGGTTTGATCCCGGGCGCCGGCGAGAAACAATGGGCATAGTTTCTTTCACCCTATGCCCCTGTTACCTAGCAGTAAAATTAGGTACCTGGGTGTTAGTCAGCTGTCACGGGCTGCTTCCTAGGGGTGGAGGCCTGGTCGCAAACCGGGCTGCGGGGACACTAAAGCCCCGAAATCATCTCAAAATAACAATACAAGTCTTCACCGATCTTCATTACTAATTACTTAACACTTCTAAACATAGCTGATAACTAGCTCAATATTATATTTAATAATTAACAAGCTCAGAATCTGAATAATCTTTGAGTAACAAGGTTCATCTTATGTCTGGCAAGGAAGACGGAATCGAGGTATGAAAAGCCCCGAGTATAAACATTATTGTTAACTAAATATCCTTCTTACCTAACTATTTAGATTCAATATGACCTCTGGTTTCCACTTACGAACCCAGGGTCATAACAATAGACCTACCTCACGCTCGTGGGGACAGTGATTCGAGTCTCCAAGTGACCGAAATTTATATAGATATTTATTGACACATAAATACACCTTTACATCAGTAAATTACATTTCTTATTACAAATATGTCGATGTTTAAGATTCGAAAGGTTTGGCCTATCTAACGTTCATGACATGAAGGAAATGTTTGAAAATATATGGCACGAGAGAGAGAATGTATGAGAATCAGTTAACGGGCAAACAAGCCAACATGTTAGGGTATTATTTGTAGGTAAAATGCATGTGATTTTGCAAGTGGTCAATTAATTCAAATGTCTATACCTTATTTGCTAGTTTTATTCTTTTGAAATATACAAATACAAACAATAGCTAACAGAAACTAATCACCTAACCTACATCTAAAAATCAACAATATGGTAATCTATAATAACCTTAATATGAGAAAAATCCTATTTTGAATGAACATCATGATAAAATTAAAAATGTGTCTTTGGAATTGGCCGCTGCTTGGAGTGAACACCATGAGGATGGATTTAGGGAAAATGTTCATTCATTAGTAGCGGGTTGGTGACTGGATTAATGAGAATTTAGCATTGTTTATGAGAACGGGTTGAATAAACAACAGTAAAATACTCGTTAATTCATCTGCCAAATCCTCTAGCTTTGCATGAAAATGACTTTACATATAGGTAAAGTGATTTCAATTAACTGATTACGCTCTAATTTTTTATCTAAGCCGCAGTTGGATGAGAATAGCTGAAGATGAGATGATTTTTGCCCCCTGAAGTTCGACAGTTCTCATACATGGGTCCTGAGGTTTGCCAACTACCATTTATGTGTCTTTCCTTCTTTCTAACCCCTTCCTCCTCTTCAACCCCAACCCAACTACTCCCAATCTTTTAAACACCCACAACCACTCCCTCCTCCCAATACTTCCTCACTACTCCTCCCCCACCAACAATAGCTTGATTCTAGCTCAAGAATTTTAGCGCCTAGCGAGTGCACCTTCCAAGGCGTATTTCATAACGCTAAATGAAGCAGTGGGAAAGTTACGACACTTCCCACTTTGCAACTTATTATCAGCTCAGTACAAACTTGACTGTTTTTCTTTCCCTTTCTTCTTTTTTTTCATATTCCCATTTTATGCCCGGGAGGAAATTAGCTCGAAATATCTTTACTGCAAACAATTAGGAGTTTTACTGGAGAAGTTTCAACAATAACGGCAGCAAGTGAGGCGACACCTGGCGCTCGCTAATAATATCCAGAGAGCGAGCAGTAAGTCCCAGAGGACTGATGACCCATAGCGTGTGAGGAGTAGGTCCCAGAGGACTGATGACCCCAGAGAGTGAGGAGTAGGTCCCAGAGGACTGATGACCCACAGCGTGTGAGGAGTAGGTCCCAGAGGACTGATGACCCACAGCGTGTGAGGAGTAGGTCCCAGAGGACTGATGACCCCAAAGAGTGAGGAGTAGGTTCAGAAGACTGATGACCCCAGAGTGTGAGGGGTAGGTCCCAGAGGACTGATGACCCCAGAGGTGTGAGGAGTAGGTTCCAGAGGACTGATGACCCCAGAGTGTGAGGAGTAGGTTCCAGAAGACTGATGACCCCAGAGTGTGAGGGGTAGGTCCCAGAGGACTGATGACCCCAGAGTGTGAGGGGTAGGTTCCAGAGGACTGATGACCCCAGAGTGTGAGGAGTAGGTTCCAGAAGACTGATGACCCCAGAGTGTGAGGGGTAGGTCCCAGAGGACTGATGACCCCAGAGTGTGTGGAGTAGGTAATAAGGATCAAATCACAAAGCTTTTTAATGGATTTTGGTCTTAAATGACTTGATCTATTGTCCATTTTTTTCTTTTTATTCCTTTTATGTATATGCAAATTTGGTCCTTGAGGACCGCATATGAATTAGGGGTTATAAGGGAGCGTGAGTTGTGATGTGTTCTTGATGTTGATTGTGTGTTTTGATGGTGTTTTTGTTGATGTTCTTTATGAAGTGTTTTTTTTTAATGTTTTGTTGTTTATTTTTGTTGTCACTGGATTTATTGTTAATACCATTTTTTGTTTAAACTTTTGCTGTGTTCGTGATGTATTTGTCAATAGTGATATTTTGTTAAGGCTTACTGGGTATTTTTTGTTGGTGAATACATTGTATATCTCGAACAATACCCCTCCTAACAATGCTGACTGGAGGCTGAGGTAGCCAGCGGATATCCTCGAAGATACTTCTGTAACTATCTAATTCATTGTTTTTTTTCTTAAAGTACTAGCAACACCTGGCCACGCATTGCTGTGGCTCAGCAACGTATGTGCGCTGCTGAGCCACAGCAACCTTCCCTGTCCCCCAGTCATCCCCACCATTTCCTTCTCACCCGCTTCCTCATTCTCCCACCTATTCCCCACTCCACCATCCCCTCGTCCTCCCACAATTTCCTACTCTACCATCCTCTTTTCCTTCTCACTATGCCCCACCCCCCTGTCTCTTTGTCCTCCCCACCATTCTCCATTTCCCCATCCCCTCGTCCCCACCATCCCAAATTCCCCGGCCCCTCGTACTTCCTCACCATTACCCCCTTCCTTGTTCCCTCATCCTCCCCACCATCTCTCACTTCCGTCCCCTCGTCATCCCCCCACCATTCCCTACTCCCTCGTCCAATGCCTTCCCAAATAGTATGATGTTCCCATCAGAAAATTTGGAACATCAAGTGATCTGATGTTCCCATCATTGCAATATAAGAAAAAACTGTTAAAAAATGAAATGAAATAATATGAAAAAATAAAAAAATTAACTCTACTCACGAAATGAACGGTATGGTAAACAACACAGCTCAATTCCTATACAATTCACACAAAAATATTAAATCATAATGAAAATAAATAAAACTATTAAAATTCAATTTATCACTGCAATCAGAAACATTGAAATGGAATTGTAACATATTTAGTATGGCATGTGTGTTGCTCTTACATGCAACAGATGGCGCTGTTTTTCAAACGAGTATAGTTTTACCTGTCACGGGCCCCCTCCCCATGAGCATAGTTTTACCTGTCACGGGTCCCCTCCCCATCCAGCCCGTTGGCGCTGTGAGGGGGGCTTGGTGGTCGGTTGTCGGAGTGTGATGTTATATGGGACATTCCTCTGTCCTTTGTGGCCTTATGCTCCTGCTTCTGTCTTCTCCAATTGTGCCGGACCGCTTTTCCTTTTCCTTATGTAACGTTTTTCTCCCCCCCCCCCTCTTCTCCTATCTGCTTGATGTTTCCTGCCGACCTTTTGCTTGGTTTGGTTATTATTTTGGACTTCTATTTTGACGCCCGGGTGCTTAGGGAGGCTTACTCTTGCACCGTAGAACTGCAGTACCCAACGTCGAGAGCGAGGGGAACCTTTTATTGTCAATCCCCCTTTTGTCAGTGAACACGATCTCGACGGACTGACGTTTGGTGGCGTCAGGTGGCGTTTGTGGGGCTTATACTCACGACGCACCCTAAGGGGGCCCTGACATGATCAGCGATAACTTCTTGTTGGGTGTCCTGCCTCTAATTGTGGCTCCATGGTGGGTATGGGGGCACATTCGGGAATGAATGTTTTTCTATTCGTCCTTATGTCTAATTCTGTTCCTCTTCTACCTTCTCAGGCTCGTTGGGGGGGGGGGCAACAAAGCCCCCCCGGACCCTGTTGGAAGACCAGGCTCTGTAGCCCCTGCTGCATTGGGCCCCGACCTTGCTCCTCCTTTGTCACTCCTGACTGCTTCCCTCGGTTCCCCTCCCTCCTCTGTGGTTAAGTCGAGTCCCAAGCCCCCAGTGGTGATGACCTCGTCCCCTGGCATGGCTCAGGCTCTAGTTGTGACTACTGTGCCTTTTAACCTCGGCGTTGAGAACCTGGGGGTTCTCAACGCCGTCCTCGACATGGTCGTACTCGCTCGATTCCATCACGTACTGATGCGTATCAAGCCTTGTTTGGTCCCGCTTCGTGGGCCAAATACTTCGATCCCTCTCTCTTGATTCTTTGCCTCCTGACGATTTCTCCCTCCATAGGCACCTGGTTGATACCTGGTTGATACCTGGTTGATGGGGTTCTGGGAGTTCTTCTACTTCCCAAGCCCGGCCCGAGGCCAGGCTTGACTTGTGAGAGTTTGGTCCACTAGGCTGTTGCTTGGAGCGGCCCGCAGGCTCACATACCCACCACAGCCTGGAACCTTGTTGATTCCATAGATGCCTTTTTTACTTTCCACTCCACCCGTCTCGGTACATGTGTCGTTGCTGCTCCTTCTCAGGATGCAGCCTCCCGCTTGCCTGCCTTGTCCTGCCTTGGCGAGACCCCTTTTCGGGTCTCAAAGAACGCTGAGTTGAATGCCAGTGTTGGCACTATTCTCCTCCCGCCCCATGTTGCGACCGGTGTTCGGAATCTGCAGGACTGCCACGATGATATTCGGCATATCCTCGATTCCCAAGGCCATTCTGTCCTCCAGATAGACACGTTTACTTGTCCCCCTCGTGGTCGTCGCCGTCAACCCCCTCAGGTTGTGAAGATTACCTTTGATGGTAGGACCCTTCCACCCTCTGTCATTCTTGCTGGTGCCAGATGCTCTGTCCAGGAATACATTCCCTCTCCTTGGCTCTGTAACAAGTGCTGGAGGTTTGGACATGGTGCCCTCCGCTGCTCTTGGACTGTCTCTCTCTGTCCTTTGTGTGGGGGCGAAGGTCACTCTAAGTCGGAGTGCACTTCTCCCCAGGCTCGCTGCCTCAACTGCGGTGAGGCCCATCCTACCTTCTCCCGTGCGTGTATCCATTACAAGCTTGAGGTGGCCATTCTCAACTTGAAGCACCGGGAGCGTTTATCTTTTCCTGAGGCGAGGCGCCAGGTTCGCCGACTCCCGCCTTATGCTAACATCTTTTATGCTCGCGTGTTGCGCTCTTCCTCTCCTCGTCCTTCCCACCTTCCTCGGACTCACAACCATTTCCGGGCCTTGGACCCTGATATGCCCACTACCCCCTCATCTGTTCCTTTGAGTTCTGTCCCAAAGGGTCCCCCCCCCTGGTCCTCTGTCTGGGGTTCCCCTCTTTCTACCCGGTCTGTCATGTCTCCTGTGTCTTCTTCCTCGTCTCCCTCCGATCCTCCTTCCCATCCTTCTCCTCCGTCTATTGACTCTCCCCGCCGCCTGTCAGTGCGGGCTGATGTCCATCGCTCTCCTATAACGGCCGTCGTGTGTGCTCTCGTTCAGCTTCTCCTGTTGAGACACTGGAATCCGTTGCCCAGTACGTAGTTGCTGGGACACCTGTCTCTTTAAGTCAGAAGCGTAAGCCTGGCTCCTCTCCCTCCTCCTCCTTGGCGGGAAAGAAGGCTTTGCTTTCTTTCTCGGCCCCTACTTCTGACTCTATTGCTCCTTCCCCTCCCATTTCGGTGGTTGCGCCCCCTGTTCCTGCTATGGAGGTTTCTTTGGCCCCTGCTTCCCTCTCGGTTGCTGCCCTTGCTGAGGTGCCCTCCCCTCTCTGTACTTCCCCTCTTCCTGCTGCTGTCCTTGACTGCTCCTCTCGGTTGTCTCCTCCTCTTCCTCTTCCTTCTCCGGACCCCGCCCGTCCGCCTCTGGTCTGTTCTCTCGCTCCTCCGTTTTTGCTCAGTTTATCCATCCTTTCTAACTCTGACTTTGCTGACCTTGATCCTGACCCTGATATTCTTTAACGTGCTCTGTTGCTCTTTCGCCTTTGTTTCTTCCTTGTTCTCTGTTATTGTCCTTTCTCTTCTCGTCGATGTCTATTCTTCAATGGAACGTTCGGGGTTATTACGTCAATTTCCTTGAACTACAACTTCTGATTTCGCGGTTTTCGCCCCTTTGTGTCTGTCTCCAGGAGCCGATGCTTGGTGCTCGTCCTGGTAGCTTTCGTGACTATTCCTTTCTCCCCCCCCCCCCACCCAGCTGTTGCTAGGGCTCCTAACTCTTCTGCTCGCTTGATTCGCCCTTTGTCTCCTTACTTTTTCCTTTGCCTCTCCATTGTTCTGCTGCTCGTATCTTTGTGGGAAAATGGTACACTGTCTGTTCCATTTATCTCTCCTGGAGTGTCCCGCTTTGTCTTTCTGATCTGAAACACCTACTGGACTACTTGCCAGAGCCTGTGCAACTGCTGGGTGATTTCATTTGTCGTCATTCCCTTTGGGGGGATATTCTGGCGAACACCCGAGGTCGCCTTCTTGAGCCGTTCATCCTCTCATCTTCCCTGTCTCTTCTGAATTCTGGTGAGCCCACGCATTTGGACTCTCGGACTCGCACCCTTTCCTGTCATGATCTTTCTCTTTGCTTGTCTCCTCTTTACTTAGATTTCACGTGGCAAGTTCTTGATGACTTCCATCGCAGTGACCATTTCCCCCTTCCTTGTTACCTTTTTCTCTTTTCACCCTCCCCTCTCCTTCCCTAGGTGGCAGTTTGCTAAAGCGGACTGGAACCTATTTACCCTCAGTGTTGCTCTCTCTGACCTCTCCCTTCTGCCTCCCCCTCGCTCTCTCCTCCTTTTTTCATGACACTGTCTTCGACGCTGCCCTCCGCTCCATTCCACGCTCTTCCTCTTGGGGTCCACGGAAGTGCATTCCTTGGTGGAATGCAGACTGTGCTCGGGCTTTCTGCTGTAAGCATGCAGCCTGGAAGAGACACCACCGTCGGCAGACGGCCGATTCTTTTCTTTTATTTCGGAAGGCGAGTGCGGTGGCCCGTAGGGCCATCCGTACAGCTAAACGTTAATGTTGGGCAATTTATGTCTCCACCATTACGTCTGAAACACCTCTGCCACAGATCTGGAAGCTTATCCGCAAGATAGCGCGTAAGTTTGTTCCCGATATTTCACCGGTCCATCACCTCCGTGATACTCTTGTGGCGGACCTGTTGCAGGTCGCTACCGAACTTGGTTACCAATTTTCTTCTGTTAGCTCAGGTCTTCATCTTCCCCAATCTTTCCTTCTTCGTAAACCTGTCCTTGAATCTCGTCCTTTAGATTTCTGCACTCATCTTTGATTTCCCTATAACGATCCCTTCTCTCTCTCTGAACTTCGTTCTGCCCTGGCTCTTTGCAGTTCTACGGCGGCGGGCTCCGATTGCATTCATTATGAGATGCTTCGCCATCTCCCTCCGTGCATGTCTCAGTATTTACTGAGTCTGTATAATCGGATCTGGGAGTCGTCGTCAGTCCCTGATAACTGGCTCGATGGCGTTGTCCTCCCTGTTCGCAAACCGGGGTCTCTGGGAACATCCCCTAAGGACTTTCGCCCTATTGCCCTCACAAGTTGTGTGTGCAAACTCTTTGAACGTATGGTTAATGTGGTTCGTCTGATGTGGTTCCTGGAATACCATCACCTCCTCTCCCCTTCTCAATTTGGTTTCTGCAAGTGCCGCAGCACAACAGATGTCGTGGTGAACTTGGAGGTCTATATTCGTACTACTTTTGCTGCAAAGACCTCCGTTGTTGCCGTCCTTTTTGACCAGAAAAAGGCTTACGACACCACTTGGCGATATTATATTCTATCCCAGCTTCATTCGTTTGGCCTTCGTGGTCATCTCCCTCTCTTTCTCCACATCTTCCTCTCTCGTCGTTTTTTTCGGGTGAGGCTTGGTATCGCTCTCCCTACCTCTTTTTAGCAATACGAAGGTGTGCCCCAGGGGTAGTGTTCTCAGCACTACTCTTTTTCTGGTTGCCCTCAATGGTCTTCTTTCCTCTCTTCCTTCAGTCGTCTTCTCTGCTCTCTATGTCGACGATCTTACCCTTTGCTGTCAGGATGATGATTCGCCTCTCCTTCAACGCTGGCTTCAACTTGCGATTGATGCTGTGTCGTATTGGGCCACCGATCATGGCTTCAAGTTCTCTACATCTAAGAGTTGTGCTATGACTTTTACTCGGAAGCGTGTCGTTCTTCGTCCTTCCTTGTCGCTTTATGGACACCCCATTGTGTACAAGGATACCGCTAAGCTTTTAAGGTTGATTTTAGACACTCGTTTCTCTTGGTCACCCCATATCTCTTACCTCCGTGTTGAATGCTTTAAGGCTCTTACCCTCCTTCGGGTATAGTCCCATTCTTCTTGGGGGGCAGATAGGCGCACTCTACTCTCTTTACATTCCTTTCTCTTCCTGTCTAAGCTCGATTTTGGTTGCTCTGCTTACTCGTCTGCTTCTCTATCTACTCTTTGCTGTCTTGATGCTTTGCACCATACTGGGTTGCGCCTCAGATCTGGTGCCTTTCGTTCGACTCCCATCTTCAGCTTGTATGTGGATACTGGCTTCCTATCTCTCCAGGACCGCCGTGATCGCTACTGTCTTTGCTATCTTGCGCAGTCCTTGCAGCATCCTTCCTCTCGCCTCTGTCGTGCTTTAACTTTTGCCCCTCCTGCGGTTCCTGTTCCTCTTCACCGCCTCCCTCTTTCTGTCCGGTTATCTCGCTTACAGTATTGTCTTTCAGTTTGTATTTCTAATATTTCTCCTTGTGTTGTTCCTTCTTTGTCCCCGTGGAGAGTCCCCCCTTCCGCAGTTTTGTACATCCTTAACCCGCTTCACTAAAGCTTTTACCCCTCCTACGGTTCTAAAACACTTTTTCCTTGAGCACTTTTCTTCTCACTCCCGCTCTGTTTCCGTCTTCACCGATGGGTCTAAGTCTGCGGACGGTGTAGGCTACTCTGTTGTTTTTCCTGATTGCACTTATATGTGTCGCTTACATCCGGAGACTAGCATCTTCACAGCGGAACTGTATGCTATTCTCAACGCTCTTCGTCTCCTGCTTTCTCGTTGTCAATCTTCCTTTGTAGTTGTTGTTGACTCATGTAGTGCCCTCATGGCTCTCAGGTCCTTTAATCCGGTTCATCCAGTGGTTGTCGAGATCCAGCATACCTGTTTCTTATTACAGTAAATTTAAGTCGGTTGAGTTTTGTTGGGTTCCCAGCTATGTTGGTGTCTCTTTAAATGAGCGTGAGGATGCTGCCGCCAGGTAAGCTGTCCGCTCTTGTCTCATCTCTCGTAAAGGTATTCCATATTCCGATTTTACCCGGTTATCCATTCCTCCATCCTTACCCGTTGGCAGGCTTGTTGGTCTTCTGTTACTGGGAACAAACTGCGTACTCTTAAGAGTTGTGTGTCCTCGTGGCCGTCTTCCTACCACTGTAACTGGCGATGAGCAATGGGTCTAACGAGGTTGTGTATTGGCCATTCTCGCTTAACTCATGGTCGCATCGCCCTGCTCCTTATTGTCCAAATTGCATTGTCCCTCTTATGGTCGTGCATATCCTTGTTGAATGTCTTGACATCCGGGACGAGCGTGTGTCTTGTTTTCCGACCTTTCCTCGCGGTAGCTTGTCCCTTGATAGTATTTTTGGTGACTCAGATACTTTTGATATCGTTCGCCTTATGCGTTTTTCTCGTATTGGCATCCTTGGTGATATTTAGCGCCCTCTGATTATCCCGCACATTTGATGGTGCTATATAGCCTTACCAGTTTGGTGCTTTCTTTTGATAATTACTTTCTTAATAAGTCAGAGGACTTATCTGATGCAACCCCAGTTGATTACCATCAATTGGAAACATCTCTGAGAGTATTGAACTGCAAATTCGAACAAATCGAGATTACTATCATTGGAGATTACTTCAGTGTATTAAATTATAGTGACACTGATCCTGATGAAATAGAACAAGCCATAGAAGAAACATCTCAGTATGAAGATGACACCCAAAACAAATTTAATCTTCTACTTGATTTAGTAGAAAAACACAAAGAAATTCTAGTCGTTACTGTATCTCAACCCAGTACCGTACAAGCAGAGGCACGTTTACCTTCTTTGGACTTGTCCACATTTGCTGAACTGGATGAACAAAATTGGGATACATTTTGGACATCATTTAATGTCATATACTTTCTAGAACCTCTATAGATAAGGTGAATAAATTTTCTTACCTTCAAAGTCTCCTCAGAAGGGGAAGCTAAGAAGATAATAGCTAATTTATCTCTTGCAGATAATAATTATGATGTAGCTATACAATTGTTGGAGGTTAATTACTGCAACAAAGAATTAGGTGTAGCTAACTTATTTTATCAACTAGTGAATATATGTCTACCCAGTAACAGACCAGACTCCATTCAAAACTTCAGGTTGGAAGAAGTCTCTTGTGAAAGCTTTAGGTACTAAAGTAAATGTATCAGCTACCGAATGGTCACTAAAATTACTCCTTCAGAGGAAACTTACTAGCAACATTTTAGCAGAAATCTGCTCTCATTACAAGACAGAGATTCTTTCTCTTGATCAAATATTTGAGGGAATGAGAATCACTGTCAATAGGCTAAAGGCTCATGATAAAATTAATCTGACCTCAAACATCCTAATACTGGAAATTCAGCGAAGAAAAAATTTTCTTCGGTTAATTCTAACAAAACCAAATCTAAATCAACTACTCCTATTTTAAGAAGTAAGATTGGTAATATAGGTACGTACACTGTAACTCCCTCTGAAACTGTAGCTAATACGCCTGCTAAGACGACTAATCCTACAGGAGAGAAAATGTTTGTTCTGCCATAAGGAACATTTAACCTATAAATGCAGTACCTACTCAGACTGTAATTCCAGGATTAAACGTCTTCAAGAATTTCGCAGATGCACAAAATGCATGGGTTCTCGTGACCCTAATAACTGTACCGTTACCCTACGTGTGTGCAACAAGTGCCACAAGAGTTGATATGATTTCACACTATGTGGAGAAACCCAACAGACGTCACCAAATCCTCATGTGGATTCAAGTAAATCCACCACTGTACAATATTACAAAGTACATCAAGAAGTGAATGTATTTGTTACCAAGACAGACAATATTACATCGTTAAGTACAACCCAGCTAAGGTTACCTAATAAGAAATCCAAGATCACCACCCGTGGTCTTATCGACCAAGGTTCTCAAAAATCTGTTATTACCCAACAACTGGCTGATCAGTTGAAATTGAAAACTTTGTGTCAAGTGAAATTGAATATCTTCGGATTTTTTACTAACACCGGGCCTCGTGACTACAAGGTTGTGAGAGTTTTGGTATGCCTAGGAGGCTATGCTAGCCCAGTACAGGCTACAGTTGTTGACAAAATCCCATCTGACCTGTACGTATCTGGTCTAGGGAATACAGCCAAGCTTCTTAAACGCAGTGACATGAAGTTGGCTGATTGTAAAATAAATTCTGACCGCCTCACCGATGTAGGTATACTTGTAAGGGCAGAGTGTTATTGCATATTTATTACTGGATGCACCAGGCAATGCAGAATGATTTTTTTTTATTTTTTTTTTATTTTTACATGCAAGCATGCAAGTATAAGGCAATAAATACAATAAAAAGAACAGAAGAAACAAAATAATCAAAACAAAAAACCACCGGCCAGAAGGACCGACAGTACAGTACAAAAACAACAAACATCAACAAAACACAAGAGAAAATAGCATAAACAGACCAGCAATACACAAAACACAATAACACATAAAACAAAACAAACATCATAACACATAGGGAAAGCATAAGGAGAACAAAAAACAAAAAACAAAAATATAAAATTATAAAATTACAAAATATACAACAAGCCAAAAAATAGAAACATAAGCCACACATGGCGCAATAACAACACAAACAATAAACAAGAACATGCACAACTAACCACAGGCAGTGCAAGAAATAAAAGGAGAGGCACAAGCACAGAAGACAAGAGGGCAAACATCATAGCCTGAAGGGCACATAGCACAACAGAATCATAACAGGAACAGAAAATCAGTAAGTGGTATATCTACACGCAAAGCACGTTAAAAAATATAAAACACAAGAAACAGGGACAGGAGAAAACTAAACAGAACACCGGCCTGAAGGACGCATAATAAATAAAACACATAGCAGAACATACCACAGGTCCCATGCATACACTAAACACACAGCAATCACACAAACTACTCCAGTTGCTCATACTTCTCCGGCCACTCCGCCGCCGGGAAACGAATACAATACGCCTCCCAAAGCAACATGATGTTGTCCGGAACAGGGTGAGCATGGGCCGTATGAGGATCAGGCATTAAGTCCGGCACACCCACAACAAAACACCGAGCCTGCGGAACCCAGACGATTGAGGGGCACCACGGAACAGGCTGCACGCGGTCAACAAAGTAAAACGACAAAGGTTTTTGTTTCCTATCATACGCCACGCCGGAGGCCAAGACGATTGGGAGGGGCTTCCCCCCACGATGCCGGGCGACGGGCAGCGCACTTGGAGCCTCCTTGGCAGCCCCACAGGGCCCCGCGGATACCACCGGACATGTTACCTGCAGGGCCCCCCCCCCCCCCCACGCCGAGCATCCTTCTTTAGCAACAACACGATGTCGCGGCCCGCACCAGCACCCACATCCGAAGGAGCGACCACCCCCCACTGCGGAGAACCTTCTGCAGAAGAATGAACAGGAGGTAAATCAGAAGCACAATCGTTATCACCAGCAGGCACATGGACGTCAGCAACCACCATTGACGTAGAGCGAGAAATACCCGAATCCACCACATCATCGCCTGAAGAACCACCGGTGTCGGAATCCTCCACATCAGCCCAAGCAGTAGAAGAACGCCGGGACCACTTGGGCACCGGGCGCACATCCTCAGAGCCGGAGGTGGACCCAGAACCACGGGCTTCACAAGCCGTGTGAACCGATGTCCGTCGCAACACGGCAATCAGCCTCAACAGCAGGAGGAACCGGGCCGCACACAACACGACGCTCCACAGCCCCCCCCCCCCCCAGCATCCAGCTCAGCCGAGACACCCGGCGAGGGCGCAGGGCCAGCCGCAGCAGCAGAAGACGAGGAAGACAAAGACGTTGACGACGCACAGAGACCATCTGAAAGACCCTCGGGAGCAGCTGGGACAGCGACAGGGGCAGGAAGATCAGCCGACTACACCGGAACACCCGGAGGAGGGACCGCACCATCTGGAGGACCGTCGAGCAATGCAGGGAAACCTATAGCAGCCAACGGGACGTCCACATCCTCATCCACGGATTCCACCTCAACAGGGAGCGGCGGGAAATCCTCCTCCCTGAACAAGTTGACAGGAGTAGCAGGGGCCTCAGAGCACCCGGCAGCCTGATGCCCCATCTGGCCACACCGGAAACAAGTACGGGGCTGCCGGGCATAAAACACCCAGACGTAGTAACCCAGCAGCCGGACAGAAGACGGGATATCTGACCGCAGGCGCATACTTAAGGTACGGATATTTGTCCGCCGCCCAGCATATCTTCCCGAGGAAAGCGTGTTCACCCGCACACTGACAACTGCACCATACCTCCCGAAGTAGCGCCGGAGGAGGTCATGAATAAGCATATAATGAAACTGGAAAAGGTTCAGAGGTTTGCAACGAGACTCGTCCCAGAGCTACGAGGGATGGGGTATGAGGAGCGCCTGAGGGAACTGTGCCTTACGACACTAGAAAGAAGAAGGGAGAGGGGGGACATGATAGGAACGTATAAGATACTCAGAGGGATTGACAGAGTGGACATAGACGAAATGTTCACACGGAATAGTAACAGAACGAGGGGACATGGATGGAAGCTTGAAACTCAGATGAGTCACAGAGATGTTAGGAAGTTTTCTTTTAGCGTGAGAGTAGTGGGAAAATAGAATGCACTTCAGGAACAGGTTGTGGAAGTAAATACTATTCATAATTTTAAAACCAGGTATGATAGGGAAATGGGACAGGAGTCATTGCTGTAAACAACCGATGCTCGAAAGGCGGGATCCAAGAGTCAATGCTCGATCCTGCAGACACAACTAGGTGAGTACAACTAGGTGAGTACACACACACACACACACACACACACACACACACACACACACACACACACACACACACACACACACACACACACGCACACACACACACATCTTGGGTCAGTCTTGATAGGGAGCAGACGTGCAGGGTCAGCGGTCCGAGTATATCGAGGCAACAAGGGTCAAGGGAGCGGGTGTACTGTGCAGTGAGAATCGGGACAGTGTAAATCGAACAGTGGCATTGTAATGCAACACATTGAACACATCTCGTGTTGAATTATCTTAGTGAATTTAGAGAAGATAGCTAGTGAAGATCGACTTCTTGAGGTAGCATCAGTCACACCAGCGGGACCCACATGGAGACCTGAAGACCTCACAGGATTACCGACGACCCGCCGTGTATTCACCTAGAGTGCTTGTGGGGGGCTGGTTGGTAAGTGTCTCTCTGTAAGTCTCCAACAGTGTACAAGGTTTATATTATATCATAGCAAAGACACTATTGCATTACATTCAATAATACAACCGTAAGTGGTAGACAAGTAACAGAGACAGCAACTGTGAGCTCACTGGAAACCCAGATAAGCCGCTAATCCCCCCGCCGTAATCTGAAGACAACACCTCACCCACCTCTGGTAAAGGTGTTGGGGTACCTATCTTGCGGATGTTATACATAAGCACTGTTCGCTCCCTGATAGACTACGCAGCACCCGTATTGTCTTACACAGGCCAAGGCAGAATTCAAAAAATAGAGCTGATACAGAACGAGGCTATGAGGATTATTCTTGGATGTCAAAGAAATGCAATGATTGAAATAATGAGAATGGAATTAAATTTACAGAGTGTGTGTGATAGAGTCCGTGACATTAACACTAGAGTATCTATTCGTTTCATGCGGAGAAAAGGAGGGGATAAGCTGTTTGAGAGCGTTCAGACCTGCTTGAGTGACGTACACACTTCCAGGAAACTGAGGGAGACACGCTATACGAGAGGATTAGCTCATGACCTCAGGGAATACGACGTACTTGACTGCTGTAAACCCTCTCGAAAGTGTAATATGTCTGCTCCCTGGAAAGTACAGAAAATAGACGTCGAAATTGTACCCCTCAAGGTGAAAAAGATTCATCATGAACCGGGACAATTACGGTGTTTGTATGGAAGCATGATATCTCGGTTACCAAGAGGCAACAGTTTACATGTATATTGCGACGGGTCGGTGGCGGAGGATGGCAGGGCAGGGTGTGGTGTCCTAATAAGGGATTATACGGAGTTTGGGACTGTGGACAGGATAATTGAACTCCGGCTTAGTAATTATATATCATCCACACAAGCTGAACTGCAGGCCATTCTGGCGTGTTTGGAGGAAGTACGTCATGACGACAAAAATGTTTTTGTATTTGTCGATAGCCGAGGAGCACTGGAGTCCTTAAACAGTCGAAACCCAGTCTTCATGTCTATAGTGGAGGACTGTAAGAGAAGAATAACTGAGATACAGCTGAAAGGTTATAGTGTGAAATTCATGTGGATTCCATCTCACGTTGGAATAGTGCTCAACGAGGTGGCGGATGACTTGGCCAAACGTGCCACATCAAAACCACAAGTTGACATTGAATGTGAATTCACAATGAGACAAATAAGAAGCAAAATCAGAAATATTCAGGCACAGGCGGGAGTGGAGAGGAGAGAGATAATGTATGAGAGTAGTCAAACCATGCAACACTACATGTATGTGAGTCAAAACACCCATTTCACTTATGGTAAAAGGAGAAATGCTTGGAGTGACTCTGTGTACATGCGGCTCAGGCTTGGGTACAAATATTACTGGGAATATGGGATAGATGTTCATGGTAATGACACGAAGTGTAAACTATGTGGTATGTTAAGGTCTCACACCCTTGCCCATTATATTCTTGATTGTCCGTTGATTAGTGTATATAGAAACACTGAGATAAGGACTGTTCCTGAACAAATAGCCTGGATGTGTCACAACGGAAAGGTTGATGATATTCTTGAGAGATATAAGAATTTTGCACCAAGATTGTAATATTTTGTTGAATTATCTGCAGGTGTCTTGCAATTTGTCTATACAGTATACCTAGGTCATAAAAGTATTTGTGTGTACGTCTGATACCTACTACTTGTGAAGGAGGAAATGTATATTTTTACCTCTCAAAATGTTTGGTAATGTGTTTATTTGTGATGTGTGTCTATGTATATATTAACACGTTGTACTGAACGGGGTGAGAATAGCTTGAGCTACCTCATCCCTTTGTGTGTATTTTACCTCAATAAACTTATTTCAATTTCAATTTCAATTTCACCCACCTCCTCTTCACCCCCATCTCACTCTACTAAAACACTCCTCCCCCCCCCCCCACTCCCACTCTCCCCTACCACTGACTACACACACACACACACACACACACACACACACACACACACACACACACTGGAGTATGCAGCCCCAGCATGGAGTCCATATCTAGTCAAGGATAAGACTAAACTGGAAAAGGTTCAAAGGTTTGCCACCAGACTAGTACCCGAGCTGAGAGGTATGAGCTACGAGGAGAGACTACGGGAATTAAACCTCACTTCGCTGGAAGACAGAAGAGTTAGGGGGACATGATCACCACATTCAAGATTCTGAAGGGGATTGATAGGGTAGATAAAGACAGTCTATTTAACACAAGGGGAACACGCACAAGGGGACACAGGTGGAAACTGAGTGCCCAAATGAGCCACAGAGATATTAGAAAGAACTTTTTTAGTGTCAGAGTGGTTGACAAATGGAATGCATTAGGGGGTGATGTGGTGGAGGCTCACTCCATACACAGCTTCAAGTGTAGATATGACAGAGCCCGATAGGCTCAGGAATCTGTACACCTGTTGATTGACGGTTGAGAGGCGGGACCAAAGAGCCAGAGCTCAACCCCCGCAAACACAACTAGGTGAGTACAACTAGGTGAGTACACATACATTATCCTCCCCCCTTTCTCTCTACTTCTGTACCATACCAGATATTCCCCCCCCCTACCCCCAAAACCCTCCCAAACAGTGGGACCCCTCCATCTCCCTCACCCTCTCCCACCACCTGACCACCTGACCTGAATTGACCATCTCTGCCCCCCCCCCCATACAATCTCCCTCCTCCCCCCCACCCAACCCTCCCTCTCTCTCTCTCTCTCTCATCCTCTCTGTTCTGTTCTCTCTCTCTCTCTCTCTCTCTCTCTCTCTCTCTCTCTCTCTCTCTCTCTCTCTCTCTCTCTCTCTCATCCTCTCTGTTCTGTTCTCTCTCTCTCTCTCTCTCTCTCTCTCTCTCTCTCTCTCTCTCTCTCTCTCTCTCTCTCTCTCTCTCTCTCTCTCTCTCTCTCTCTCTTCTCTCTCTCTCTCTCTCTCTCTCTCTCTCTCTCTCTCTCTCTCTCTCTCTCTCTCTCTCTCTCTCTCTCTCTCTCTCTCTCTCTCTCTCTCTCTCTCTCTCTCTCTCTCTCTTTCTCTCTCTCTCTCTCTCTCTCTCTCTCTCTCTCTCTCTCTCTCTCTCTCTCTCTCTCTCTCTCTCTCTCTCTCTCTCTCTCTCTCTCTCTCTCACTCTCTCTCACTCTCTCTCACTCTCTCTCTCTCTCTCTCTCTCTCTCTCTCTCTCTCTCTCTCTCTCTCTCTCTCTCTCTCTCTCTCTCTCTCTCTCTCTCTCTGCCACCCCCTCTGCCCCCCCTCTCTGCACTCTCTCTGCCTAACCCTATCAAAACCCTATCAGGGAAAGGGACAAAATGGCAGGAGGTCGCAACAGGGACACAGGAAATAGTCAAAGTGACCAAACGAAGGAAATGTTCACCCAAGTTCTGGAGGAATTCAGGAGGGAGATGCATGAAATGAGGATTACAATTAACAACCTGCAAAGTGAGCTGACATAAGCAAGGAAGGAGATCAAATCCCTCACAGAGAAAAATAAAGAGGCCGAGCATCAGATTATCATCCAAAGGGAAGGTGGGAATGTTGCATTGGGAGGTAATGCCTCTGTATCTGAAACATTTGTGGAAAGACTCAGAAAAAGCTCGGAAGCAATGGACTCAGTGAGGAAGGTAGCCATGCAAGCAGCTACCTCACAGGAAGCATCAAGGTGCACCAGTCAGCTGCTGGAGAGAAAAAGGTCTGTGGTAGTTGTAGACATCAAAGAACAGGAAGGATTGAAAAGGAAGGATTGGAATAGCTAGGATAGAGAGGCAGTACATGGGCTACTGAAGGGGTTACAGATAAAAGGAGCTGAACAAAACATTGAGAAGGTTTTCAGGTTGGGCTGGTACAACAAGGACAGAAACCGATTGGTAAAGGTGGTGTTTACAAACGAGGCCACCAAAGAGGCTATTTTAGAAAGGAAGAGGATTCTGCAGTATGATAGAATAATTCAAGAAAGTATTCCTGCAGAGGGAGAGGATGAAGGAGGAGAGAGCCAGGGCAGCAGAGGCAAGGAGGAAGCGCAGGGAGAGAGGAGTAAACCAGGAAATTGCAGCCCCCAACACAACAGTCCCAGAGACAAGAGGGGAACCAACAACCAGCATCCCAGCAACACCAGAGGGGAGGGTAACACCACCCCCCCCCCCCTCTGCATAGAAACCCTCCCTTCCCAACACCCTACCTGCCCCCACCCAAATGATCACCAAACCCTCCCTCCCTCCCCCCGCCCCATTCTGATCCTATCACCCCTCCCCCATTCCCACCATGTCCCCCCTCCCACCTTTACCCCCTTGACCCCCCTCCCCCTTTATCCCATACCTCCCTATCCCTCCTCCACCTCACCCCGTATCCTCCATGTTCCCCCTATCTCCTTAACCCACACCCTACCTGTCCCCCCCTTCCCTTGCACCCCCACCCCCACCCCAAAATCCTCTGAGACCGTGCAAACCACCTCACAGATCTTCTCACCCAGGGAACAGCTTTCCCCACCAGCAGAATGCTTGCCAAGAAGGGGACTAGAAAATGGACAGAAGAAAGTGAGCTTCAAGGCAATGTACACTAACATAGATGGGATTACAAATAAAACAAGTAAACTCAGAGAATGGGCACTAGAAGAAAACCCAGACATAATAGCACTCACAGAAACAAAGCTAACGAAAACCATAACAAACGCAGTGTTTCCACAGGACTACTATGAAGTGAGGAAAGAGAGAGAAGGGAGAGGAGGAGGTGGTGTAGCTTTGCTGATAAGAAAAGGTTGGAGTTTTGAAGACATGGTAATTCAGAACTGTGAAGGTTTCAGTGACTACATATCAGGCACCATAGTAACTGGAGGACAGAAAATTATATTAGTAGTCATATATAACCCCCCACCAAACGACAGAAGACCCAGACAGGAATATGATAGAAACAACATGGCCACCATCAATATAATAGAGAGAGCAGCTTCTGTGGCTAGCAGGAACGGATCCAGACTACTGATCATGAGAGACTTCAACCATGGGAAGATAGATTGGGGGAACAGAGACCCACATGGAGGACCAGAGACACGGAGAGCTAAGCTGCTGGACGTGGCAACAAGAAACTTTCTAAGTCAACACGTCAAGGGACTGACAAGAATGAGAGGAGAGGACGAACCAGCCTTGCTTGATCTGATATACACCCTAAATGAGTCGGATATAAGAGAATTTAAGTTGGAAGCCCCTCTGAAAATGAGCTAGGAATTATCTCCCCCAAAAAAGAACAGGGAAAACAAAAGGCTGGCGTACCGAAAGTGAAACTATGAGGAGAAGAATAAATTCCTAAGGGATATACAATGGGACACAGAACTCAGAACCAAGTCCGTACAAGACATGATGGACTATGTCACCCAAAAGCGTCAGGAGGCTGTAAGCAGGTTTGTCCCGACCCGACAGGAAAAAACAGAGAAGCAAAAGAAGAATCCATGCTTTACTAGGGAATGTATGAAAGCAAAGGAGCTGAACAAAAGGGCATGGAGGAAATTCTGTAATAACAGAACACTTGAAAGTAGACAGAGATACCAGAGAACCAGGAACGAGTATGTTAGTGTGAGAAGAGCAGCTGAGAAAAGGTATGAAAATGATATAGCTAACAAAGCCAAGACCGGACCAAAACTACTACACAGTCACATCAGGAGGAAGACAACAGTGAAGGAACAGGTGACGAAACTTAGGATGGGTGAGGACAGGTACACAGAGACTGACAAAGAGGTGTGTTAGGAACTCAACAAAAGGTTCCAGGAGGTCTTTACAATAGAACAAGGAGAAGTCACGGCGCTAGGAGAGGTGGCAGCAAACCAGGCGACCTTGGAAAGGATCAAAATTACAGGAGATGAGGTCAAGAAGCACCTATTGGAGCTGGACGTGAGAAAAGCTGTTGGGCCGGACGGAATCTCACCATGGGTATTAAAAGAGTGTGCAGGAGCTCTTTGTTTGCCACTCTCTATAGTATATAGTAGGTCACTGGAAACGGAAGACCTACCAGAAATATGGAAGACTGCTAATGTAGTACCTATATACAAAAAGGGTGACAGACAAGAGGCACTGAACTACAGGCCAGTGTCCTTAACTTGTATACCATGCAAGGTGATGGAGAAGATTGTGAGAAAAAACCTAGTAACACATCTGGAGAGAAGAGACTTAGTGACAACCCATCAACATGGGTTCAGGGAGGGTAAATCTTGCATACAGGCTTGATAGAATTCTACGATCAGGTGACAAAAATTAAGCAAGAAAGAGAAGGATGGGCGGACTGCATTTTTTTGGACTGTCGGAAAGCCTTTGACACAGTACCCCATAAAAGGTTGATGCATAAGCTGGAGAAACAGACAGGAGTAACTGGTAGGGTGCTCCATTGGATAAGGGAGTACCTAAGCAATAGGAAGCAGAGAGCTACAGTGGGGGGTGAGACCTCAGACTGGCGTGAAGTCACCAGTGGAGTCCCACAGGGCTCTGTACTTGGACCTATCCTGTTTCTGATATACGTAAATGATCTCCCAGAGGGTATAGACTCATTCCTCTCAATGTTTGCTGACGACGCCAAAATTATGAGAAGGATTAAGACAGAGGAGGACAGCTTGAGGCTTCAAGAAGACCTGGACAAGCTGCAGGAGTGGTCGAACAAATGGCTGTTAGAGTTTAACCCAAGCAAATGTAATGTAATGAAGATAGGGGTAGGAAGCAGGAGACCAGATACAAGGTACCATTTGGGAGATGAAATACTTCAAGAGTCAGAGAGAGAGAAAGACCTGGGGATTGATATCATGCCAGACCTGTTCCCTGAAGCTCATATCAAGAGGATAACATCAGCAGCATATGCCAGGTTGGCTAACAAAAGAACGGCCTTTAGAAACTTGTGTAAGGAATCTTTCAGAACATTATATACCACATATGTCAGACCAATCCTGGAGTATGCGGCTCCAGCATGGAGTCCATATCTAGTCAAGTATAAGACTAAACTGGAAAAGGTTCAAAGGTTTGCCACCAGACTAGTACCCGAGCTGAGAGATATGAGCTACGAGGAGAGACTACGGGAATTAAACCTCACTTCGTTGGAAGACAGAAGAGTTAGGGGGGACATGATCACCACATTCAAGATTCTCAAGGGAATCGACAGGGTTGATAAAGACAGGCTGTTTAACACAAGGGGCACACGCGCTAGGGGACACAGGTGGAAACTGTGTGCCCAAATGAGCCACAGAGATATTAGAAAGAACTTTTTTAGTGTCAGAGTGGTTGACAAATGGAATACATTAGGAAGCGATGTGGTGGAGGCTGACTCCATACACAGTTTCAAGTGTAGATATGATAGAGCCCAATAGGCTCAGAAACCTGTACACCTGGTGATTGACGGTTGAGAGGCGGGACCAAAGAGCCAGAGCTCAACCCCTGCAAGCACAACTAGGTGAGTACACATACACACACAGAAGTGTGTGTGAAGGCCCAAATGACAGAAGACCCAGAGAGGAATGTGATAGAAACGACATGGCTACTATTAATATGATTGAGAGAGAGAGAACAGTTTCTGTCGCTAGCAGGAACGGATCCAGACTACTAATCATTGGAGACTTCAACCACGGGAAGATAGATTTGAAGAACAGAGACCCACATGGAGGACCAGACACATGAGAGCTAAGCTGCTGGACGTGGCAACATGAAACTTTCTTACCGAACACATTAAGGGACCGGCAAGAATGAGAGGAGAACACGAACAATCAATGCTTGATCTGATATTCAATCTGAATGAGTTGAACATAAGGAAAGTTAGATTGGAAGCCCCCTTGGGAATGAATAATCACCATGTACTGATAATTGAGTACCTGGTAGAGCTAGGAGTAATCTCCCCCAAAAAAGAACTATAAAACAAGGGGCTGGCGTACCGAAAGGGAAATTAGGGGGAGATGAGAAAATTACCAAGTTAAATACCATGGGACACAGAACTCAGAACAAGGACCGTACAAGATATGATTGACTATGTCTTCCAAAAGTGTCAGGAGACAGTAAACAGGTTTATCCTGGGGGTCAAAATTTAAAAAAAATGAGAAGCAAAAGAAGAATCCATGGTTTAATTTGGCATGTTTCAAGCAAAGGAACGGAGCAAAAGGGCGTGGAGGAACTTCAGAAATAACAGAACACCAGACAGCAGAGAGAGGTACGAGAGAGCCAGGAATGAGTATGTCAGAGTGGTGGACTGCCAGAAAGCCTTCAATACAGTACCCACCAGGAGATTAGTGGTCAAAATCGAGAAACTGGCAGGAGTGACAGGAAAGATATTCCAGTGAATAATGAAGTACTCTGCAACATGAAACAAAGAGTCACAGTGTGAGGTGAGGCCATAGCTCGGTGGAAATGTGCGTTGGTAATGTAGTAATGACACCAGTGGCGTTCCACAAGGGTCAGTTTTGGAGAAAATCCTGTTCCTAATGTAGAATGTATTCCTCTACTCCTCCCTTCTACTCCTCTCCTCTCCTCTCCTCTATTCTACTCTCTCCTCTGCTCCTCTTGTAGAATGTAAACATTCTACAAGAGGAGGTAGATTCCTTCTTCTCAAAGTTTGGTGGTTATGACAAAATTATGAAGAGGATAAATATATTGGAACACTGCATGACACTTTAAGAGGACCTGGGCAAATTAAAATATTGTCTCTCAAGTGGTTACTAAGGTTCAACTCTAGAATGCGCAAAGTAATGATGCTGTGTATGAGGGAATCAGAGACCTGACTCAAGGTAACACATGAGAGAAGAAATCCTATTGGAATCGGACAGAGAAAAAGACTTCAACATTCCTGTTAACCCTAACCTCTTCCAGAAGTCCACACCAAAAGAATTTCATCACCTGCCAATATATGAACGGTCTTTATGAAGCTGAACAAAGATTCCCTAAGAATCTTGCATATTATTTTACTTCAGATTAATTCTGAAATATGCGACACCAGTGTGGAGTCCTTATCTCGTTAAACACACAACGAACCTGGAGAAAGTAGAGATATGCCACCAGAACAATTCCAGAGCTAAGCGGTATGAACTACGAGGAAATACAATAGGTAATAAACCTCACATCACTGAAAAAAAAGAAACACGGAAGATAAGATTACTTCATACAATGTGCTCAATGAACAGATAAGGCAAACAAGGACTGACCATTTAACAAATACCAGGGATACAGTACGACCAAGGAGACACAGATGAAAACTAAGTAACTAAATGAGCCACAGAGACACTAAAAAGAATTTGTTAAATGTCAAAGTAAAGGCAAGGTAATTATCAGGAGAAACCACTAGTCATTGCGACTATATCGCACTTGGAAAGGGTATGAGGATAAGGATTAAAATTGGACTGAGGAAAGGAATGGTGCCCAACCATTTGGACGGTCGGGGAATGAACCTGAAAGAATCGAGGCCGTCGCTCTACCTTCCAGTCGAAATGGTTGAGAAGAATGTGTCAGAGAAGTGAACAATTGGAATGTGCTTAAAAGTGAAGTGGTGAAGGCAGACTATACACAGCTTTAAGCATAGATACAACATAGACCAGTCGTATTTGGTCTCCATAACACGCCCTGTACATTGTATTGTAACACGCCATAACAGTTGTAAGTGGCACATAAAGGAGTTGCCAATGACAACGTGAGAGGTGCAACAACAGTTGGCAGTGGGACTGAAAGAGGTTCCATAACAGCACCAGTACCAATGAGTGAGGCAGCATAACAGTTGCCAGTGGCGCTGAAAAAGATTCTATCATAGTTGCCAGTGTCCAGAATGGGGCCATAACAGATTGCAGTGGCACTTGGAGAGGCCAGTGTTGCCAGTGTCTGTGACACAGGCGCCATAGCAAGTGCCACTTCAGGGAAAGATGTACCATAACAGTTGCCAGGAGCACTAAGAAAAGAGCCATAACAGTTGCTACTGGCATCAAAAGAGGTGGCATAACCATTATCAGTGTCACTCTCAATGGCACCATGAGAGTTGCCAGTGGCACAGAGAGAGGCACCATAACACGGTGGGGAAATGAGGCAATATCATAATTTTTCCCATCCGCCTTTAGGGAACTCAGGATAAAAGCATTTTTGTATTCCCCGTTAATTAAGTGTCATTACCGTTTTAGCACGCTTTTCCGGCGTGCCGGGACGAGACAAGTTAATTGTGGTGTCATACTTCGCAGTGCGGAAATTTAATAAAATGATTTTTATCCTCGTTTGAAAATATCTGGTAGAGTTTACATACAAACACATACATGCACATACACAAACTCATAAACACACATGTGCATTCATACACACATGTGCACGTGCATACACACATGTGCACGTGCATAGACACATGTGCACATGCATACACAAATGTACTCACCTAGTACAACTAAGTGAGCACAACTGTGTACTCACCTAGTACAACTAGGTGAGTACACAGCTCACAACTACACAACTTAGTCAGTATAACTCGCCTAGTTGTACTCACTTAGTTGTGCTTGCTGGGGTTGAGCTTTGGCTCTTCAGTTCCGCCTTTTAACTCTCAATCAACTTGCGTACAGATTCTTCAGACTATTGGGCTCTATCAAATCTACATTTGAAATTGTGTATGGAATCTGCCTCGACCACATCACTGCCTAATTTATTCCGTTTGTTAATTTCTCTGACACACTTGATGTGTGTACACACACACATATGCGTGTGTGTGTATTCACACTAACACACACACAGACTTTATCTCATTTTCTCTGTTTGCCTGTCTCTCTATCTCTTTCGCTCCCTCTTTATCTCTCTCATGGAGTCTTACCCTGCTTAGTAGAAGAGGGAAGAAACATGTAAGAGTGACAACACAGGTGCAGTGAGAACCAGTACGAGATGGTCACCCGAGTATGAAGAGAAATCAATAAGTAACTGTAAAACAAAAGGGAAACGATACGCCACCTACGGAGTGAGCTGATAGTAGCAAAGATGGAGATAAAACGCCGAAAAGAGAACCCCAACTCATGCCCAGTACTTGACAACTAATGTCCAAAGAAACTTGAATATAACCATGGGAGCTACTCCTACGGAGATAGTGACATCTGCAGACGCGCTAAGAAAGTTGGCATGAAAGCAACCACTTCACAGGAAAAGATTAGTAATTAATAGATATTAAAGACCAATTAGGCTCCAATCAGGAAGCGCAGAAAGCTAAGGATAGATCTGCATTGACACGGATCCTGAGATGGTTACAGTTACAGTTGAGTTGGCAAAATGAAGTATAGTTAAGGTTTTCAGGCAAGGCTGCTATAACTATGACAGGAATCAATTATTAAAGATAACATTTAGTAATGTGGCCAGAAAAGAGGGACATTCGAGCCAAAGTAGAGCAAACCACTAAATGTAATGTATTACAGAAATGTACTCCTATAGAGGGACATGACGAGGGAAGAGAGAATCATGGCAGCAACAACAAGGAAGAGACAGGGGAGTTGGTGAGCCATAATTACAAACCCAATAATTCCAGACAGGAGTGGAAACCCCCTCCACCAACAGTTCCGCAACTCTAGAGAGTTGTCCAACAGACCCACCACACATCCAATAGAGACCCATACAACCCCTAGCCTTGTCTCACCCCATTCCATGCCCACCCTGTCTTTCCCACCATCCCTCCCTCACCGCCCTCCTGTTACATGCATGAACAGTTTGCACACATCCCCCTTCTGTTAAGAGTCATATGAAATATAGACTAAAAGGAAGGTAGCTTTATTTTATTATGCTTATAAGGAAGCAAGTAGCCTAAATTTTAATTTATTTCTGTTTTAGGTTCGGTGGGGGAGGCAGAGCATAGCTTTTGGACAAAGATGGTGGATCACCCAAGCATGATGAGACGAGTTTTCCAGTCGAGAGATGCTTTGAGAAGGCGGTGCCGGAATTCCCGGATGAGGAGGCAATGATTGGCTAGGTGCGATGGGGCGTGATCAATGAGGGAGCGACCTGAGGTCACGTGACGTAATGGAGCCACATGAGGTGGGGAGCGGCGCTGAGGCAAGTGTCACTACACCCTGAAACATTGCTTGCGGAAGTCGCGCTGATTACTACTCCAGCAAGATGAGGATTTAATTGACATTGTAACGTTTTAGTTGGTTATTTTCAAGAATAATAGCAGGAGTGACATCGTGAACTAAGCTTTCTAGGAGAATTTTGGAGTGCTGGATCTGCAGGTTGTGGCTAGAGCAACTCAGAATCACAGTGGTCACTTGTGCACATGGAGACAAGACTGAGGAGCAGAGTGGCGGCCAACTAGCGTGGAAGTCTGGGACTAATATAACTCCAAGAAAGGCCCGAAACAGCAAACGTACTCCAATTGGGAGGAGTGAGTGTCCCAGGTGAGGTAGTGAGTAGTATCTCCATATGGAGCAGGGATAATCATCTTACCTTTGTGACTCCTGACCGGGATGTAGTGCAGTGGCATAACACTGCTGCCAGTCTAGAGATGACCTTCAGTTACTGTTGAATGATGACTGATGTGTGCAGCCAAATAATTCATGGTGGGAAGGGGGACAAGAATATCAACCATTGCAACATCAACCAGAGGGGGGAATGAAGAGGAGCAGATAAGAAGCCAGTCTGGACTCTGAAGAGCACTTGGCAGCCGCAGAGTCTAGATCCTAAGAGCGGAGTTAACTGACTTTTTCGGTAGATCATAAGCCACTTCCCTTGTGCTGGGTCATTCAAAGTAATTTTTTATTCATATATACAAGAGTTCTTACATTTTTGTATACTCATTAGCACGCATAACGTTCCGGGCATGTCCTTAATCCTAATTTACCCTGGGATATGACCCGCTTAATCGTTTAACAACCAGGTACCCATTCACTGCTGGGTGAACAGAGGCTACAGTTAAGAACTGGCGCCCAGTCAATCCTCCCCGGTTAGAATTCGAAACTAGGCCAAATCGCTTACGAAGCACGGGGCGAGTGTCTTACCTCTGCGCCATGAGGACTGCAACTGTGAATTAGGAATTGTTTTACAATTGAGGTTGTTATGCAAGTATGAATTTATACACATATGTTTTGAAAAGGCTGTGTAATTAACTCGAAAGGAAATGGCGACTACGAGTTAGGTTTCCAAATACAAATGTTCCAAGTTGCACTCTTCGAAGTCAGTCTTCGAAGTCCATGTCCTCTCAACCCGGTCTGGTGTAAATACGTTAAGTAAGCTGATAGTGCAGACAGTAGTTTCATAGTGTTATATAAACACAGTAGTTTCATAGTGTTATATAAACACAGTAGTTTCATAGTGTTATATAACAAAGAGTGGTGGGAAGATACGGCACACAAGATCTGTCAATGAAGCTGATATTTGTGTACGGAATCGACGGTAGGCAAAAATGCCTAAAAACATGTAGTATTTAAAAAGACTAGACCAGGGTGAGTGGGGTGGTTATAAGTCATTATGTCAGAGGACAGGCATTATGCCCTTGATCAAAGCCATGAGGTTAGTGACCCAGCTCGCCAATTAGCTGTCCCATCTCAGTGCTCGCTAATGACATCACTGCAAGACTCCCGCTGATTGCCTGCAACCTTACCACTCCATCCACTTATTTCTTTCGTTGTATAATCTCTAGGCAGGTGTCACTGCATCAGGTGAGATCTCGCTCTTTACCCGTGATCCTCTTCACCAGTTTGTCTTGTCTCTCCGTCTGCTAATTCTTTAAAACCCAATTTACACTTAAATCGTGCCTCTCACACTTTCTTAGAAAACTCAAAGCACTCTTTGGGTCATCTGGTATCTCATTAAGTGGGAATAAATGACCATTGAATTTAAGGAAAAAGAAAAATTCAGGAAAAGCCTGAATTTAGACGGCGAACATAACAATGTCCATTCAGCCCGTCCTCCTAAGGTTTCCTTACGTCAAGTAAACAGTCAAATTTAAAGTGTTCTCTCTTAACCTACCAGAGGACAAAAAACAGAACATGGGACAGTACGTCACTTTATCGAGCCGCTTCTATTTTCTAGTACATTTTTTGGCCTTATGTAATGCACACGAGTGAAAAGCGACGTTCTTAGTAGGTCAGGTTTATCCACTAGCTTACCCACCCGATCTACCCATTCAGCTGAGTTCCTCCGCACTGGGCTCCCTCACTGGAGTCTTTGGATATGCTCCATATGTACCTCGGACCCTCTCGTTGATAGGTGGTCTCCGGATGGGCTACATCCACAGCCAACTCGTCTCTATATAAATGTTCGTAGTGAATTAACACACTATTAAGCTACACTTACAACACACAGCCTCCACAACCACTATGGTTGTGGAGGCCGTGTGTTGTAGCCACACTAGTATCACTGTAGTATCAACCAGTGAACACTATCACTGTTCACTGGTTGATACTTCAACTCTCACGTCGTCCCTTTTCACAATATTATCTTTCTGTTCGACAGGTAAACTTCCACTTCACTGACCCGCAGTCAAAATCGCTACAGATTGCCTCACTTTTTTGAGTTTCTATGCACAATATCACTGCTCGTTACCTGTTAGTATTCAATGTCTGTTGGAAATTATCCAACACTGATACATAAATTTTGTATAATAATACATCATAATTGTATTAACCATAGTAATTACTAATTCGTAGAATTAATCCAATTAATGTTTCTATTGCGACGCAGTAATTTACCAAACCCTTCCTTCAGTCTCCATGACGCCGGGAGGTAGCAGCAAGTTGAAACACGAAATATCTCCACATTTAGTTGAATCTAAACATAGTCCAGTTAATTACTTTCCATTGCCAAGGAAAATCGTTTATTTAGTTGTTTTATTTATATAGCATATTACTGCTTACTGAATTTGCTCATTTAGGTGAATTAACAACTACAGTAGAAAATATTGTAATGTAAAACAATACAATATAATATTCCTTTCTTTATTTTATGCAGTCTTAATAAGTTGACTTGCGTTATGCAAAAATATATTGCACCGTAATACATTCATCAGTGACATGAACACTTGTCACTATTCCTTACTGCCCTAATTAACTACAATTAAGTAAAATAATTTACGCTCGAGATTACTTAGAAACATTCTGCGCATGTGTATAGCGACTGGGGAGGAAGGAGGAGACGCCATATTAGCAGCGTGAGAGAGACCACCTGCAGATCCAGCTGATAAAGTTTCGTCTAGGAGTTTGCGTATTTAGCCGGCCCTTATTTCGACATTCACAATTGTGAGTGCCAGGGTGCAGGAGCGACTCCATTGACGACTGAACATCGGCTCGGCGAGTGTAATGTAAAAACGTCCAAATAAGGTTTGCTTAAGTATGCATACGTAATAAACTGGTAGGTTACTCGTCGTCAAGCGACATGAACAACAAAAAAATAAAAATTAGTTCAGGTCTATTTCCGGTCTCCTCTCTAAGTCAGAAATAGTTGTATAACAATTAGTGCATAGACATCTATTTACTTTTTATTGGGTTTACAGCCTGTGCCGAGACTCCTCGAGGAGAGATCAACTCCTCACGCCACGCTTGTTGCAGGATGCATGTTCCAGCAAGCACCCGATGAGGCTACGCCATGGGTGTAACACTATCTCTAATCACAGCTAAGCGGCTGATTTAAATTTAGTACATTTACTAACCCATTATCATTTATTGACTTTATATAATATTAATATATTTTAAATATTGATGTATGCTATATTATTTCATATGTACATTTTTTAATACTTCACTAACAGATTTGATATAAATAATTATCTTATCTTATGCTATTTACTGCATTATTACTGCCATTGATTAATCTTATTTTACCATATTTACGATAGTATCTTGAGGTACCTTTGCCTCTAACTATTATAACATAATCCCTTTAATTTTCATTATTTTTAGTTACTACAGTGAAGAACCAGCACTGAAATCATGCTTGGGATATATTAATCTTTTGGCATGTAACCTCCCATTTTGGGTGAGTGAAATTGACTCATAATATACAGACTCTTTAATATTCAATGTATTATTAATTAAGAACATCCACTGGACATTAGTTCATGGAATTATATCAAACCATTTGCTCTACCTAGTTTTCCCCTTTTTCACAAAAAGTGGTGGTCCTTCGAGGCTATCGAAAATAGTATCAATTTAAATGATTTACAAGAGTCAAGTTTTCCCACAATATCACTGGCTGCCTACATGCTAGCCTTCGAGCAAAATGTCATTGATCATTCACTGCCTTACTGACTTCTTCAACAAGTCTGGACTGCTTCGAAAATCGGAGGTTGACCCTATACCATCCACTGCCTCTTTGCACTTCTGGACGTTGTCTTGGGTTAATTCGCTGGGCTGTTGAGCGACTCTTAATTGATCCTACCACACAGCCTACTCTGAAATTTAATTCTTTTTCAAAGAACACCAGCCATTCCTGAATGTAAAGCAGAGTTCTCTTGCTCCTTTCGGAACTCAACATGGCAGTACAAACACAAATCCCTTGAAAATATTAGAGCACCTCTGCATATGTTCTCCTCAGTCTCGTTCGCGAGCTGTAGTAACCCCGGCAGAGCCTATATGTTACCTCATACCCTGGCTCGCCCGTGACGTAATCTTGGGTTCATACCTGGTTGATGGAGTTCTGGGAGTTCTTCTACTCGCCAAATCCGGCCCGAGACCAGGCTTGACATGTTAGAGTTTGGTCCACTAGGCTGTTGCTTGGAGCAGCCAGCAGGCCCACATACCCACCACAGCCGGGTTGGTCCAGTCTCACCTGCTGATTGGCTGCAGCGCTGTGCCGTACGATAATCATGTCTCTCAATGCATTCTGCATATACTGGAGTAATCTCCGCAGGTGGGAATCTACTACTCGCGGGTAAACTCGGGCGCCATATTGGAGGATATCATCCTAGACTAATTCTTATCAATTCCCAAAAAACAGAAACTGTGCCAAAATCGGGCAACTCACACCTTTCCTACATAAACTAAAATATTTTCTTCAATGTATCTAAGAGCTCTTCGAGTTGTGAGTGCAGAATTCTTAGACGAAGAATTTAAGAATATTGATTCGATTGGTCTTAAGCTTTGTTACCCACTGAATTTTTTGGAAGTTTGTCGTAACAAAGCACGTCGTACATATTATAATAATGTATGCAGTGAAAGGATTCGCCCAAAGAATGTGTTATGTTTACCATATTTCTCTGGGTTTGAGAATATTGTTAAGGCCTTGAAACTTTTTAATATAGATGTAATGTTTAGCTACGAAAACACTGTTGGTAAGCTATTAGTTAGGAACAGCCCTCGTAGTGATAATTCCGTCATTTATAAAATACCTTGTAAGGAATGTAATAAGTTCTATGTCGGGCAAACATCTAAAGATTTAAAATGTAGAATATCGCAACATAAATACTCTGTAAGACATGGCCAATTGTCTAATGCTTTGTTTGTTCATTTGTCAGAAAAAGCTCACCAAATTGATTGGGAGAGTGCTTCTTCAATAACAAATTGTAAAAGCACCTATAACAGAAACAAATTTGAATATATATATATATATATATATATATATATATATATATATATATATATATATATATATATATATATATATATATATATATATTAAATATATATATATATATATATATATATATATATATATATATATATATATATATATATATATATATATATATATATATATATATATATATATATTAAATATGATATATATATATATATATATATATATATATATATATATATATATATATATATATATATATATATATATATATATATATATATATATATATATATATATTAAATATGACCGAAAAAGTAAGATTAATAATTCTAACACGAATTTTCTCAATCTTTCGTACATTTCTTTTCACTGTTGGAGGTAAATCAAAAATCAATTCTCCAAAATTCATTTTTATTTCTAGTCTGACGCGACAGGAGCGCGTTTCGTAAAACTTATTACATTTTCAAAGACTTTAGTTTACAAATACACAACTGAATAGAACTTACGCATCTCCGATTTTGTTTATATCTACATTTGAGAGAGGTGGATGGGGTGAGGTGGCATTAATAGGGTATTAATTTCATCAACACAAGACAGAACAAGAGGTGGCATTAATAGGGTATGAATTTCATCAACACAAGACAGAACACGAAACAATGGGTATTGAATAGAAGTGATTGTAGAAAGCCTATTGGTCCATATTTCTTGATGCTTCTATATTGGAGCGGAGTCTTGAGGTGGGTAGAATATAGTTGTGCATTAATTGGCTGTTGATTGCTGGTGTTGACTTCTTGATGTGTAGTGCCTCGCAAACGTCAAGCCGCCTGCTATCGCTGTATCTAACGATGATTTCTGTGTTGTTTACTAGGATTTCTCTGGCGATGGTTTGGTTGTGGGAAGAGATTATATGTTCCTTAATGGAGCCCTGTTGCTTATGCATCGTTAAACGCCTAGAAAGAGATGTTGTTGTCTTGCCTATATACTGGTTTTTTTTGAGCTTACAGTCCCCAAGAGGGCATTAGAAGGCATAGACGACGTTAGTCTCTTTTAAAGCGTTCTGTTTTGTGTCTGGAGAGTTTCTCATGAGTAGGCTGGCCGTTTTTCTGGTTTTATAGTAAATCGTCAGTTGTATCCTCTGATTTTTGTCTGTAGGGATAACGTTTCTATTAACAATATCTTTCAGGACCCTTTCCTCCGTTTTATGAGCTGTGGAAAAGAAGTTCCTGTAAAATAGTCTAATAGGGGGTATAGGTGTTGTGTTAGTTGTCTCTTCAGAGGTTACATGGCGCTTCACTTTCCTTCTTATGATGTCTTCGACGAAACCATTGGAGAAGCCGTTGTTGACTAGGACCTGCCTTACCCTACAGAGTTCTTCGTCGACTTGCTTCCATTCTGAGCTGTGGCTTAGAGCACGGTCGACATATGCGTTAACAACACTCCTCTTGTACCTGTCTGGGCAGTCGCTGTTGGCATTTAGGCACATTCCTATGTTCGTTTCCTTAGTGTAGACTGCAGTGTGGAAACCTCCGCTCTTTTCCATGACTGTTACATCTAGAAAGGGCAGCTTCCCATCCTTTTCCATCTCGTAAGTGAAACGCAGCACGGAACTCTGCTCAAATGCCTCCTTCAGCTCCTGCAGATGTCTGACATCAGGTACCTGTGTAAAAATGTCGTCAACATACCTGCAGTATATGGCCGGTTTCAAGTTCATGTCGACTAAGACTTTTTGCTCGATGGTACCCATGTAGAAGTTAGCAAACAGGACACCTAGGGGAGAACCCATGGCGACCCCATCTACTTGCTTATACATGTGCCCATCCGGGCTCAAGAAGGGTGCCTCTTTAGTACAAGCTTGGAGTAGTTTCCTTAGAATATTTTCGGGTATGTCAAGAGGAGTACAGGCTGGATCACGATACACTCTGTCGGCTATCATGTATCGTGATACATGAGTGTATTGTGATCCAGCCTGTACTCCTCTTGACATACCCGAAAATATTCTAAGGAAACTACTCCAAGCTTGTACTAAAGAGGCACCCTTCTTGAGCCCGGATGGGCACGAAGAACTCTGTAGGGTAAGGCAGGTCCTAGTCAACAACGGCTTCTCCAATGGTTTCGTCGAAGACATCATAAGAAGGAAAGTGAAGCGCCATGTAACCTCTGAAGAGACAACTAACACAACACCTATACCCCCTATTAGACTATTTTACAGGAACTTCTTTTCCACAGCTCATAAAACGGAGGAAAGGGTCCTGAAAGATATTGTTAATAGAAACGTTATCCCTACAGACAAAAATCAGAGGATACAACTGACGATTTACTATAAAACCAGAAAAACGGCCAGCCTACTCATGAGAAACTCTCCAGACACAAAACAGAACGCTTTAAAAGAGACTAACGTCGTCTATGCCTTCAAATGCCCACTTGGGGACTGTAAGCTCCAAAAAACCCAGTATATAGGCAAGACAACAACATCTCTTTCTAGGCGTTTAACGATGCATAAACAACAGGGCTCCATTAAGGAACATATAATCTCTTCCCACAACCAAACCATCGCCAGAGAAATCCTAGTAAACAACACAGAAATCATCGATAGATACAGCGATAGCAGGCGGCTTGACGTTTGCGAGGCACTACACATTAAGAAGTCAACACCAGCAATCAACAGCCAATTAATGCACAACTATATTCTACCCACCTCTAGACTCCGCTCCAATATAGAAGCATCAAGAAATATGGACCAATAGGCTTTCTACAATCACTTTCATTTCAATACCCATTATTTCGTGTTCTGTCTTGTGTTGATGAAATTAATACCCTATTAATGCCACCTCTTGTTCTGTCTTGTGTTGATGAAATTAATACCCTATTAATGCCACCTCACCCCATCCACCTCACTCAAATGTAGATATAAACAAAATCGGAGATGTGTAAGTTCTATTCAGTTGTGTATTTGTGAACTAAAGCCTTTGAAAATGTAATAAGTTTTACGAAACGCGCTCGTGTCGCGTCAGACTAGAAATAAAAATGAATTTTGGAGAATTGATTTTTGTATTACCTCCAACAGTGAAAAGAAATGTACGAAAGATTGAGAAAATTCGTGTTAGAATTATTAATCTTACTTTTTCGGTCATATTTAATAATATATGTTTACAGGAAAGACTGCTACCAAAATATTCTAATATATATATATATATATATATATATATATATATATATATATATATATATATATATATATATATATATATATATAAATATATATTTATATATATATATATTTATATATATATATATATATATATATATATATATATATATATATATATATATATATATATGAATATATATATATATATATATATATATATATATATGAATATATATATATATATATATATATATATATATATATATATATATATATATATATATATATATATATATATAATATATATATATATATATATATATATATATATATATATATATATATATATATATATATATATATAACATAAATGAATGGTCCCCAGGCATATATGCAACTGAAAACTCATGCCCCAGAAGTGACACTCGAACCCATACTGCCAGGAGCACTCTGCAACTGGTGTACAGGACCCCCTTAACCACTCGATATTCATGAGCGGACATAAGATGATGGTAGCCGAGGCAAATTTCCCATCATCTCGCCGGCACTCTGATGGTAATCTGATGATAAAATACCATGCCCAAGATAGTAGTCCAGTCCAGACAATATATGGACATATAAGCAGTACCTAGACTCTGTCATTTACAAATAAAATCGATACTTGATCAGACCACCACAGAAGTTGAACCATCAGCAACCTCCAATGAATCATTTAATGGCATTAAATCTATTAAAATCCCAGGTATTGCACTTACATAGACAACCTGAGAACTTAAAATTGTACCATGAGATAATCCAACAAAAGCTCAATAACAAATTAATCAAAGATGTTACAAATGAAAGCTCTCAGGAGGGACAATATTTGCCACATCATGCCATATGAAACGATTCAATTACCACAACTATAAGGATTGTGTCTAACTGTAGTGCTAAAGCAAAACAAAGTAGCGCCTTGTTGAAAGACTGCCTTCAAACAGGTCCAAGCCTTATGCAGAGGCTATCTGATGTGCTGTTAAGGTTTGACATAGGGACTTATGCATACACGGCAGACATAAGCAAGGCATTCCTTAAGGTAGGTCTACAAGAAGAAGACCGTAATTATACAAAGTTCCTATGAATGAAGGATCCTAGTGATCCACACAGTGAAATAATCACCTACAGATTGCATCAGTTTTGTTTGGTGCCACTTCATCACCATTTCTGCTTCAAGCATCCTTATATACATATATGAAGAAATTTAATAGCCCAAATAAAACTGAAATTAGCAGTAATCTGTATGTGGACAATTTCCAGGGAACCACCAACAGTGAAGAAAACCTGCTAACAGTATATCATGAGGCTAATCGATAATTGTTAGGAGCAACTATGCCTCTCCAGTCGTGTGTCTCCAATAATCAGAAATTAAGTCAACTAATTGAAGCTGAATACCCCAATTACAAGGAACCTCAAAAGTTAAAAATACTAGGTGCTGAATGGGATACAACTTCAGAGGAGTTGACTATTATATCGGTGGAACCAGATACCGCCAGTTAACTATGAGGAAACTGCTATTACAAGTCAGCAAACCGTTTGAACTTTTGGGACTAGTAAGCCCCATAATAATTATGAGTAAACTACTTATGCAGGAATACTGGCAGAGTAAATTAGGTTGGGATGATCCACTACCAAATGCCTTACTAGAAAAATGGCAACAATTAACAACGGATCTCAGTATCCTAAACAACCTTTAGTTCCCTTGCAATACATTAAATCCTGATCAACCAATAAGACTGCATGTGTTCTGTGATGCTTCAGACAAGGCATATGACACTGTAGGCTATTTAGTAAAAAATTAGCAGGCCACAGGGCTCACATTCAAAGCTTGGTTCATCGTTAACGAAACGGTCATTGTCGAAGATAGACTAAACCACCCAACTTGTAGGAGTTAGTTTAGCTCATTAACAGACCAAAACATTAGGCAAACTCCCCTTTACAGAAACAGTGGTATGATCAGATAATGAAGCAGTCTTACATTGAATGAGGAATGATAACAATAAAACTCCCTACGTAAGTAATCGTGTTAGGGAAATACGAGAATTGTCAGCAGGGTACAAGGTAAGATATGTTCCTACCAAAAATCCAGCTGATTATCTTTCCAGAGGACTGACATTAAGGCGGTTAGCCAGAGCCGATTTGCGGTTCAATGGACTTCAGTGGCTAATCAGTGACCAGTGGCTTAAAAAAAAGCCAAAAGTCATAGTGACCAATGTCACTGTCCCCACTGAAAATCCAGAACCACCTCGGACTCTGGTAATTTATCCTACTCATTCCTCTGAATTAAAGAAATTACTAGGTGTTATGCAAATAATATTTGATTTCGTAAACTAAATGGGAATCAATCACAAATTTTCTAATCCCTTAAGTACTGGATCAAACGAGCCTGAGTAGAAACATATGGGAAGGAAAATGAAAATAAAATGAAAATGTCCCGCAAAAAACTTTAGAATGGTCTAGGTCTTTCGATTGATCTAGATAGTAATGACATACTAAGGTGCAGAGAACACTTGGAACATGGCAATAAAGTTTTAGAAGTAAAGAATTCAATGTTGCTCCCCTGTCACTACATCCTCAGCCGACTAATTGAGTTATATATACACGAGTATGACACTGTACATGGTGGGGTACTAGATACCCTCACCAACTTGAGACAAATGTTCTGGCTTCTGACTGTAAAATCAATCATAAAATCCTGTGTAATCTGCTGGAGGTATGAGGCTCATGTGTGTCCTTATCCAGGACCTCCACCACTCCCTAGAGAACGAGTTGTCCACCTTTGTCCCTTTGAGACCACTAGGGAAGATTACATTCGAGCATTAACTCTCACAGGCACCAAGGACAATGTTCCAGCGAAAGCATACATTTGCCTCTTCAGCAGTGTCACCACAAGGGGGAGGGGGGGTACACCTAGAGGTGACTCACGACATGAGTGCCGAGGCATCATCTTTCCTTACCATGAGGTGTTTTCGAGGCTTAGCGTCACCACGGCCTGGTCATCGACCAGGCCTCCTCGTTGCTGGACTGGTCAACCAGGCTGTTGGATGCGGCTACTTGCAGCCTGACTTATGAATCAAAGCCTGGTTGATCAGGTATCCTTTGGAGGTGCTTATAGATTTCTCTCTCGAACACTGTTAGGGGTCGGCCAGTTATGCCCTTTATGTGTAGTGGAAAAATGTTTCCACTCATTCTTACAAGCATTCAGCAGTTTTACTGCCCGTCAATTCTGCCCCAAGTTGATGATCTCAGACAACTTGGTGGCTGGGGATGCCTGTCTGGGAGAAATACGGAATTACCCAGAGGTACATATTGCCCTCAAACGAAGGCAGTGCCACTGGAAGTTCATACCTCCCAGAGCACAGTGGCACAGAGGTTTCTATGAACGAATGATAGGTACGGTAAAACCTCGTTTAACAAAGACCCTATATTGTCAAAAGATTGACTTGCAGGAGTCCCAAACTGTTGTCATGGATATAGAAGGTCGAGTCAACAACCAACCACTGACCTTCCTCTCTGATGATATTTCACAACGCGAACCATGGAGTTCATCCTATCAGATGTATGGGGGACTTATCCCTCTAGTGTCCTTAACAAACGAGGAACCAGAAGATCCTTCATATAGCAGATGAAGTAACTTAGTCCAGAGTTTCAACACCTCTCACAAGTGATAGGTCGGTGGAATGACGTTTGGACTCGAGAATATCGAACTGCTTTGAGAGAGAGTATCATTATAGAGCGAGTAGCCCCTACAATAAAATTAATCTAAAACCTGATTATATTGTTCTGGTAGACAGTGACGGACCACGTTCAGAGTGGCCCATAGGTAGAATAGTTTTTGTGCATCCAGACCACCAAGGTATCTTGAGAATAGTGAAAGTCAAGTGCCAAGGCACAGCTACTCTTAAAACTTTAGTGAAACTAGTTCCACTAGGTCTAGAAGAAAATAAAGTCAATCAATGACCAATCACACCTGAAATTTCTGAAAGGAACATATGTCCAGAGAGGAGTGCAGCACAACAGTGCAGGATTAAATTCAAACAATATTGTTGTTCTGAGTAAATACAATTGAATATAAATCGAAGACTGAATTTTGTGCAATTATTATTAGCCAGGATAGTTTTATGGGCCTCAGTGGATGATCAGTGACCAGTAGACCGAATAGCTGCAAGTCACAATGACCAATGCCACTGATCCCGCTGCAGACCCGAAACTCTACTTGGCTGTAGTAATTTTCCTCTAATTATTCAGTCCTCTAAGCAAATTAAAATGTAATCAAACTAGAAAACTTAGCATAACCTGAGTCAGCAGGACAGTGAAATTCCCTAGAGTTTTCCAGCACTTGCAACTCTAATACGGGACATTCGTACTGTACGAACAGATGTACAGATATGTTACTAATCTGATATTAAATGTATAATTTTGAGGGGGAGTATCAGTGTACATCAGTCCTGAACAGTGGACTCTGACCCTCTTTTCTCTCTCCAAGAATTAAGTCGGAAATTCCGACCTCAATTACTAACCCCTGATGTGCCTAGATAAGGTAGCTATATCAGGCATTAACTAACAATACTAATATTACTAAATTTCCTAAAGAGAGAGAGTACTGAGTGATTCTCTGGCAACAATGGGAAGATTTGTGTAAGCCAAGTACTCCAGTACCTAATATTTCCCTTAATGAAGATATAATATTTCCAGTTTAAAAGTTGAAATATGAAAGAAAGTATTTATTAAAGCCTGGATATAATAGTAAATAACGAATACACAAATGTCTTCTTCCCCAACTGATATAAAAATCAGATGAAACTTGGACACGTCCAGTATATTTGGAGGAGGAGGGGAATGGGCACGCCATGCTTGGCTTCGGGTGCACACATGGCCGTCGGGAGGTACAGCTGTACTAACTCCCATTATACAAGACGCCATACTTGTGCCCACAATTGGTAGCCGAGGACACGCCTGAGCGAGTTCTACAGATCTTCCACAGATATAAGGAAGTGCTACTTTTCCGTTTGATAAATAAGCTAAGTGGTTACAAATGCTATAGTTCAAATAGTTAGGAAGCGAGCTACCCACCCAAAACGGGTGAGGATTATTAATTAAAATAAAAAGTCTCCTTCTGATCATATGACCGTGGGTTTATTGCTTATATTACAATGTAATTTTCTCACAGGTGACCTCGAGGAAGTGGCGATAGCTTACACTAATTCTTTCCTACCCATATGTGTCTGGACTGCATATCACTTGAGGATACTCTCTATGGCTTACTTGTTCAGGTAATGGCGTTCAGGACGGCTGTATGACTGGTGCTACGGTGCCCCCTCCTATTTCTCCCCATTGCCAGCATTAAGAGTCATATCCACTAACCCTGCAGGTTCCCTGAGATGCAGGGAGTCTTTTGATGTGCTAGGTGACCGAATGGTTACCTAAATATTGAGAAATTAGTGTTTAAAATTTTGGTAGGTAAGGGAGGGTTACGCTCCTTGTACATACAAAATGGTGACCCCCCTGCTTAAAAGTGCGCCATTTTATGGACGGCGTTAGCAAGCTGGCCGAGGACTTGTAACGTGACTGACCAATCAGGGCCCATCGTGACGTCACCGAGAGACCTGGCCCAGCGCTAGTGGAGGCATTGCCGCAGAGCTGAACAGACTTTGGACGTGAGCAGAAATGTGTCAGAGATTGGAAGTTCTGGGAGCGCCTAACTCAGTAGATTTCAGGCAGCCATCGCAGTCTACCATCGTTGAAGAGAACCAGTGTACTCCCGGGAAGCACTGGAAGTCAAGTTACAGTGGGCATAGGAGTGCCAAGAACTTGAAGACATTAATCGACAACTGGAGGTGACTGGCGACTCAGGAGGGCAAGTCTGGCGCCGGTGAGTCTCTCCCTCATCTTCACCCCCCCCTTCCCCTTGGTTGGAAAGACGTGCAGCGCTGCAGTGATTGTATCATATCTGCTGAGATGCAGGAGAGAAGGCACCTTTTCCGGATCCAGGAGAGAACGTCTCGTTGATGAGCGTGTGTACAGTGACAGGCTCAGTAACCACTGCTTGGACCAGTTTAGGAAAATCTGAACTCTAGGGAGTGGTTCGGTGACGGCGCGATTTCTTCACAACACCCGAGGGCCTACAACACACTACTTGATCGCTAAGGAGCGACCTGGGAACCCTGGAACCTCATACTGTCAGAGGACAGGTGACGTGGACAGGAGTGATTAAGGTAGATCATATTTTCCTCAGAAATACCCCTTGATGATGGGGCTAAATAGGCCGGTAGATATACATATACATTATTAGTATGTTTCTTATTATATTAGCATTACAATAGACTGAAGGGCAGCCAGTATTTTCTCCTGTTTGGAGAAGAGTGTGTGGACGGCGTGGCAGTTGGTGAGGCGGCGGATGACGTTGATGGAGCTGCCCCCCTCGAGAGGGTGGAGTCCCTCCTTTAAATTTGCCCAGCTGGCGGAGATGCCGGAGGCGGCGAGCGGTGAGCTGCCAACGTTCTCCAGAGCATTTAATTCTTATATTCACTCATGTATTATTCAATATATATTTAATGTAGTTTTCATTAGTAAACTTCATATAATTTTACTGATGTGTTTATGTGCGCCCTCCATATATCTCTTTGAGCTTTAACGAGTGATAGTATAGCACCATATACGCACTATTATTTCATATGGAAATATCCTAATGGCTGGCCGAGTTGGAGCAACACTGATATTTAAGGAAACGTATCCCAGGGTGGCAATCCTGTTTTAACACTGTAAGAGTAGCAACACATAACACTGTCAGGCAACATAGAGTGTAACCACTGAACTGTACAACCCGTTCTCGCACTTTCGTATAGTCAATATTGACTTATTAAATACGTCCATATGTGACATATTAAACATACTAGTTTACCTTGAAAGCTCCATAGAAAACACCGACCTTACCTAACCTTCTTAGTATGTTAAGATAAGCATCTTATTGCTTCGTAATTACAATTATTACTTAACCTATACCTATAATATATAATAGGTTAAGTAATAATTGTAATTACGAAGCAATAAGATGCTTATCTTAACATACTAAGAGGATTAGGTAAGGTCGGTGTTTTCTATGAAGCTTTTCAAGGAAAACTAGTATGTTTAGTATGTCACATATGCACGTATTTAATAAGTCAATATTGACTATACAAAAGTGCGAGAACGGGTTGAACTGTACTGCTGGGGTGCAGAGTTATAAACCCAGATGGTGACCTTGTGGATAGTTGAGTGACACAAGTGTGAACGAGGGACCTGTTACCCCTTTGTTAAGGGAGGCAAGACTCAGAAAAAGTGCTGTTGCCGCACGAAGCGACGTCTTGAAGGTAAATTTGAGTCTTCCTTCACTCTTTCATGGGACAAGGCCAGCATTTATAGCAGCAGTTCCCCCGTGGTTCGACTGGAAGGCTCCCAGGGCAATTAGTGGCACAAAGGTGTGTGGGAGCCGAGACCTGCGGTGGTGGGCACGGTATGGTCCTCAGATTAGGGACCGACAGACTCTTAGTAAGTCACGTGAGTCAGACAGACCCACTTATTTCATCCACTTGTTCTGTACCACCTAACACAAAGAGAATATAAAAAAGCATGATAAATTAATTTTTGAGATTATTTTTTAGTGTAGTGGCTCTTTTCCCTAGCCCAGCCCACTCCCCTGTAACACTGGAGAACCTACTGCTCATCTCTAACAGCTAAGTTGTAGATTTTCTTTGCAATAACATAGTAGTAAACTAACCTTGATAATATTTTAGTAGACTCTTGTTATTTCCATTGGAGTTTCGGATATAGGTTAGGCACATATAAACACACAATTTATTTGGATAACACCCAGTAGAAGAAATCATTTGAATGCACTCCATTTTGTAAATACAGTCCATTCTTTATTTATAATACATTTCAAATATAATTAATTCATAAATAAATATCATAAATATCTTCTGGGAAAATTCACCACAGTGGTGGTAGTGGAGGTTTTGGTGGCAGTGATGGTTGATTATGTGATTTGTGGTAGTGGTGGTTGATGTTTGATGGTTGTGATTGGTGGTCGTTGGCTGTGATTTGCGGTAGTGGTGGTTGATGGTTGATGGTTGTGATTGGTGGTCGTTGGCTGTGATTTGTGGTAGTGGTGGTTGATGGTTAAGGTTGTTACTGGTGAGGTTGGTGGTCATGGTTGTTGTTGGGGAGGTTGATGATAGCGATTGTTAATGGTTGTGATTGGTGTTAGTGGTGGTTGTGGTTGGTGGCAGTGATGATTGTAGTGGTTGAAGGTTGTCGTGGTAGATAGTTGTCGTGATTGGTTGTTGTGGTTAATGGATGAGATGATTGATGGTAGGTTGATGGTTGTGTATGGTGGTAGTGGTAGTTGATTGGTTTAGTGTTGTGGTTTGTGATATTGTTGATTAATTATGATTGATGGTTGTTGTGGTTGACCATAATTCACTATATGTTTAGCAGTAGTGGTAGTTGATGGTGGTAGGGGTGATTATTGATTGTGGTTGATGGTTTGTGGTTGGTGGTAGTGGTGTTGATGGTAGTGATGATGGATGGCTGTGGTGGTTGACAGTTTTGGTAATTGATGGTTTTGGTGGTTGATGGTTGTGGTGGGTGATGGAAGTGGTGGTTGATCGTTGCAGTGGTTAATGGAAGTTGTAGCTGATGGTTGTGGTGCTTGATGGTTGAAGTTGCTGATGGTTATTGTGGTTGAAGGTGGTGGTGGATGATGTTTGTGGTTCTTGATAGTAGTAGTTTATAGAATTAGTTGTAGTAGATGATTTGGTGTTGGTTTTGGTGGTGGTAGTGGTGGTGGTGGTAGTGGTGGTGGTGGTAGTGGTGGTGGTGGTAGTGGAGGTGCAGTGGCTCTGTTCACCATAATGCTGGAGCATCATACTCGTGTTCTCCATGTTGCTGGAGTGTAGTAGTTCTGTTCTCCATGATGCTGGAGAGTAGTGGTTCTGTTCTCCATGATGCTGGAGTGTAGTAGTTCTGTTCTCCATGATGCTGGAGTGTAGTAGTTCTGTTCTCCATGATGCTGGAGTGTAGTGGTTCTGTTCTCCATGATGCTGGAGTGTAGTGGTTCTGTTCGTCATGATTCTAGAGTGTAGTAGTTCTGTTCTTCATGATGCTGGAGTGTAGTGGTTCTGTTCTCCATGTTGCTGGAGTGTAGTGGTTCTGTTCTCCTTGATGCTGAAGTGTAGTGGTTCTGTTCTTCATGATGCTGGAGTATAGTGGTTCTGTTCTCCATGATGCTGGAGTGCAGTGGTTCTGTTCTTCATGATGCTGGAGTGCAGTGGTTCTGTTCGCCATGATGCTGTATTGTGGAGGATCTCGTCTATTAAGACTACTGTAACTGTATATACTGGAAATTAGCTACGACTCTTGGGTCCCTTCAGGTAAACTTTAAATGACCGTTTATATGCTGTCAACTGTCTATTGGTCTCTGTTATATCTACACATTTATCTCTGAATGAAATTTTCCTCCATCTGTCAGTTCTTACTGCATTCCATTTGTTCACTCTCCTGACACTGAACAAGTTATGTCTCCGAGGCAAATTTGGGTTCTCAGGTTTCCATCTAGGTCCCGTTTGTCGTGTACTACCTATTGTAACTTACGTCTCCTTGTCTGCCCTGTAGTTACCCTTGAGTAAATTTGTATATAATGAATTTGTATATAATGAATTTGTATATAATGATCATATCTACCCTTTTTATCCTTCTTTCATTGGCGTGAAGTCTGACATCAACATTGTTGAAGGATCTTATACCGTATCCATATCACCTATGATATGTCATTCACCCACTTATTTCATCCACTTGTTCTGTACCACCTAACCCAAAGAGAATATAAAAAAGCATGATAAATTAATTTTTGAGAATGTAATGAGTGACCTTGCAAAATGCATCCCTATTTTTAAGGTCTTGAAGTTATCTTGAGATGATTTCGGGGCTTTGCGTCCCTGCGGCCCGGTCCTCGACCAGGCCTCCTGTTTGTTACACCCCATCCCCCCCGAGGAAGCAACCCGTAGCAGCTGTCTAACTCCCAGGTACTTATTCACTGCTAGGTAACAGGAGTATCATCATATCCCTAGGCGTCAGACCAAAAATAAAAGTTTTGAAAATTGACTTCTGAGAGTTAATTTTTCAACTTTCTCCAACAGCGAAGAAAAATAAGAATTATTAAGAAGATTCGTGTTAGAATCATCAATCATACTCTTTTGGTATTACCATTAAGGATGACACAGACTAAGTGATATACAGTCTATTACTCCTGCAGACTTGCATGAGCTCTGATGAGTCATAAATGTTCTATTATTTGAGTAAATGAGTTTCTCTTGCTACCACTAACTTTATCACATGACTTCAGTGATTCTTCAGGTTTGAGTCGCGGATGAAGAATAACGATAGAGAACTCAACATTGTGTACCAAGCGAAATTATTTAATTTGACTGGTGTAGTCAAGTGATGTCTCGACGCAATGGCCTCCTTGCATAGAATGACTTCCTCTCCCTCCACCACACGTGTGTGCAGCTCAATAGTTTTTGTCTACCACACAAGCATGTCTATCCCAATCACATCACAGTTTTCTGAGCTGACCAATCACAGAGCAGCTTCTGTGCTCTGGAGGTAGATGTTCTGGATGGTTCTCGAAACTTTTGTCAGCATCTACGTGACCCAGCTAGGGTAACTGACCTGACCACAACTGCCTCAGGCAGGTTGGGTGACCTCACCGCACTTGCCTCAGGCGGTCCCCATGATTAGTCACTTCACACCTTCGTCTTAACCTCTCTTCTGCACCAACTCTCTTGCTCCAGCTCTTGAGTGTACGCAAATACCCAGATGCTTAACTACTGCCTCTTGTTGAAGCCAGCAATGACATGCCACAAGTGTCATCATGGTGCCATTATTCTGCTGACATCATGGGCTGTCAGCGAATTCCTCACGCACGGTATTTCTGGCCCCATGCAAAGGAGTTTGCACATGCGTGAACATGCATCCTGTGCAAACCAGGCAACGAATCCACTTCAATGCCCTACTGAAATGCAGTCTGCACATTTCAAGACATTGTGAATTCCTAATTCTCACATTGGCACTACACTTGGCTGGTTGTCGTCCAGTTCTCTGGCAGTTCTGTTTCCAGTGACGTTATATTTCATAGTAAACACCCACAAAAGGCTTCCACGCCGTTCCTTAGTATAAATGATAACATCTTTTTTAGTTCCACAAGCTCGTTGTGTCCAGCTCCATCAGACGCATTGTTATCTCGTCTCAGGTTATCTGAAAGTTCTCGAGTGATGATCTTTGATGTTTAGTTTGATTCCATCCCCTTCTGTTAACGAAATACTCCTCTGAGACTCCTGTATTCTCCTTTTGAGTTCCTCAAACACTTCTCTGGTGTTCTCAGTTAATGATTCTTCTCCTATCCTCATTTTCGTAGCTTTTTGCTTAACAATAACAATTTGTTTTCCCTCTTGCTGTGTCTATGAAGCAACTTGAGTTGGGTATTTGTTGTAGCTGCAATGTCATCTTCATATTGCTTCTCTGCTTCCCTACTCTCTCTCAAATGCTCATCCCTGATCAATTGGAATATGTAGTGTGGTAGTGCTGATTCCTCGTCATGCTGTATGGTGTTCAAAATATGGTGACTTGAATGGAGTTGTACATATTGTATTTAACCGTAATTTTCTGTATTCTGTCTTGTATTTTCGTGTTCCTGCAGTGAAAATATTCCAAACTAAATGTAAATCGACTTTGTAGATGCCAGAAGGACATCTCCAGTAGCCAAAACTGGAGAAGAGAAACATGGTATGCAGTTTCGTCTGAGAAAAGCTCAAGCGGGCGTTAATATACAATCTGATAAAGAGAAAGTGAATATAATGTCGTTGGTTAGGTCTGGTGGCTAACGAGGCGAGCCGGGGCGCTCCCATAACCGAGCCACAGCCTCACCCTTAAGAAGTCGGGGCTCAGTGTAGGCGCCACATATAACATTCCTACTGAATGGAAACGGCGCAATAAATATGCAATTCAGATTCTCGCCATTTCCTGGGGATTGCTAAGCTATTCAACATTATGGGACTCTCGAGTGTCCGTCTGGAGCCCGGGAAAACCTTTCACACCGACGACGACTCAATAATAGGAACTCGCGTGGCAATCTTCAAAAATTCAAATCGTCTTTCCCCTCTCTGCGAGATCCCATTTGTCTAATTACTCTAAATGTGAAACTAAGCCCTATCGTAGCCTCATGTAGGAGTCATTATGGCAGATCATGCAACAACTTGAAGGGAGGTACTGGGGCAGCCATTACACCCGACAATTGTTAGCTTAACGACCAACGGTGCCACATTTTTAGCCCTGAGGAAACCACTTGGTGACGTCAGGCGGAGACCCAGTTGGCATTCCTGCCCCGCCAGTGATAAGGACTGGCACGGGTAATACTGTGCTGGTGAGAGGTAATACTGTGTTGTTGAGAAGCTCGCTCCAACAGCGTTCCTGCAGCCTCGAGAGCCTCGTGTCACTCTATAAAGAATTAAATGAGGGTCTGAACCGGTGCTCAGCTCCACGTAAATTGGTCTAAGGAGTAAAACTATTTGGCAAGAGAGTCATGTCCGCCTTCTAACGTGCATTAGCCTAAGTGTGTAATCTCAAATCTTAAGGTAAATAAATTAAAATATTAAGATTTAGATAACAGTGGAAACTGTGGGGATACACAGACGAGGCTACTGATGCAAAAGTTTTCTTTATCCATATCTGACAATATTTGTAACTACTGAAGAGTAGTACTCTGTCCTGCGGGAAGCCTCCAACACATTAGCTATTTTTTGCATATGTGAATGGTCGGGCAAAGAGGTAAAGGGAAAAAATGATGTATAAAGAAGGCGCCGAGAGTGATTGACAACGTGCTCGCCTCACAATAATGACATTCGCTAAGATGGGAGATAACTTTGAGGCTTTGCATACTATAAGGCAATGCTTCCCTAAATGTTATGTATCGTTCCCTGTTTTCCCAGCCCGTTCCCTCATGAGGACCCCGACAACCATATTCTCAACTGTTAAACATTGCGAACACCTGCCCACATGTCGATCCCTACAGCCACGTTCTTACCTGAGGACCCCCAACCACGTTCCCTCCTGTGGACCTATGTAACCACGTTCTCACCTGTGGACCCCAACAACGTTCCCGCCTGTGGACCTATGCAACCACGTTCTCATATGTGGACCTAAGCAATCACGTTCTCATCAGTGGACTGCCTACCACGTTCACTACTGTGGAACTATGAAACCACGTTCTCACCTGTAGACCCATAAAACCACGTTCTCACCTTTGGATCCCCACAACCACGTTCTCACCTATGGATCCCCCACAACCACATTCTTACCTTTGGATCCCCCACAACCACGTTCTCACCTTTGGATCCCCCACAACCCCGTTCTCACCTTTGGATCCCCCACAACCACGTTCTCACCTTTGGATCCTCCACAACCACGTTCTCACCTTTGGATCCCCCACAACCACGTTCTCACCTTTGGATCCCCCACAACCACGTTCTCACCTTTGGATCCCCCACAACCACGTTCTCGCCTTTGGATCTCCCACAACCTCAGACCTCTAAAACCAAAAAGTTCGAATTTTCAAACATGACAGTGCCCATTGCTGCATTATATGCACATATATCTCAAGTTCTGCATTGTCCTACTCCACCAGGGTACAGACCATACCTCACTCCACCAGGGTACTGACCATACCTCACTCCACCAGGGTACTGACCATACCTCACTCCACCAGGGTACTGACCATACCTCACTCCACCAGGGTGCTGACCATACCTCACTCCACCAGGGTACTGACCATACCTCACTCCACCAGGGTGCTGACCATACCTCACTCCACCAGGGTACTGACCATACCTCACTCCACCAGGGTACTGACCATACCTCACTCCACCAGGGTACTGACCATACCTCACTCCACCAGGGTACTGACCATACCTCACTCCACCAGGGTACAGACCATACCTCACTCCACCAGGGTACTGACCATACCTCACTCCACCAGGGTACTAACCATACCTCACTCCACCAGGGTACTGACCATACCTCACTCCACCAGGGTACTGACCATACCTCACTCCACCAGGGTACTAACCATACCTCACTCCACCAGGGTACTGACCATACCTCACTCCACCAGGGTACTGACCATACCTCACTCCACCAGGGTACTAACCATACCTCACTCCACCAGGGTACTGACCATACCTCACTCCACCAGGGTACTGACCATACCTCACTCCACCAGGGTACTGACCATACCTCACTCCACCAGGGTACTGACCATACCTCACTCCACCAGGGTGCTGACCATACCTCACTCCACCAGGGTACTGACCATACCTCACTCCACCAGGGTACTGACCATACCTCACTCCACCAGGGTGCTGACCATACCTCACTCCACCAGGGTACTGACCATACCTCACTCCACCAGGGTACTGACCATACCTCACTCCACCAGGGTACTGACCATACCTCACTCCACCAGGGTACTGACCATACCTCACTCCACCAGGGTGCTGACCATACCTCACTCCACCAGGGTACTGACCATACCTCACTCCACCAGGGTACTGACCATACCTCACTCCACCAGGGTGCTGACCATACCTCACTCCACCAGGGTACTGACCATACCTCACTCCACCAGGGTACTGACCATACCTCACTCCACCAGGGTGCTGACCATACCTCACTCCACCAGGGTACTGACCATACCTCACTCCACCAGGGTACTGACCATACCTCACTCCACCAGGGTGCTGACCATACCTCACTCCACCAGGTACTGACCATACCTCACTCCACCAGGGTACTAACCATAACCTCAGATTAAAATGAAGGCTTTTAAAATTCCCGCTGTAAGCACACAGAGCGAGACATACACAGAGGTAAGCCTCCTTTATCGTTGAATGTACACTAAGAATATTATTTAATAATAGACTAAGTTATGTATTAATGAATAGCTATTGGCTGGTCACTCAACTATTGCTGTGTTTAATTAACCGAGCAGAAGTTGACAAGCGTTAATCCCAGCAGTATTGCAATGAACATCTTCCTTCATCTTCAAACGTTTCAAATAATATTACCAAATTATTAGTGATATATGTTCATAGTATGTTTAGGTTAATTTACATGCTTTAAACAAAAAGAAAAGCCTTATAAAAGAGAAATGAATATAACTCGCTCTAATTGACTTAAAAATTAGATAGCTAACAATCTATACGTGTAAATTTGTTACCTTTAGAAAGGTTACACCCATGAACAATGGTCATTGAAAGGAAACCAAAAACAACACTTCAGATAACGAAGAAATATAAACATTCCATACAAACGTATTAAGCCACATATAATGTGTATGTCTTCACATTAATTGAATGGTCCGTTTTTTCCAAGCCAATTTGTTAATATTGTCATCATGGTAGTTACGACACGGAGCAGCGTGGAGCGCTTCAGACTCCTAAGGCTCTCCCAGGTGTAATTCACTGTGTCCTACCACTGTCATATGCTAATTTTACTTTAACATAGATTTGCATAAACTCTCGACTCGACGATATTCTTCTGAGAAGAACAAGATTTTCTCACGAGAGCATTCCAGCATTCCTCTTCGCCTCTACTATCCATTCTAGACTTCTCATCTACCTCTACGCGAGCTTGTCCACCCCCGTCTCTACCTTAAGCTGAATTTACTCGCAAATAACCGAGTTTACGGCGCCTGTAACTTGGTTTTAGTCTCGCTTGGAGCTGAGTTAGTGCTGCCTCGGGTCCAACCTTGCACCAGGAGGGAATGGGTCGGGATTTGGTGGTGTAGGCGGCAGTGGGCGTGAAAGGCCTGGTCGCCGCGCTGGCCGCCTGCTGTTAACATCGCCGACACGAAGGCTCGTGACTCTACACTCCCTCCTAAAATACGGTACTGCTTTTGTGTATTGTTTCTGGTGATGAGACTGATGATGCCGGCTGTGGGAACCGACCTGTGAGATTTATATTTATTTAATTTATGTAGAATTTATTTTTACGTTAATTTATATATTTCGATAGCAATTTGTATGATGTTTAGTGGACTGTATTTCTGCAATATTCTCACAAATCGATCCTTACACATTAGAAGGGGGGGGGTTATATTAAATTTATATATATGCAGCCAATCAAACTACAGTATTAAACTACATATTAGTGAATACATGATGAGGCCTTATCTTATTGTACAGCAGGCTTAGTCCACCAGGTATAACTAGGATGTAGACACCAAATAGTCCTCGTGTGAGGCTAGCTTAAAACACCCCTAGTAACTGATGTACCAAGATTAATTCTTGTTTCCTCTTCTTGCTCCAGTCAAAGGGCACTAGCTGTAAAGCCGGAATCCTAATATATGACAGCTATATCAGATGAAATATTGATATGTTATTAGGTAAGGACCAAGGACTAATTACCTGTGTTTATTGCCTTGTCTAGTGCCCTAACCGGTTCACCCTATATCTACTTAACATTAACTGGCCAGAAATGATTAGATAAACGGGTTTCGGTAAGACACTTCCCTTCTTTAGATGTTGACTGCGTGTTGATGGAAGAAGCACTAATTTGATCTCCATAACACTTCATCCAAAGGAGAATTTATAGGAGCTCAATTTGCTCCAGCCACTATGGTCTTAAACAATGGCTGACCTCCCTCACCACTGACGCTCCTGGCTCTCTTTGTCCAGATGTCAATAAGTGATGGAAGGGTCACATTTACTCTATTTTGGTACTTATAATTAAGTTAATTCAAATCAGATGTTTTTATGATGTAATAAGTCCAATGACTAATGTATTTAAGAATAATTCCCAACAGAATAGCTGGTAAATTTATAGCACTATGTGACAATGACATCCCATTTTCTATTGATGGAAAATTCCACTACAAGCTACATTTTCTATGGGTCAAATTGTGTATACAACAGCAGCAATATTATCCGCCTATTGTATTTAATATTAGTAAAAGGTGTCGGATTTTCCGACACCAGCCCTTGTGCTAAAGTGACCCTTCCGTTGGTGGTGGTGTTATTGTTGGTGGTAGAGCGTCCATTGGTGGTGGTGGTGCTATTGTTGGTTGTGGAGCGTCTGTTGGTGGTAAAACGTCCGATGGTAGTGGTGGTGAAATTGCTGGTGGTGGAGCGTCCGTTGGTGGTGGTTCTATTGCTGGTGGTTGAGCGTCCATTGGTGGTGGTGGTGCAATTGCTGGTGGTGGAGCATCCGGGAAAGGTGGTGCTATCGGAGGTGCAGCGTATGTTGGTGGTTCAGCGTCCGTTAGTGGTTGTGCTGGTGGTGGCACGTCCGTTGCTGGTATGGTATTCCTGGTGGTTATCAGGGAAGTGTTTTTAAAAACTTAGCTTTATTTTACTTTACTTTACTTTATTTTACTTATCTTCTCTCTTTAACTTAATCTTCTGACGAACAGTGACTCCTAACACTTCTCTGATAATATAAGATTAACCATGGCAGCTACTACTTATAGCTGCTCCTGTCAATCAATCAGCAATGTACACCGGAGTGCATATAGAAGGTTCACCCTGAAATCGTCTTTTCACAGAGAGGAGGGTTCAACGTCACATTTACTTGGGGAAAAGGTTCCAATCTGGCCTATTTGTCATGAATGCACACCTTGTCGAACCGCCGTGACGCGCCCACACTCTCCTTGTTTTTAGGATGATCTTTTAATTCCCCTTCATGTTATTACTGTCCATTGTCAACCAACTTACAACCGCATCATTCTCTCTTCCTAGAAATCCTCACCAGGACATGAACAAAATTCAGTTGTCTACAGACATTTATTACATGAAAATGCACAGAAGGAATAAGCATAATATTACAGTACATAGGTTTTTACAAACCAGCAATTAGAAGTATAATATGAGTTCTTCACCAAATAAACTGCACTAGGCTGCTGCTCAATTTTTCGCCCTCAGCCTCTAGCATTCTCACTGCTTGGGGCTAGGTAACTTGCATATTAACAATATCTCTAACACTAAAATACAAACTTTCTCACCGTACACTGCGTCACTCACGCCCTATGAATTCAAGCACTCATTCATACATACCATGGTGTCCATACTATTCTCCGTACCACGTCCTGAGGCCCACCACTAAGAACATCTGTTTCTGGGTCCTCGAAATCAAAAGGTACTCCAGCAGTCTCTTTAATATTTGCTGCAACTTCAAGTCCCACTCAGTGCCTGTGAAGTTCCTCTATGCGGCTTCACAAAAAAACGTGTATCCCAACTACACTCGAAGTTCCACTTTACCACTGAAGTTCCACTTTATACGTGAAGTTCAGCTCCACACTTGAAGTTCTACTCCATAAATCTTCACCAGACACGAAGCTCCTCCACGAAATTCTCCCCACAAGAACCTGCAATTCCATTACTATGCCATAATAACTTGTTCTCCTAATAAAAAATAAATAACATATATTTACACATAAACTGCATTAACTGATGTCACCTTCCATGTGTCGGACCTGCCTTGGTGAGTACTTCCCCATTTTTGGACGAGTCCACACTGAATTTCCGACGGGACTACATTGGCTCTGGTTCGTCAGTCACTTACTGACCTCCAACGAGCAAGCATATGTTGCTCTTGCCCCAATCATGTTATATCATCTCTAACTCACTATATACTCTCAATATCTTCATAAAATGTCTAACCTATATCAACGAACGTTCTTAATGATCGCTGGGCACACAATCAAGCACTTACAAGCAATACATCATATGATAAAGAGCTCTTACCACAGAAATAATGCTGTGGCGACGCTTGCCCACTGGCGCTCCAAAATGACGCTACTCCTGGTCGTCCACCAAACCCTCTAGGACTGTCTCTAAATGTTTCTCACATTCCCAACTTGAGTACACGAAGTCACTTGGCAGGCTTCACACAGATACGCTTGCTCAATTTTCTCCACTCAAAGAATATTTCACAGAAGGATCCACACAGGACACGACCACCATATATAGGCTTCAGGCCGCCACTAATATTGTTCACCATCACAGAGAAATGACATACGCCGTCCTCAACAGCGTCCACACCAGTTGTACTCTGTAGCCTTCATTCAAACACTTTACCAAGAACTATAATCATCTTTTACCCTACGATGGCACTGATGTACGTCTATCCCTGGCGACTCTCGCAACTCAAGTGCTTCTTTACGACCTCCATAATGTCGACATCTTACTTTGTTTCCACAAGATGCTTGCACCTATTCAGTCGTAATTCACTGACGTTTGCTTAATTACTTTCTTCCCCTGACTCCTACCTCCGGTCAGATGGGTAGAATAACTCTCACAAGGCAGCCCTACCTCACAAGGCAGCCCTACCTCACAAGGCAGCCCTACCTCACAAGGCAGCCCTACCTCACAAGGCAGCCCTACCTCACAAGGCTGGCTACCTGAGGTTCATAACACGGTTAAGCGTCCGTTGGTGGTGGAGCGTCCGTTATTGGTGGTGTTATGGCTGGTGGTGGGTGTCCGTTATTGGTGGTGTTATGGCTGGTGGTGGGTGTCCGTTATTGGTGGTTATTGCTGGTGGTGGAGCGTCAAATAGTGGTGGTTTTATTGCTGGTGATAGATCTTCCGTTTGTGGTGTTGCTAGTGGTGGAGCGTTTGTTGCTGGTGGTGATTTTGATAGTGGTGGAGCGTCCGTTGGTGGTTGTGACATTGCTAGTGGTGGAGCGTCCGTTGGTGGTTGTGATATTGCTAGTGGTGGAGCGTCCGTTGGTGGTTGTGACATTGCTAGTGGTGGAGCGTCCGTTGGTGGTTGTGACATTGCTAGTGGTGGAGCGTCCGTTGATGGTTGTGACGTTGTTAGTGGTGGAGCGTCCGTTGGTGGTTGTGACGTTGCTAATGGTGGAGCGTCCGTTGATGGTTGTGACGTTGCTAGTGGTGGAGCGTCCGTTGGTGGTTGTGACATTGCTAGTGGTGGAGCGTCCGTTGATGGTTGTGACGTTGCTAGTGGTGGAGCGTCCGTTGATGGTTGTGACGTTGCTAGTGGTGGAGCGTCCGTTGGTGGTTGTGACATTGCTAGTGGTGGAGCGTCCGTTGATGGTTGTGACGTTGCTAGTGGTGGAGCGTCCGTTGGTGGTTGTGACATTGCTAGTAGCGGAGCGTCCGTTGGTGGTTGTGACATTGCTAGTAGCGGAGCGTCCGTTGTTGGTTGTGACATTGCTAGTAGCGGAGCGTCCGTTGATGGTTGTGACATTGCTAGTAGCGGAGCGTCCGTTGGTGGTGGTGCTGTTGCTGAGGGTTGTAGTGACTACAGGAAGGGGGTGTAGTAACTACAGAAGGTGGCTGTAACGACTGAAGAAGATGTTTGTAGTGACTTCAAAATGTGGATGAGGTGACTTCAGAAGGTGGGTTAAGTAACTGCTTAAGATGTGTGTAGTGACAGCAGAAGGTGGGTGTAGAGACTTTATGTTGGTGTAGAGACTGTAGAAAATAGATGTAGAGCCAATAGAAAATAGATATAGTGGCTGCATAAGATGGTTGTAGTGACGGCAGAATGTTGGTGCAGTGATTACAGAAGGTGTCTGCAGGGAATGCAGAAGAAGAGTGTAGTGACTGCTGAAGATAAGTGTAGTGACTGCTGAAGATAAATGTAGTGACTGCTGAAGATAAGTGTAGTGAGTGTATAACTTGGCTATAGTGACTGAAGGAGAGTGTAGTGACTGTAGAAAGTGGGTATAGTGACTGCAGAAAGTGGGTATAGTGACTGTAGAACATAAGTGTAGTGAGTGCATAACTTGGGTGTAGTGACTGAAGAAGGAGAGTGTAGTGACTGCAGAAGATAAGTGTAGTGAGTGTATAACTTGGCTATAGTGACTGAAGAAGGAGGGTGTAGTGACTGCAGAAGATGGCTGTAGTGACTGCAGAAGGTTTCTGTAGTGACTTCAGAAGGTTGATGTAGTGACTAAAGAAGACAGGTGAAGTGACTGCAGAAGACAGGTATAGTGACTGCAGAAGGTGGGTGTAGTGATCTCGTAAAGTGGTTGTAGTTATTTCGGAAGATCGGTGTAATGAATGCAAAAAGATAGGTTTAGTGACTGCAGATGATGGCTATTAGTGACTACAGAAGATGGGTGTACTTTTTGTAGAAGGTGGGAATTGTTCCTGCAGAAGGTGGGTGTAGTGACTACAAAGTAGGCGTCGTTTCTGCAAAAGGTGGTTGTAGTGCCCGCAGAAGGTACTGTAATACCAACAGAAAGCATTTCAAGATATAAAGAAAAAACATAAATGTTTCTTCACATATGCGAAATTAAAAGCGAACAACATTGCCAGTATTGAACCTATTCGTACGAGTGAAGGTTCATACACTGAGGATGAGAAAGCATTTAGTGAAATCCTAAAAAAGCAGAATGAGGACATGTTTAGCTCTCCAGTAAACAGCATGAAAGTGGAAGATCCAAACAACGTATTTAATGCGTGATATCCAATCCCCGGCAAATATAACTGATAATCTTTTATTTATTTATATACAAGAAGGTACCAATATCAATACGAGCTTGGCAGATTTTGAAAGAGATATTGACAAGATGCCTATGCACTCAGCCCCGGGTCCAGACCAGGCACTCAGTATAGTGTGGAGAAAGAGCTTGGACATGGGGGAGATACCAGATGCGTTTAAATCAGCAGACATACCTCCTCTACTCAAGGGAGGGAGCAAATCATTGTCAAAGAATTATAGACCAGTTGCACGAACGTCCCACATAATAAAAGTATTTGAGAGAGTGATCAGGAGTCAGGTCATCAGTTTCATGGAGACCAATGACCTCCACAACCCAGACCAACATGGATTTAGAGCGGGAAGATCATGCCTCTCACATTACTTGACCACTACGACAAAATCACTGAGGCATTAAACGAAAAAACAGAATGTAGATGTGGTATACACGAACTTCGCCAAAGGTATTTGATAAATGTGACCGTGGAGTGATAGCACACAAAATGAGGTCAATAGGAATAACTGATAAAGTAGGACGGAGAATACTCAGTTTTCTCAACAGAACACAATGAATAACAGTCAATCACATAAAATCGAGTCCAAGAGCAGTTAAAAGATTTGTACCTCAGGGCACAGTCCTTGCATTACTGCTTTTCCTTATTCTCATATCAGATAAGGACTCAAATACAAGTCACAGCTTCGTATCATCCTTTGAATATGACACAAAAATCAGCATGAAAATTACCTCTGCTAAATACATTGAAAAACTACAAGCAGATATTAATAAAGGTTTTGACTGGTCAGCAGAAAATACCATGAGGGTTAACAGTGATAAATTCCAGGTACTTAGGTACGGTAAAAATGAGGACCTTAAACATAATACAAGACACAAAACATCAAATCTGCCCATAGTAGGAAAGCAGCATGTAAAGTATCTGGGAATAATCAGTTCAGGAAAAGTCGTTCAGCACAATTGGAGAGGACAGCAGCAGGGGCACAAGGCTACAAAAGGACAGAGGACTGCCCCAAGGAGCATCACACTCCGGCAGCCGTCCACTAAGCCCCCCTCACGGCATCAACAACAACAGGGAGGGGAGAGTGATTGTAGAAGGTAGGGGTCGTTTCTGGAAAAGAGGGATGTAGTTGCTGCAGAAGCTGGCTATAGTGCCTGCAAAAAAAAAGGATATAGTGGCTTAGAAGATGAGTGTAGTGAGTGCATAAATTGGCTGTAGTGACTGCAGCAAGTGGGTGTAGTAACTTTAGAAGGTTATCTCGAGGTTATCTTGAGATGATTTTGGGACTTAGCGTCCCCGCGGCCCGGTCCTTGACCAGGCCTCCATTTTGTTACACACCCCGAGGAAGCAGCCCGTATCAGCTGTCTAACTCCCAGGTACCTATTTACTGCTAGGTAACAGGGGTATCAGGATGAAAGAAACATTTTGCCCATTTGTCTCCTCCTCCACCGGGGATCGAACCCGGGACCTGAGGAGTAGGAATCTGAAGCATTGTCCACCCAGCTGTCAGGCGTCACATTAGTGCTCACTGAAGGTGGGTGTAGTGACCGCATATGGTGGGTGTAGTGACCACAGATGGTGGGTGTAGTGACCACAGATGGTGGGTGTAGTGACCACAGATGGTGGGTGTAGTGACCACAGATGGTGGGTGTAGTGACCACAGATGGTGGGTGTAGTGACCACAGATGGTGGGTATAGTGACCACAGATGGTGGGTATAGTGACCTCAGATGGTGGGTGTAGTGACCACAGATGGTGGGTGTAGTGACCACAGATGGTGGGTGTAGTGACCACAGATGGTGGGTGTAGTGACCACAGATGGTGGGTGTGGTGACCACAGATGGTGGGTGTAGTGACCACAGATGGTGGGTGTAGTGACCACAGATAGTGGGTATAGTGACCACAGATGGTGGGTGTAGTGACCACAGATGGTGGGTGTAGTGACCACAGATGGTGGGTATAGTGACCACAGATGGTGGGTATAGTGACCACAGATGGTGGGTGTAGTGACCACAGATGGTGGGTGTAGTGACCACAGATGGTGGGTATAGTGACCACAGATGGTGGGTGTAGTGACCACAGATGGTGGGTGTAGTGACCACAGATGGTGGGTATAGTGACCACAGATGGTGGGTATAGTGACCACAGATGGTGGGTGTAGTGACCACAGATGGTGGGTATAGTGACCACAGATGGTGGGTATAGTGACCACAGATGGTGGGTGTAGTGACCACAGATGGTGGGTATAGTGACCACAGATGGTGGGTATAGTGACCACAGATGGTGGGTGTAGTGACCACAGATGGTGGGTATAGTGACCACAGATGGTGGGTATAGTGACCACAGATGGTGGGTATAGTGACCACAGATGGTGGGTGTAGTGACCACAGATGGTGGGTGTAGTGACCACAGATGGTGGGTATAGTGGCCACAGATGGTGGGTATAGTGACCACAGATGGTGGGTATAGTGACCACAGATGGTGGGTATAGTGACCACAGGTGGTGGGTATAGTGACCACAGATGGTGGGTGTAGTGACCACAGATGGTGGGTATAGTGACCACAGATGGTGGGTATAGTGACCACAGATGGTGGGTATAGTGACCACAGATGGTGGGTGTAGTGACCACAGATGGTGGGTGTAGTGACCACAGATGGTGGGTATAGTGGCCACAGATGGTGGGTATAGTGACCACAGATGGTGGGTATAGTGACCACAGATGGTGGGTATAGTGACCACAGGTGGTGGGTATAGTGACCACAGATGGTGGGTGTAGTGACCACAGATGGTGGGTATAGTGACCACAGATGGTGGGTATAGTGACCACAGATGGTGGGTATAGTGACCACAGATAGAGGCTGTAGTGACTGTAGAAGGTGGGTGTAGTGACTGTAGAAGGTGGGTGTAGTGACTGTAGAAGGTGGGTGTAGTGACTGTAGAAGGTGGGTGTAGTGACTGTAGAAGGTGGGTGTAGTGACTGTAGAAGGTGGGTGTAGTGACTATAGAAGGTGGGTGTAGTGACAGTAGAAGGTGGGTGTAGTGACTGTAGAAGGTGTGTGTAGTATATGCTGAAGGTGGGTTTAGTGACTGCAGAAGATTGGGGTAGTTACTTCAGAACGTGGCTGTAGTGATTGCAGAAGGATGGTGTGGTAACCTCATTAGATGGGTGTAGTGACTGGAGAAGGTGGGTGTAATGACTGTAGAAGATGGGTGTAGTTACTGGCGAACGTAGCTGTAGTGACCACAGAAGGTGGGTGTATTGAATGCAGGCGGTGGTGTAATGCTTGCATAAAGTGGGTGTAATTACTGCAGAAAATGGATGTAATAACTGCAGAAGACGGCTGTAGTGACTACAGAAGGTAGGCGCAGTTACTGCAACAAGTGTGTGTAGTGACTGCAGACCAAGGAGAGGTCTACAAAATGAGAAGCACTTCTTCACTTCGAGTGCACTCATGAACACTTCAAGTGCTCTGAACAAACGACTAAGTGCAGTTCTGGCTCTGGCGCTCAAAACTACAAGGACTGCACCGCAACTGCCAAGAAATGTGCAAACTGTGAAGAACATAACACCGCCACCTCCTATTGCTGCACAAAAAGGAAAGAAGAACTGAAGACGCTTAAGGAGAAGGTCACACACAATCGACCACCCAGAGGCAAGTCGCTGTGCCATTCGATCTTGAACCTGACCAGTTCCCGAGCCTCTCTTCAACAAGCCAGATGCAGACGACATCAGTATGGAATGGGCACCTCAGCAGCAAGACACACCGAGACCAGGAATGCTAATATCCACCAAGGGCATCCACGTCCAGGTCATCATTGCATATGCAGAGAGTTGTGAAGCAAGACAATGATCTGTTCCTCTCAACAGTGAACTGCAGAAGTTCACTGTTCATTTGCTCTGGAAACAAACGGCCACGTCAGCACTGCTACCACTGACGGAACGCGGAAAATCAACCACCCAAACAGACGCTCCAAGGACAATGACTACTGCGGACACCCATACGGATGCTTCAAGGACGATTACAACTGCGGACACTCAAGACGAGCGCTCCAAGGACGATGAAAACTGCGAACTCCCAGATGGACGGTCCACGAACGACGACAACTGTGGACACCCAGACGACGCCGACTGCGGTTCACAACACAAAAAAGGAGAAATACTGGCAACTCAGGACGAAGAGGACTACGCATCTTCAAATGAGCGTGTGGGCGATGAGGATCTCTCCGGCGAAGATGAGAATGATTCAGAAGATGCAGTCTCGGAGCCTCAGAGGGTACGAACACCTATGTTTGAGGGCCACGATGCACCTGGCATTGTGGATTTAACGACAGGTCGATACGCCGCTTTCAAAAATGGCCAGACTATCACCATCGACTTACCGTGGAATATCGTCGAGGATCTCCCACAATACCCTACTCTGTCGCCTGTGGACACCCTTATACGGACACGAGTCCTAAACAAGAACCCAAAGAACGAAAAAAAATAGAGCCCTGAGGCCGTCCCTGAGACAGTGATACAGCAGTAGAATATTAAACAAAGACTTCTGGCTGCTGCTCGGACTTCTTGGCCCGCCTCTGGTGCTTTGTGCAGTGTGATTGATTCTGCTATCTATTTAAAAATCCTCTCCTGACTGCTGGGTTAAGCTCGGAGTCTACTCTCAACGACTACGAAGCTTCTACTCCAAACTAGCCTTCAAAATGCCCCCCTTCCCAAATTCCATCCATCCACAGATCTACCGTATAAGCTAATGGTACTGGTTATGGCTTCAAACAGCCTCCACTTACGGGCTATTCATGCCCATCCCATTAAGTCACTGGCGAGGTTTAATCGTTATCAATCAGTCAAGGTGGGTGTTGTGACTGCAGAAGGAGGGTTTAATTATTCGTCTACCAGTCATTTATAAGTCAAAAGCTCTGAGTCAGGACTACCAATGCCTGGGGGCTTCCATACATGTGTGTGTGTGTCAGACAATGAATATGTTCACCAGGTAGAAAGCGCACTGTACAGTGTGGAAAATTGCTGAAAAGAATTACTGGATTTACATAATAAGAACAGCATCAATATTTAATTTGAATACAATTAATTGTAATGTTAAGCTTTGATTATGTATGTAATTATTTTATTTTCAAATCAGTGAATTGATATTAAAAATGATTTCGTTAAAATGCATATAAATTGTATTACGCATAAACTTTATCAGCTAATAATGCATATTTTACATATCTAGTGGGCGTAGGGAAAAATAATATATCCTCACGCAACAAATTGCTAATAGGTGATTAGGAATACAATTTAATTACAAAGAAAATTATGTAAATCTCAAGAACTGTGCTACTTTGTCAAGGAAACTGTACGCAAATTTGAGAAAATCTGAAAAAATAAATAAGATAAATGAGAAAATCAATACATGCCGTAAAGAGGAGTCGAACCTACGTTCTGGGTATTCCCAAGCAAACGACTTACAACACGACAAATCAAGCAAACGCCTACACTAGTGGAGTAGTTGTCTAAGGCGTTTACTTGTGAGTACCCAGAGCATAGGTTCGAATCCTATTCTCGGTTCCTGTTGATTTTCCCATTTATAAACAATATTAATGTGATTTCTTTTTGTACACATATTTATTCTATAAATTTCTTCTAATTGCCATTTTGAGTACACGAAGCACTTACAATTCCTTGTATCTCAGGGACCACAGAGGAGGTGAACACTGAACGGATGTGTCAACAGCTCTTCTCTTCACAAAGTGTTTTGATGCCTGGCGATGATTGCTAGCTAGTGTACGCCATTCTGGAATGCGGAGATATTTTCCTATATGGCCATCAAGATGGTCACCAGGAAAAAATCGACGTGTATTGGAAAATGGTCTATATTTCGGGAAGGCTATTTCTAGGAAAAAACTACAAAAGTCTAGGAATTTGGTACTGTTAAATTTGTACAAACAGGAAAAGGTTGTGTGTTTATTTTGCTAATAAAATTTAACCTTTGCTAACCTTACTATCCTAGGCCTAATACAAGCTATCTGAAGCATAATAGAGTGCATATATACGTTAAACAAAGCCTAGTAATATTTTAATTTCGTTTTAACTTTATTTTTCCGCCCATTATTGAGTGAATAGTAAGAAATTTTAGTACCTGATTGTTCATTACATCAATATATTCACAAAGTTCCACATAGTTACAAAAAGTACAATCTGAAGAGGAGAATGGGTTGAGGAAAACAAAAAAAAGCAGCGAAGATTTGGACTAGAATCATTGACGTCACCCATTCTGTCATATATAATAATTTATGTATACAAGAATGACTGCAAGCAAAATCCACACACACACACACACACACACACACACACACACACACACACACACACACACACTCTAGTAAGTCACTAGAGACGGGAGACCTACCAGAAATATGGAAGACGGCGAATGTGGTCCCAATATACAAAAAGGGCGACAGACAAGAGGCACTGAACTACAGGCCAGTGTACTTGACTTGTATACCATGCAAGGTGATGGAGAAGATCGTGAGAAAAAACCTGGTAACACATCTGGAGAGAAGGGACTTCGTGACAAATCGCCAACATGGATTCAGGGAGGGTAAATCTTGCCTTACAGGCTTGATAGAATTCTATGATCAGGTGACACAGATTAAGCAAGAAAGAGAGGGCTGGGCGGACTGCATTTTCTTGGATTGTCGGCAAGCCTTTGACACAGTACCGCATAAGAGGCTGGTACATAAGCTGGAGAGACAGGCAGGTGTAGCTGGTAAGGTGCTCCAGTGGATAAGGGAGTATCTAAGCAATAGGAAGCAGAGAGTTACGGTGAGGGGTGAGACCTCCGATTGGCGTGAAGTCACCAGTGGAGTCCCACAGGGCTCTGTACTCGGTCCTATCTTGTTTCTGATATATGTAAATGATCTCCCGGAGGGTATCGATTCATTTCTCTCAATGTTTGCGGACGATGCTAAAATTATGAGAAGGATTAAAACAGAAGAGGACTGTTTGAGGCTTCAAGAAGACCTAGACAAGCTGAAGGAATGGTCGAACAAATGGTTGTTAGAGTTTAACCCAACCAAATGTAATGTAATGAAGATAGGTGTAGGGAGCAGGAGGCCAGATACAAGGTATCATCTGGGAGAGGAAATTCTTCAGGAGTCAGAAAAGGAAAAAGACTTGGGGGTTGATATCACGCCAGACCTGTCTCCTGCAGCACATATCAAGCGGATAACATCAGCGGCATATGCCAGGCTGGCCAACATACGAACGGCATTCAGAAACTTGTGTAAAGAATCATTCAGAACTTTGTATACCACATATGTCAGGCCAATCCTGGAGTATGCAGCCCCAGCATGGAGTCCATATCTAGTCAAGGATAAGACTAAACTGGAAAAGGTTCAAAGGTTTGCCACCAGACTAGTACCCGAGCTGAGAGGTATGAGCTACGAGGAGAGACTACGGGAATTGAACCTCACTCCGTTGGAAGACAGAAGAGTTAGGGGGGACATGATCACCACATTCAAGATTCTGAAGGGGATTGATAGGGTAGATAAAGACAGTCTATTTAACACAAGGGGAACACGCACAAGGGGACACAGGTGGAAACTGAGTGCCCAAATGAGCCACAGAGATATTAGAAAGAACTTTTTTAGTGTCAGATTGGTTGACAAATGGAATGCATTCAAGGGTGATGTGGTGGAGGCTGACTCCATACACAGTTTCAAGTATAGATATGACAGAGCCCGATAGGCTCAGGTATCTGTACACCTGTTGATTGACGGTTGAGAGGCGGGACCAAAGAGCCAGAGCTCAACCCCCGCAAACACAACTAGGTGAGTACAACTAGGTGAGTACACGCACACACACACACACACGCACACACACACACACACACACACACACACACACACACACACACACACACACACACACACACACCTCTATGCCCTCCCTAATCTTCAGACCCAGTATGCCCTTCCTACTCCAGACCTACCTACCCAGGCCCTACCCCAGACCCTCCTACCTACCTTCCTAGAAGCCCAGCCCCCAGTAGCCCCCCAAGCACCCCTCCTGAACTCTTTCACCCCCCATACACCCCCCGGACCCCCCCAGACACCCCCTGGATCCCCCCGGACATCCCCCGGACCCTCCCCGCCCCCAGTCATCCCCCAGACACCCCCCAGATCCCCCAGATCCCCTCTGCCCCCAGTCACCCCCCAGACATCCCCCAGATCCCCCCAGACCCCCAGAGAAAGGGAGAACTCTGGTACAAGAGTTTCCATGAAGAATCTCAAGGTTTGGTACACCAATGCTGATGGGGTATCTAATAAAGCAGAAGAGATAAAAGAAAGAGTGAGTGAAGCAGATACTGACATAGTTGCAATTGTGGAAACTAAAATTAATGACATGATCTCAGATGCTATCTTTCCTGAAGGGTACCAGGTGATACGAAAAGAGAGGACACAGAGACAGGGAGGGGGAGTAGCACTCCTAATAAAGCGGAAATGGAAGTTTGAAGACCTGGGAAATCGAGTTACCAATGAGTGCACAAGCTTCATACATGGAACTCTGACAGTAGATGGGAGGAAGATTGTGATCATGGTAATCTACAATCCCCCACCAAACAGTAGAAGACCCAGGCAGGAGTATGATGACAACAACAAAGCATGTATTGATGAACTGCAGAAGGCAGCAACACTAGCCCACAGAATGAGAGCGAAGCTGCTGATCATGGGGGACCTAAATCATGGAGAGATAAATTGGGAATCAAGGAATCCCCATGGAGGGGATGAAACGTGGGGAGCAAAATTAGTAGATGTTATAGACAGGAATTTCCTGACACAACATGTGAAGGAAGACACAAGGGAAAGAGGAGGAGATGCACCGAGCCTATTAGACCTGATTTTCACCCAGAACGTAGAAGATATCGAGAATTTAGAGCATGAAATACCTCTAGGGGCCAGTGACCATTGTGTCCTAGTCTTTGACTACATGATGGAATTCAAAATTATGACCATGGGACAAGAGATCTGGGAAAGGAGAGCTGACTACAGGAAAGGGGACTATATGAGGATAAGGGACTATCTGGGTGAAGTGCAGTGGGAGGAAGAAATTAGAGGAAAAACAGTCCAAGATATGATGGACCTAGTCATACAGAAATGCCAGGAGGCCGAAGAGAGATTTATACCAACGGTAAAGGGAAAAAATAAGAAGGAATATAATAACCCATGGTTTAATAGACAGTGTCAGGAAGCAAAAATGGCCAGCAGGCGGGAGTGGAGGAAGTACAGAAGACAAAGAACAGAGGACAACAGAAGCAGATACAACAGAGCTAGGAACGATTACATTAACATAAGACGAACATCGGAAAGGGACTATGAGAACGATATTGCAATCAAAGCGAAAAAACAACCTAAGTTACTACACAGTCATATAAGAAGAAAAATGTCGGTGAACGACCAAGTGACAAGACTAAGGAAGACAGAGGGGGCATATACTGAAAGTGACAAGGAAATCTGCGAGGCACTGAATGCCAGTTTCCATGGAGTGTTCACTACCGAGCCTGAGCAGCTCCCATTGTTGGAAGGGGTTACCCTAGATGAAAGACTATCAGATATAGAGGTGACAGCAGAGGAGGTAATGAAACAGTTGACAACTCTAGATGCAACTAAAGCAGTTGGACCAGACAAAGTATCACCGTGGATACTAAAAGAAGCAGCACAGGCCCTCAGCGTGCCTCTGGCAATGATCTTTAATGAGTCACTTATGTCAGGAGAATTGCCCAGTTGCTGGAAGAAGGCAAATGTCGTGCCGATCTTCAAGAAAGGAGATAGGGAGGAGGCACTTAACTACAGACCTGTATCACTGACAAGCATCCCCTGTAAAATACTGGAAAGAATAATTAGGCTACGACTGGTTGCACACCTGGAGAACATTAGGTTTGTGAACAAACATCAACATGGGTTCTGGACAGGGAAATCGTGCCTAACAAACCTTCTGGAATTCTATGATAAAATAACGAGGATAAGACAGGACAGAGATGGTTGGGCAGACTGCATATTTCTGGACTGCCAAAAAGCCTTTGATACAGTACCGCACATGAGACTGCTGTTCAAGCTCGAGAGGCAGGCGGGGGTGGGGGGAAAGGTCCTAGAATGGATAAGGAACTACCTAACAGGAAGGAGCCAAAGAGTTACGGTAAGGGGCGAGAAGTCGGACTGGCGAACAGTAACAAGTGGAGTACCACAAGGATCGGTGCTGGGACCAATTCTATTTCTTGTGTATGTTAACGACATGTTTACAGGCGTAGAGTCCTACATGTCGATGTTTGCGGATGATGCAAAGTTGATGAGAAGAGTTGTGACAGATGAGGATTGCAGGATCCTCCAAGAGGACCTGAACAGATTGCAGAGATGGTCAGAGAAATGGCTACTAGAATTCAACACGAGCAAATGTAAAGTTATGGAAATGGGACTAGGAGATAGGAGACCAAAGGGACAGTACACAATGAAGGGGAACAGCCTACCTGTAACGACGCGTGAAAGAGACCTGGGGGTGGACGTAACACCTAATCTATCTCCTGAGGCACATATTAATAGGATAACGACAGCAGCGTACTCTACACTGGCAAAAGTTAGAACATCATTCAGAAACCTAAGTAAGGAGGCATTTAGGGCGCTTTACACTGCCTACGTAAGGCCAGTCTTAGAGTATGCCGCCTCATCATGGAGTCCCCATCTGAAGAAGCATATAATGAAACTGGAAAAGGTTCAGAGGTTTGCAACGAGACTCGTCCCAGAGCTACGAGGGATGGGGTATGAAGAGCGCCTGAGGGAACTGTGCCTTACGACACTAGAAAGAAGAAGGGAGAGGGGGGACATGATAGGAACGTATAAGATACTCAGAGGAATTGACAGAGTGGACATAGACGAAATGTTCACACGGAATAGTAACAGAACGAGAGGACATGGATGGAAGCTTGAAACTCAGATGAGTCACAGAGATGTAAGGAAGTTTTCTTTTAGCGTGAGAGTAGTGGGGAAATGGAATGCACTTCAGGAACAGGTTGTGGAAGCAAATACTATTCATAATTTTAAAACCAGGTATGATAGGGAAATGGGACAGGAGTCATTGCTGTAAACAACCGATGCTCGAAAGGCGGGATCCAAGAGTCAATGCTCGATCCTGCAAGCACATATAGGTGAGTACATATAGGTGAGTACACACACACACACACACACACACACACACACACACACACACACACACACACACACACACACACACACTCACACACATACACACACACACACACACACACACACACACACACACACACACACACACACACACACACACACAGCCGGTGCCGGTGTGCCGTTTGGGGAGCCGGTGGCCGAGCGAACAGCACGCTGGACACGTGATCCTGTGGTCCCGGGTTCTATCCAGGGCGCCGGCGAGAAACGATGGGCAGAGTTTCTTTCACCCTATTCCCCTCTTACCTAGCAGTAAATAGGTACCTGGGAGTTAGTCAGCTGTCATGGGCTGCTTCCTGGTGTGTGTGTGTGGGGGGGAGGGGGGGTAGTAGTAGTAGTAGAAACAGTTGATTGACAGTTGAGAGGCGGGCCGAAAGAGCAGAGCTTAACCTCTGCAAGCACAACTAGGTGAATACAGACACACACACACTATATATATATATATATATATATATATATATATATATATATATATATATATATATATATATATATATATATATATATATATATATATATATATATATATATTTATATATATACATATATATATATATATATATATATATATATATATATATATATATATATATATATATATATATATTAGTATATTATAATAATAATGTCTACAGTCTTTCCTGTAGACATTATTATTAAAAACATATATTATTAAATATGACCGAAAAAGTATAATTAATAATTCTAACACGAATTTTCTCTATGTTTCTTATATTTCTCTTCACTGTTGATGGTAACTGAAAAATCAATTCTCCAAAATTCATTTTTATTTCTAGTCTGACGCAACACTTGAACGCATTTCGTAAAACTTATTACATTTTCAAAGACTTTAGTTTACACAGACACAACTATTACTTAACAGAGTTCAAACACCTTCGATTTTATACCTGCATTTGGGTGAGGTGATATGTTACAACAGTTACTTTTTCGGTCATATTTAATAATATATATATATACATATACATATATATATATATATATATATATATATATATATATATATATATATATAGTTATATATATATATATATATATATATATATAACTATTTATATATATATATATATATATATATATATAACTATATATATAACTATATATATAACTATATATTTTCAGTTGCATATTGTCCTGGGGACCATTCAGGCTTGTTCGCATTTGTGTTCCTCACGTGTGCCCCAAAGAATGAGGTGATTTGGTAAAATGCTATGCCCAAGATTACTCTCCGAGTGGCGGCGGTGGGGTGGTTCAAATAGCCTCGGCTATCACCTCATTTTGTCCGGTCGTGATGGTCAAGTGGATTAAGGCGTCTTGTACATACCAGTTGCGTTGCTTCTGGGAGTATGGGTTCGAGTCACTTCTGGGGTGTGAGTTTTCAGTTGCATATTGTCCTGGGGACCATTCAGGCTTGTTCGCATATATATATATATATATATATATATATATATATATATATATATATATATATATATATATATATATATATATATATATATATATATATATATATATATATATATATATTAGTATATTTTGGTAGCAGTCTTTCCTGTAGACATATATTATAAAATATGACCGAAAAAGTAAGATTAATAATTCTAACACGAATTTTCTCAATCTTTCGTACATTTCTTTTCACTGTTGGAGGTAAATAAAAAATCAATTCTCCAAAATTCATTTTTATTTCTAGTCTGACGCGACACGAGCGCGTTTCGTAAAACTTATTACATTTTCAAAGACATTAGTTTACAAATACACAACTGAATAGAACTTACGCATCTCCGATTTTATATCTACATTTGAGTGAGGTGGATGGGGTGAGGTGGCATTAATAGGGTATTAATTTCATCAACACAAGACAGAACAAGAGGTGGCATTAATAGGGTATTAATTTCATCAACACAAGACAGAACATGAAACAATGGGTATTGAATAGAAGTGTTTGTAGAAAGCCTATTGGTCCATATTTCTTGATGCTTCTATATTGGAGCGGAGTCTTGAGGTGGGTAAAATATAGTTGTGCATTAATTGGCTGTTGATTGCTGGTGTTGACTTCTTGATGTGTAATGCCTCGCAAACGTCAAGCCGCCTGCTATCGCTGTATCTATCGATGATTTCTGTGTTGTTTACTAGGATTTCTCTGGCGATGGTTTGGTTGTGGGAAGAGATTATATGTTCCTTAATGGAGCCCTGTTGCTTATGCATCGTTAAACGCCTAGAAAGAGATGTTGTTGTCTTGCCTATATTCTGGGTTTTTTGGAGCTTACAGGGCTCCATTAAGGAACATATAATCTCTTCCCACAACCAAACCATCGCCAGAGAAATCCTAGTAAACAACACAGAAAAATATATGTATATATATATATATATATATATATATATATATATATATATATATATATATATATATATATGCGAACAAGCCTGAATGGTCCCCAGGACTATATGCGAATGAAAACTCACACCCCAGAAGTGACTCGAACCCATACTCCCAGAAGCAACGCAACTGGTAACTACAGGGCGCCTTAATCCGCTTGACCATCACGGCCGTCAAAAGGAAGTGATAGCCAAGGCTATTTGAGCCACTTCCCCGACGGCAACTCGGATGGTAATCTTGGGCATAGCATTTCACCAAATCACCTCATTCTTTGGGGCACACGTGAGGAACACAAATGCGAACAAGCCTGAATGGTCCCCAGGACTATATGCGAATGAAAACTCACACCCCAGAAGTGACTCGAACCCATACTCCCAGAAGCAACGCAACTGGTAACTACAGGGCGCCTTAATCCGCTTGACCATCACGGCCGTCAAAAGGAAGTGATAGCCAAGGCTATTTGAGCCACTTCCCCGACGGCAACTCGGATGGTAATCTTGGGCATAGCATTTCACCAAATCACCTCATTCTTTGGGGCACACGTGAGGAACACAAATGCGAACAAGCCTGAATGGTCCCCAGGACTATATGCGAATGAAAACTCACACCCCAGAAGTGACTCGAACCCATACTCCCAGAAGCAACGCAACTGGTAACTACAGGGCGCCTTAATCCGCTTGACCATCACGGCCGTCAAAAGGAAGTGATAGCCAAGGCTATTTGAGCCACTTCCCCGACGGCAACTCGGATGGTAATCTTGGGCATAGCATTTCACCAAATCACCTCATTCTTTGGGGCACACGTGAGGAACACAAATGCGAACAAGCCTGAATGGTCCCCAGGACTATATGCGAATGAAAACTCACACCCCAGAAGTGACTCGAACCCATACTCCCAGAAGCAACGCAACTGGTAACTACAGGGCGCCTTAATCCGCTTGACCATCACGGCCGTCAAAAGGAAGTGATAGCCAAGGCTATTTGAGCCATTTCCCCGACGGCAACTCGGATGGTAATCTTGGGCATAGCATTTCACCAAATCACCTCATTCTTTGGGGCACACGTGAGGAACACAAATGCGAACAAGCCTGAATGGTCCCCAGGACTATATGCGAATGAAAACTCACACCCCAGAAGTGACTCGAACCCATACTCCCAGAAGCAACGCAACTGGTAACTACAGGGCGCCTTAATCCGCTTGACCATCACGGCCGTCAAAAGGAAGTGATAGCCAAGGCTATTTGAGCCACTTCCCCGACGGCAACTCGGATGGTAATCTTGGGCATAGCATTTCACCAAATCACCTCATTCTTTGGGGCACACGTGAGGAACACAAATGCGAACAAGCCTGAATGGTCCCCAGGACTATATGCGAATGAAAACTCACACCCCAGAAGTGACTCGAACCCATACTCCCAGAAGCAACGCAACTGGTAACTACAGGGCGCCTTAATCCGCTTGACCATCACGGCCGTCAAAAGGAAGTGATAGCCAAGGCTATTTGAGCCACTTCCCCGACGGCAACTCGGATGGTAATCTTGGGCATAGCATTTCACCAAATCACCTCATTCTTTGGGGCACACGTGAGGAACACAAATGCGAACAAGCCTGAATGGTCCCCAGGACTATATGCGAATGAAAACTCACACCCCAGAAGTGACTCGAACCCATACTCCCAGAAGCAACGCAACTGGTAACTACAGGGCGCCTTAATCCGCTTGACCATCACGGCCGTCAAAAGGAAGTGATAGCCAAGGCTATTTGAGCCACTTCCCCGACGGCAACTCGGATGGTAATCTTGGGCATAGCATTTCACCAAATCACCTCATTCTTTGGGGCACACGTGAGGAACACAAATGCGAACAAGCCTGAATGGTCCCCAGGACTATATGCGAATGAAAACTCACACCCCAGAAGTGACTCGAACCCATACTCCCAGAAGCAACGCAACTGGTAACTACAGGGCGCCTTAATCCGCGTTGCGTTGCTTCTTACTTAATTTGCTTGCTTCTTCTTAATTTGCGTTGCTTCTGGGAGTATGGGTTCGAGTCACTTCTGGGGTGTGAGTTTTCATTCGCATATAGTCCTGGGGACCATTCAGGCTTGTTCGCATTTGTGTTCCTCACGTGTGCCCCAAAGAATGAGGTGATTTGGTGAAATGCTATGCCCAAGATTACCATCCGAGTTGCCGTCGGGGAAGTGGCTCAAATAGCCTTGGCTATCACTTCCTTTTGACGGCCGTGATGGTCAAGCGGATTAAGGCGCCCTGTAGTTACCAGTTGCGTTGCTTCTGGGAGTATGGGTTCGAGTCACTTCTGGGGTGTGAGTTTTCATTCGCATATAGTCCTGGGGACCATTCAGGCTTGTTCGCATTTGTGTTCCTCACGTGTGCCCCAAAGAATGAGGTGATTTGGTGAAATGCTATGCCCAAGATTACCATCCGAGTTGCCGTCGGGGAAGTGGCTCAAATAGCCTTGGCTATCACTTCCTTTTGACGGCCGTGATGGTCAAGCGGATTAAGGCGCCCTGTAGTTACCAGTTGCGTTGCTTCTGGGAGTATGGGTTCGAGTCACTTCTGGGGTGTGAGTTTTCATTCATATATATATATATATATATATATATATATATATATATATATATATATATATATATATATATATATATATATATATATATATATACATACATATATATATATATATATGTATATATATATACCTGTATATATATCTGTATATATATATGTCGTACCTAATAGCCAGAACTCACTTCTCAGCCTACTATGCAAGGCCCGATTTGCCTAATAAGCCAAGTTTTCATGAATTAATATATTTTCTCTAATTTTTTGCTTATGAAATGATAAAGCTACCCATTTCATTATGTATGAGGTCAATTTATTTTTATTGGAGTTAAAATTGACGTAGATATATGACCGAACCTAACCAACCCTACCTAACCTAACCTAACCTATCCTTATAGGTTAGGTTAGGTTAGGTAGCCGAAAAAGTTAGGTTAGGTAGGTTAGGTAGTCGAAAAACAATTAATTCATTAAAACGTGGCTTATTAGGCAAATTGGGCCTTGCATAGTAGGCTGAGAAGTGCGTTCTGGCTACTAGGTACGACATATATATATATATTGCCATGGCTCTCCGCCTCGCTGCCCCAATCCACACTGAATACAGGTGTATTTGCGGCGAGGCAGAGGCCGACAGATACGGACGGCATGGCCTTCTCTGCCAAAGGACGGGAGGTTGGCATGCAAGACACGACGAGGTCAATGACATTATTAAGAGAAGCCTTATCACAGCCGGTTGTCCAGCAGAGAGAGAGCTCCGTTACCTAATGTCCCGCAACTCTGATGAGCCTGTCGGTCGCCCAGACGGAATCACGGTGAACCCCTGGAAGAATGGTAGACAGTTGGTATGGGACTACACTTGCGTTTCAACTTTAGCCAATATATATGTTGACTTCAGTGCTACACAAGCAGAAGGAGCTGCCAATCACTGGGAAGCGGCCAAGTCACGTAAATACAGAGACCTTGAGCACCACTACAACTTTGTCCCCATTGCCTCAGAGACACTTGGTGCCTGGGGTAAAAGTGCTACTAGCTTTTTGAAGGAGTTGGGGTCTAAGCTAATCGAAACAACTAGAGACCCTAGAGCTGCCAGTTTTCTTTTTCAGCGCCTTAGTGTGGCAATTCTGAGAGGAAATGCTCACTGCATCCATGGTTCCTGCCCGCCATCTGAGGAGCTGGAGGAGCTGTTCAACTTGAGACAAGCAGCCTTGTACCCTGCATGTAATCAATATTGTAACTTTTTTTGTGTAATGACATTTTCAAATAAAGTTAGATAAATATACTCACATACCAAAAGAATAGGGGTGGTAGGTGAAGAAAATATCAAAGTGTTCAGTGAGGATTCAGTGTTTTTTTTTTTATTGCAGGGATATTCCTGCGCGGACCCTAAGCCTCTGGCCGGCCCACTAACTGTTACTTGGGCGGAGTATGTGTATTTATGACTCGTATGGTCGCGTCAGTAAGATTTTGCCATATGTGTTTAACAACTTCTTTTGCTCTGTTGAATCTAAGTTGAAATCTTAATGGGTTTGTAACTGTGCACTGTGTTAAATAATGTTCCAGTGGTCTGTCGGGCATTTATCCACAGTGCTGACATTTCCTCTCATCTTCCGGAACCTGTAAGCCTAATCCATAAGGTCTTCTCTGAGAACTCTTTAAATTCTTTTCCGAGGCTATGGGTCCCTACACTTGCACCAGAGGCGGTACCCCTTCTAGGTTAAATATATATATATATATATATATATATATATATATATATATATATATATATATATATATATATATATATATATATATATATATATTATGTTGGTACAGTGCACCAACCTGGTGTAATAGAAGAATTCAGGTTAACCTTAATTAATGGTACACGCTGGATATGCTATCCAAGTCCCTGCAATAACACTACCTCTCCAGTGTCTTCTGTGCTAACATCAGTAAGAACACGGCGAGAAATTAAAGACTGGGAAGCACCAGTGTCCCTTAACAACTGGACTGGTTTCCAGGTTCCACTAGTACATAATAGGGTTCCCGAATGTAGGTATGGATCAAAATTAGTCATCCACTTGGGCATGACTGGAGCAACATTTGCATTAATGGTTTGTAAACCCCTACTCATAATTAGACCAGTTGGTCTCAACTCTGGGTGCAAAGCATAACATGAATTTACCACATGACCTCTTCTCCTGCAATGCGTGCAATATCTGCTAGTGGTCGGAACAGCCGAACCCACTGCAGGCTTAATCACTACATTACTTGAGGCTGACAACCCTGTCTGTTGTTTCTCAGTTTTAGGCTTTACAGGAGAAGGGTTAAGGGGAGAAGGTGAAATAGCTGATCGAGTCTGAAAAACATGATTTTTATGAGCATAATGATTAGTTTTAGCATTAAAATGATTAATTGGTGCTCTAAAAGGCACTTCAGTAAGTAGTTCATGCTCATTAACTAGCTTGGCTAGTTTTATAAGATCAGTGGTTTGTTTATTTTCAGCCATAAACAAAGCTAATTTCTCTGGTAGACATCCCACTACTTCCTCAGTTACTATGAGGTCTCTCAAAGTCTCAAACTCTGTAATATTAAGTGCTTTAATCAATCTGTCAAAGTGATTTAATTTTACTCGTACAAAGTCAGAAATAATCTGGTCATGTGCTCTTTTCAAACTTCTGAATTTTATTCTATGTGCCTCTGGGATCTGCTGGTACGCACTTAAAATACTTTGCTAAACAAATTTAAAATCGAAAGAATTCACAGCCGGCAAAGATGCAAATACCTCTTGAGCTTTACCCTTAAATTGTCCTTGTAAAATGCTAACCCATTGATCGACACGCCAGTTCATGCTGACTGCTAATTTCTTAAAATGCAAGAAAAATATTTCTGGATCTTCTTCATTAAACTTAGGTAATTCTACATGTTTACTGTACTTGGAAGAACTATTTGTACTCTCTGGATTATTACTAGTGTTACCCAAACCTGCCGCAATTCTCTGCTGTTCCAACCTGTTATTATTTTCAGCCATACTCTGCTGAATTTCTAATTGTTTAGTTTGTTGCTCTGCTAGTTGTCACTTTGCCTCCAACTCAAGGTGTTTTTGCTGGTTCTGCAACTCCAACCTCTGCTTGTCTGCTGCCAGCCTAGCCATTTCTAATTTAGTCCCCAATTCCAACTTTAAGATTGCCACCTTGTCACTTGACTCTTCTTCTAACTCTCCCAAACACTCCTCTTCAAGTCTCTCCTCCTCCATCAAGTGGGGTGACAATAACTCTTAACACTTGAGCTTTCAACATTTTACTGGAAATTGCTAGGTTCAATTTACTAACCAGCAATAACAAACAATACTTCCTCAAGTTTTTAATTTTACCAAAATTTGGCTGTTCTTACCAGTGCAGCAACCTGATCCTCCATAGTTGGCTCAATTATCACAACTTAACACTTGGAAACAACACTGAAAATTATGCTTGGCCCCTGGCACAAGATGAACACTTGCCTCAAATCGTGAAGCGTTGAGAAGTTTTCATAGCAGCTCAGATTGAACAGATAATTTCACAGGCTTGATTAGGTGTCACTAGATAATCACAGAGTACCTAGGAAGGCAATTGCTATTAATAATTAGCACTGTCAATTATACAAACATTACAAGGAATTAAGGTTTAATCTCCCGGACAGGCCCCCATTTGTTACCACCCTTGAGACTAAATAAGGTTCTTCTCCCCGCAGTGTTAAGAAATTATATTAAATCGGCCTTGCCAACATAAGTCTAGGGGGATATAGATACATCACTGCATAAAATGGAAAACAATATATTTATGTTAAGGGGGACAAACATAACAATTAAATGGTAAAAATAATAGCCAGAAATATTCTTTAGCATGCAATATCATAAATAAAACTTCTTATTGAGACATGAGCAATATCACCAGCACATGGATTAATAAATGGGATATACACAATCATCTAACCAGATAATTAACCTAATATGTGCTAAAATAAGTGACCAATGACTTAACTTAAAAACATGACTCCTCTCGACCATAGCCGCCACGCTTCTGCCCAGCGTCTGTTAGCAGGCAAAGCCTCTACCATAATAACAACTAAACATCCACATAAACATTGTGGAAATTCTATTAACAAAATGTATTACTAATATTCAAATCATTATTAATCTTAAGAGTATTAAATACTGGTACAATACTCAATATAATATAATGGCAAACAATAATAAGAATTAATCAAGGTTGAACTATAAACACTCGCTTGACAACAATGTTCCCACACTGGCCACATCCAAATATGATCAACCGTCCACATGAAAAATCTAGCACAAAAGCCTCATACAATATAATGCAACTCAGGCACACTACAGCATGCTATAATATATAACATACAAGAATCTCATATCATACAACTGGATGCTATATTAATTATAGAACAAGACAATAAAGTAATATAAGAATCAAGAGTAATGTTAGAATCCTAGTAAGATTCGTAACATATACAACGGAAGTTTCACTGTTAAGGAAGGTATTGTGTGTTCACTGAATAATGTATGGTATGTTCACTGAACAATGCAGTTATGGTATGTTCACTGAACAATGCAGTTATGGTATGTTCACAGTATTATGGAAGTATGGTGTACTCACTGTACAACGGAGGTATTGTGTGTTCACTGTTCAACGGAGGTATAGTGTGTTCACTGTTCAACGGAGGTATGGTGTGTTCATTGTTCAACGGAGGTATAGTGTGTTCATTGCATAAGGAAGGTATGGTGTGTCCATTATGTAATGTTTGGTGTGTTCACTGTTCAACGGAGGTTGGGTGTGCTCACTGTAAAGAGGTGGTATAGTGTGTTTATTGTACACGGGTGGTATGGTGTGTTTACTGTACAATTATGGCATAATATGACTACAGATCACATATAGTATTGTAACAAGGACATAAATAGTTAGGAAATATTTGTGTATATCAAATATCGCTGAACTCTATCTTGAATAAGATCTAATTACATTATACCGCCCTCTGACGTTTCAATTACCATAAATCTGAACATTCACAGTAAATTAACCAAAAGATATACTGGCAAAGCTTTCGTCAAACACAGCCAAGAAATAAATCTTGGAATTATTTCTTAACATAGGTAATCCGGACGCTTCAGGAGCACAGTTAATCGGAAGATATATGGAACCCTGCTACGCTCCAATGGCTCCAGGGCTCCAGCTACAGGATGAAGGGTGTGGGTCCAGCGTTCTACAGCGGAGACGACGCTCACTTCTAGACAAGACGTTGTGACCTAGATTCGTGGCTTTAAAACGCCGATATGACGCCAGAATAATATTACTGACATATCTATGTGTTCAGTGGCTAAACCTTATGTATGGAGTCAGTGGGTGATGTGTGCCTCAGATATAGTGTCGGTGATGTATAGTATCAATCCTGTGGGTGATGTGACCCTTGGGTATGTACCTGGATAGGGTTCTGGGAGTTCTTCCACTCCCATATCGTCAGGCGCTCATATTGGGCGCCTGACAGCTGGGTGGACAGTGCTTCGGATTCGTAGTCCTGAGGTTTCGGGTTCGATCCCGGATGGAGGCGGAGACAAATGGGCAAAATGCTTCTTTCACCCTGATGCCCCTGTTACCTAGCGGTAAATAGGTACCTGAGAGTTAGACAGCTGCTACGGACTGCTTCTCGGGGTGTGTGTAACAAAAAGGAGGCCTGGTCGAGGACCGGGCCGCGGGGACGCTAAGCCCCTAAATCATCTCAAGATAACCCCCAAGCCAGGCACAGGGCCAGGTTTGACTTGAGAGATTTTGGTTCAACACGCTGTTGCTTTGAGCAGCCTGCAGACCCACATATCCACCAAAGCCTGGATGGTCTAGCAATTCTTGAAGAAAACTACACAGTTTTCTCTTGAAGATGTCCGTTCTAGGGATATTTCTTATATTCGCTGGGAGGATGTTGAACAACCATAGACCTCTAATGTCCATGCAGTGTTCTCAGATTGTGCCTATGGCACCTCTTCTCTTCTCTGGTTCTATTCTGCATTTCCCTCCATATCGTACACTTCAGGATGTTGTATTTTTGCTGTGTAGATTTGGTATCTGTATCTATAAAATATACAAGTATTATCCTTCTGTATTTTATTTGAAACCTCTCTCGTCTCCTCTCTAGGCAGTACATCTGGAGAGCATTGAGACGATCCCACTAGTTTAGATGCTATCTCGTGTCTACGTATGCTATGTATGATCTCTGAATTTCCTCTATTTCACAAATATCTTTTGTTTTGAAGGGGGAAGTGAGTATCGAGTAGTACTTACGACAGGACAGCACAGGTGATTCCGTTCAAAATACATGCTGGCCTGGGTTGTGGTCTCCATGAAGTAAGTAATTTCAATATAAGGCACCAAACCGGGATGGCTATGTAGCACCATCAAATGTGCGGGATAATCAGAGGGCGCTAAATATCACCAAGGATGCCAATACGAGAACAGAAACGCATAAGGCGAACAATATCAAAAGTATCTGAGTCGCCAAGAATTCTATCGAGGGACAAGCGACCGCGGGGGACGGTCGGAAAACAAGACACACGCTCGTACCGTAAGAGGGACAATGCAATTTGAACAATAAGGAGCAGGGCGGCGCTCCATTAAGTGACTGTGAGTTAAACGGGTATTGCCAATACGTAATCTAGCCAGAGCCGTTTCCCACCACCAGTTACGGTGGCAGGAGGACGGCCACTGGGACACACGACTCTTAAGAGTACGCAGTTTGTTACGAATGACATAAGACCAACAACTCTGCCTGCGGGCAAGGATGGAGGCATGAATAACTGGGTAAAAGTCTGAATAAGGAATACTTTTACAGGAGATGGGACAAGTGTGGATAGCTTCCTTAGCGGCAGCATCCACACGCTCATTTAAAGAGACACCAACATGGCTGGGAACCAAGCAAAATGCAACCGACTTAAATTTACTGGAGATAAGGAACAGCCAATGTTGAATCTCGACAACCAACGGGTGGACCGGATTAAAGGACCCTAACGCCATGAGGGCACTACGAGAGTCAATTACCATCACAAAGGAGGATTAACACAGGGAAAGCAGGAGACAAAGAGCATAGAGAAAAGCATAAAGTTCTGCTGTGAAGATGCTAGCCTCCGGAGGAAGGCGACACATATAAGTGTGGTCAGGAAAAACAACAGAGTAGCCCACACCGTCAGCAGACTTAGACACATCGGTGAAGATGGGAACGGAGTGAGAGTGAGAAGAAAAGTGTTCAAGGAAGAGGCGTTTCAGAACTGTAGGAGGGGTAAAAGCTTTAGTGATGCGGGTCAGAGAAGTACAAAATTTGGTAAGGGGGACCCTCCACGGGGGCAAGGATGGGACAATACGAGGAGAAACATTGGTAATACGAACCGAAAGAGAATCTTGTAAGCGAGACAAACGGACAGAAAGAGGAAGAAGGTGAAGAGGAACAGGAACTACAGGAGGGGTAAAAGTCAAAGCACGATAGAGACGAGAGTGAGGATGCTGTAAGGATCGCGCAAGATAGCGAAGACAGTAGCGATCACGGCGATCCTGGAGAGACAGAAAGCCAGTGTCAGCGTACAAGCTGAGGGTAGGAGTTGAACGAAAAGCACCAGAGCCGAGGCGCAACCCAATATGGTGCAAAGGATCAAGACAGTGAAGAATAGAAGTAGAAGCAGAAGAGTATGCAGGGCAGCCGTAATCGAAATTAGACAGAACGAGAGAGGAATGCAAATAGAGGAGCGTGTGCCTATCTGCTCCCCAAGAAGTAAGAGACAAAACCTTAAGTAGGTTAAGGGCCTTAGAGCATTCAACACGGAGGTAAGGGACATGGGGCAACCAAGACAAATGAGTGTCAAAGAATAACCCCAAAAGCTTTGCAGAATCTTTGTACTCAAGGGGATGACCTTAAAGTGACAAAGAGGGACGAAGAACGACCCACTTCCGAATAAAAGTCCTGGCACAAGTCTTAGTAGTAGAGAACTTGAAGCCATGATTAGTGGCCCAAGATGACATGGTATCAATCGCAAGTTGAAGCCGCCGTTGAAGGAGAGGCGAATCATCACCCCGACAGCAAAGAGTAAGATCGTCCACATAAAGAGCAGAGAAGATGCCAGAAGGAAGGGAGGAAAGAAGACCATTGAGGGCAACCAGAAAAAGATGAGTACTCAGAACACTACCTTGGGCACACCTTCATACTGCCGAAAAGAGGCAGAGAGAGTGGCACCAAGCCTGACTCGAAAGGTACGACGAGAGAGAAAGCTTTGAAGGAAGAGAGGGAGATTACCACGAAGGCCAAAATAGTGAAGTTGGGACAGAATATGGCATCTCCAAGTCGTGTCATAAGTCAATAAGTCCAGGTCAAAAAGGACAGCAACAACGGAGGTCTTCGCAGCAAAAGCAGTACGAATATAGACCTCCAAGTTCACCAGGACATCAGTCGTGCTGTGACACTTGCGAAAACCAAATTGAGAAAGAGAGGGGTGGCGATGGTATTCCAAGAACCACATCAGACGGATATTAACTATACGCTCAAAGAGCTAGCAAACACAACTCGTGAGAGCAATAGGGCTGAAGTCCTTAGGGGACGTACTGAGAGACCCTGGTTTCCGAATAGGGAGTACAATGGCATCGAGCCAGTCCTCAGGGACGGACGACGACTCCCAGACCTGGTTATACAGACTCAGTAAATACTGAGACGTGCACGGAGGGAGATGGCAAAGCATCTCATAATGAACGTCATCCGAGCCCGCCGCCGTAGATCCGCATAGGGCCAGAGCAGACTGAAGTTCAGAAAGAGGGAAAGGATCGTTATAGGGAAGGTGGAGATGAGTGTGCGGAAATCTAAAGGATAAGATTCCAGAACAAGCTTACGAAGAAGGAAGGATTGAGGAAGATGAGAACCAGAGCTAACAGAAGAAAAGTGAGAACCCAGTTCAGTCGCGACCTGCACTGGATCCGCCACAAGAGTACCACGGAGGTGGAGAACCGGCGAGACATCCGGAACGAATTTGCCTGCAATCTTGCGGATCTTCTTCTAGATCTGCGGCAGAGGAGTATCGGACGTAATGGTGGAAACATCAGATTTCCAACTCTAACGTTTAGCTGTTTGGATGGTCGTACGGGCCACCGCACTTGCCTTCTGAAACAGAAAAAAAGTATCAGCCGTTTGCCGGCGGCGGTGTTTCTTCCAGGCTGCACGCTTACAGCGGACAGCCCGAGCACAGTCCGCATTCCACCAGGGAACGCACTTCCGTGTGCCCCAGGAGGAAGAGCGAAGAATACAGTGGAGGGCAGCATGAAGACGTGTCATAAAAAAGAAGGAGGGCGCGAGGAAGAGGCAGAGAGGAGAGGTCCGAGAGAGTAGCACGGAGAGTGAATAGGCACCAGTCAGCCTTGGCAAACTGCCACCTAGGGAAGGAGAGGGGAGGGTGGAAAGAGAAAAAGGAAACGAGGATGGGGGAAATGATCACTGTTATGGAGGTCATCACGAACCTGCCACTTGAAATCTAAGTAAAGGGACGACGAGCAGAGAGAAAGATAAAGACAGGAAAGGGTGCGAGTTCGAGAGTCCACATGAGTGGGCTCACCAGAATTCAGAAGAGATAGAGAAGAAGCGAGGACGAACGGTTCGAGAAGACGGCCACGAGTGTTTGTCAGAACATCACCCCAGAGGGAATGTCGACAGTTGAAATCACCGAAAAGGAGCACCGACTCTGGCAAGGAGTCCAGGACGTGCTTAAGATTAGGAAGGGAAAGCTGGACTTTTGAGGGGGAGATAAATGGAACAAACTGATTACCATTTACCCACAAAAACACTGGCAGCAGAACAATGGATAGGTGACGGAAGAAGTAGGGGGACGAAGGGAATATCAGATCGAATTAAGAGAGCAGTAGAGTTACGGGCCCTAGCAAGAGCTGGGGGGATGGGGGGGGGAGAAAGAAAGGAATAACCACGAAAGTGACCAGGACGAGCAACAAGCATGGGTTCCTGGAGACAAACACAAAGCGGTGAAAACTGTGTAATTAGAAGTTGGAGTTAATGAAAGTTGGCATAAAATCCACGAATATTCAACTGAAGAATGGACATTACCAAAGAGAAAGGACAATAACAGAGAACAAGAAAGAAATAAAGGTATAGAAGAACACAGTTTATTAAAGAATCTCAGTATCAGGAGCAGGGTTGGCAAAATCAGGGTTAGGAGCATGGGTAAACTTAGTAAGGATAGAGGGTAGGGAGCAAGAGGACAGACCAGAGGCAGACTGACGGGGTCCGGGGGAGGAGGAGGCAACTGAGAGGGGCAGGCAAGGACAGCTGGAGGAGGGGGATGGGGCAGAAGGCAGGGAGCGCCTCAGCAAGGGCAGCAACCGATAGGGAATCGGGGGCGAAGGAAATCTCCATATCTGGGACAGGGGGTTCGACCACTGAAATGGGAGGGGATGGAGTAACAGAGTCAGAGGGAGGGGGTGAGGACGAAAGTGAAACCTTCTTACCCGCTGGAGAGGAAGAAGGAGAGGAGCCAGGCTTACGTTTCTGACTCGAAGAGACAGGCGTTCTAGTAACAACGTACCGGGCGACAGACTCATTAGTCTCAGCAGAAGAAGAGGAACGGGAGCGAACAACACGAAGATTGCTGTGAGGATGATGGATATCAGCCTGGACAGACAGGTGGCGTGGAGGGTCAAGAGACTGGGGGGGAGGGTCGGGAAGAAAGAGTGGGGGGAGATGGGGAAGAAGACAAAGGAGATATGGTGGACTGGGTAGGAATGGGGGGAAACCCCAGATGGAGAACCGGGAGGGAGACTATCCGGAACAGGAGGCAAAGGAATAGGGGAGGAGGTGGTGGGTGTGGACGGGTTTAAGGCCTGGAAACGGTTGTGAGACTGAGGAAGACAGGAAGGACGAGGAGAGGTAGAACACAACACGCAAGCGAAGGAGACGCCCGCGAAAGGGGTGAGACGACAAACTTCAGGAAAAGACAGACGATCACGGTGCTTCAAGTTGAGGACAGCTTCCTCGAGTTTGCAGTGCATACACGAGCATGAGAAGGTAGTGTGGGCTTCACCGCAATTGAGGCAGCGAGCCTGGGGAGAAGTGCACTCGAACTTAGAAAGACTATCGTCCCCACACATGGGGCACAGATTTACAGTACTGGTGCATTTGAGGACACCATACCCGAACTTCCAACACTTATTGCAAAGTCTAGGAGAGGGAATGTACTCCTGAACGGAGCATCTGGCACCAGCAAGAATAATAGAGAGCGGAAGGGCCCTTCTATCAAAGGTGATTTTTACAACTCGAAGGGGCTGACGGCGACGACCAGGAGGGGGGGGGGGGTCGAGTAAACGTGTCTACCTGGAAGACAGAATGGCCTTGGGCTTCGAGGATATGTTTAATATCCTCATGGCAGTCTTTGAGGTCCCGAACACCAGTTGCAACATGGTGTGGAAGGAAAACAGTGCCAACACTGGCATTTAACCGAGCGTTTTTGGGGACCCGAACAGGGGTCTCTCCAATGCAGGACAACGCAGCTAAGTGAGTAGCTGCATCCTGAGAAGGAGCAGCGACGATACACGTACCGTAACTGGTGGAGTTAAAAGTAACAGAGGCATCTACTGAATCAACAAAGTGTTTATGGAGGGAGAAATCGTCAGGAGGAGTAGAATCCCGATGGTGGATATCAAAGTATTTAGCCCACATAGCGGGACCAAACAAGGCGTTGTAAGTATTATTACGGGAAGGGATTGTGCGAGTGCGGCCGTGGCGGGGACGGCGTTGAGAACCCCCAGAGAAAGAGGGGGGGTAAAAGGCGCAGTAGTCACAATGAGAGACGAAGCCGTGCCAGGGGACGAGGTGGTCACCACTGGGGGCTGGGAACTCGACCCAACCGCAGAGGAGGGAGAGGAGTAGTCAGGTCGTCGGGGCCCAATGCAGCAGGGGCTACAGGGCCTGGTCTTCCAACACAGTCCGACTCGGGGGCTTGGTCGCCCACCCCACGAGCCTGAGAAGGTACGAGGGAAACATTATCTGCCATGAAAACGAGGAAAAACTTTCATTTACGAATGTGCCCCCACACCCACCATGGAGCCACAATTAGAGGCAGGATACCCAACAAGAAGCTATCGCCGATCTTGCCGGGGCCCCCCAGGGGTGCGCCGTGAGTACACGCCCCACAAACGCCACCTTAAGAACCGTGAGTCCGTCGAGAGCGGGTTCAGTGACAAAAGGAGGATTGACAATAAAAGGGTCCCCTCACTCGGGACGTTACTACAGTTCTACGGGTGCAAGAGTATGCCTCCTCAAACACCCGGGTGTCAAAACAAAAGAAGGTCGAAAGAATAATAAAAACAGGCAAAAGGTCGGCAGGAAATGACAATTTGATAGGAGAAGAGGCGGGGAGAAAAATGAAACACGAGGAAAAGGAAAAGGGGTCTGGCAAAATTGGTAAAGGCAGCAGCAGGAGCATAAGGCTGCAAAAGGACAGAGGACTGACCCATGGAGCATCACACTCCGGTTGCTGCCCACCAAGGTCCCTCATGGCGGCAACGGGCCAGACAGTGAGGGGGGGGGTCTCCATGAAATCATTGGTCATTGATCTCCATGAAACTGGAGACCTGACTCCTGATCACTCTCTCAAATACTTTTATTATGTGGGACGTTAGAGCAACTGGTCTATAATTCATAGCCAATGTTTTGCTCCCTACCTTGTGTAGAGGAGCTATGTCTGCTGATTTAAGCAAATCTTGTAGCTCACCCGTGTCCAAGCTCTTCCTCCTCAATATAATGAGTGCCTGTGCTACTGTCACTTTGCAATTTTTTATAAATATTGAATTCCATGAGTCTAGACCCGGATATGAGTGCATGGGCACGCTGTTAAATTCTATTTCAAAATCTGATACGCTCAAGTTGATATCAGTTATATTCTCAAGCTATATTCTAAGTATATCATGCATTGAGAAGTTGTCTGGATCTTGTACGTTTATGCTGTTTATTGGAATGCTAAACATTTCCACATAGCTTTTTTCGGGATTTCACTGATTTCTTTGTCATCATGTGTGTATGAACCTTCCCTTGTAAGAGTAGTTCCAATACTGATTAGTTTTTTATTTTGATTTTGCATATATGAAAAAATATTTGCGAGTTTTCTTTATCTCCTATATGGCTTTCTGTTCTAATTGCATTTCTTCAATCTGATACGAATACTTCAGTCTGCTCGATATCCTCCATCTCTCTGTTAAAATTATTCCTTCTTTGTAGGAATAGTCATGTCTGTTTAAGCATTTCCGTTATTTTTTCCTTCTTCTGTACTGACGTCCGTGTTCTCTTTCTAAGTTGGTCTTCTTTCTGACTTTCCGCAAAGAAACATGTTTCAGACAGACTTTATATGCATGAGAAGTCAGTTGTTCTATTCCTTGTGTAGGAGTTCTATTACTTAGAATAGTTTCCATTAAATGTTTGTAAGGTCCTTATTTATTTTTCCCAGTCTATCTTTTTATTATTACAATTTAATTTATTGAATAACCCCTCGCACTTGATCATTGTTTTGGGCCTTTTACGAGTATTGATGTTAGTTTGCACGTTAATGAGCTTGTGATCTGAGAATATGGTATCTGAAGGGAAGGAAACTATCAGGAGAAAACACCAATCCATTACAACTATATAGCACTTGGAAAGGGCCAGGATAAGAATTTGGGATGGGACGGGGAAAGAAATGGTGCACAGCTACTTGAACCGTCGCTCTACCGTTCACCCCCACGTGGTTGGTATGTGGTATCTGAGTTTGTAATCCAACGTGGTTGGTATGTGGTATCTGAGTTTGTAATGACTCTTATTATGTCTTCATTATTTGTGAAGACAAGCTAGAATATTTCATTCCTATTTAGCTCTGTTATCTGCTGATTATGTGAAAGTTTGTCAGAGAATCTAAATAGAGTGGTAATGTGGGCGTCACGTTACTGGTGGTAATGTGGGCGTCACGTTACTGGTGGTAATGTGGGCGTCACGTTACTGGTGGTAATGTGGGCGACGAAGCGTTTCTCAGGCAGTTTTTGCTTATGGTCGCTCCACAAGTTAATGAACCGCTTTGATAACCTCTGACGGAAGCCATACTCCTGAAATTCCAAAACCAAATTTTACTAAAGTTTGTTTTTTAATCTATTAGATATATGAGCCTAATTAGGTATTGGCCACCCTGGAGAAGTTTGGGAAACAAAGTTTTGATTAACTTGCCTTTGGGACGAACTCCAACGGACTTTATTGCTCGAGCTTTAGCTCAAGATGAAGCAACTTTACCAAACCTGATGGAGGTAATATATGCTACTATGCGGATGTGCTCTTCATACATATTCACCACTCTAGTATTAGAGAGAAGGTAAATGTTTTGTTTTTTAATAGTGCTGTGATGACGGTTGCGGAAAACTTCACTTTTGTCACTGTATTCACTGTGACGGGATTGACGCATCCGGAGACCATCACTGATGTCACTGTCATCACTGTGACGGTGTCGACGCATCCGCAGACCTTCACTCTTGTCACCGTCATTATTGTGACGGTGTTGACGCTTCCGTCTATCTTCACGGTTGTCACCATCATCAATGTGACCGTGTTGACACGTCCGGAGACCTAGTAGGCGTCGGGGTCGAGCACTGTTGTGTAGTTATGTCTTGTTGCGGGATGCCATCCTCACCGGGATCATCCAGGTGCCTCTTCCTCTAATTTTCTCTCGGAAAAGTCATACTAATGGGCGCCTTGATTGGGATGCCATGTGCCCGAACATTCTGGAGGCGGCTACCGTACAACACAAATGTCACTATTTGTCATGTTCAGAATCTAGAGTGGTGAGGCCTTTGGCAAGATCAACATCACGTTAACTTACATTGCACCTTTTGAGAAGAGACTACCCTGAATCACCACTCCACATCATTGTCTGTACGAGAAGAGAGCCAACGTTACGACGCAGATTTAAGTGTCTCCAGGAAGAGAGGAAGTCTCTATTTTCACGCTCCATCAGGAAGCTCTTTTCGTAAACGCCTGCAAAAATTTTAATTACATATTACCTTCGGTTATATAGCAGTTAATAGCATATTGTTCGTTAAATGTGGAGACACGGATTGGCGTCTCCTCAGCCTCCTCTCTACATTCAAATGTCTTAACCTAACCACTCACGTGACAACACCAGCACCAACCCAACCTAACCACACATGCCCCAACACCAGCACCAACCCTACCTAACCACACACACACACTAACACCAGCACCAACCCAATCTAGTCACACACGCGCTAACACTAGCACAAACCCAACCTAACCACACACGTGCCAACATCAGCACCAACCCAACCTTACCACACACACGCTAACACCAGCACCAACCCAATGTAACCAAACAATACAGAGCAAATCATGGAGTTTTGTAAGACGCTATTTTTCGTAGTCCGTTGCAATTAGCACGTTGGTTATCATAATATAACTACGTGTCAGTTGAGAGGACGGGCTGACTAGACAACAGTTTTCACTAGTGGAGAGGTTGCACTAGAGGAAGGAAAGCTCAAATTCATCCAAGGTTGCTTAGTTTACCGCCTCCGGACTTCTCCTTCTTCTATTGTGAAGACCTTCTGGAATTTCTTGTTGAGTTCTTCCTTATCATTCTCTGTTTATCTGTTCTCTTTTCTCTGTTTCATCACTTGTTCCATCACTGCTGTTTTTCTTCTGATGTAACTGTGGAGAGTTTTGGTTAGGTCTCGGTTTACTTGCGATGTCATTTTCATACTGTCTGGTTCTCTTCTCACTCATTCATTCCTGGTAATGAATGATCATGGTTATCATTCCTGTCCCAATGGTATCTTCCTTTGCTCTCTAGTGTTCTTTTATTTCTGTAATTGTATCATGTTATAATACTTAATTGCTTTGCGTCCTTACATGCCTGATTGAACCATGGATTCTTCTTTTACTTTCCATTTTTCTCCTTTTAGGCCAGGATAAACTTGTCTACAGCTCCCTAGCACTTCTTGGTGACGTAGCCCATCATATCTTGAACAGTCTTTTAACCGAGTTCTATTTTCCCATGTATGCCCATTAGGAATTTTCTCATCTCATATCATAGTTCCTTCATCGGTAAACCAGCCACTTCCATTCTGATCCATTCCTTGGATAGGTTATCCCTTCTTCCACCAGATACTCAAATGTAAGAACGCTGTGGTCACTCATTCTCACGTGGGCTTCTATTTTGACTTCCATTATGTCTGACTCATTCAGGGTGAATATTAGGTCGAGTTTAGCTGGTTCCTCGTTGCCTCTCATTCTTGTGGGGCCCCTTGACATGCTGGCTCAGAAAGGTTCTTGTTGCTACGTCCAGTAGTTTAGCTCTCCATGAACCTACACATCCATATGGTTCTCCATTTTTCCAGTCTGTCTTTCTGTGGTTGAAGTTGCCCACGATAAAAAGTCTGGATTCATCCTGCAGGCAACAAAAGCTGCTCTCTCTATTATATTTAATGGTTGCCATGGTGTTTCTATCGTATACCTATAAGGGTAGTCTGTCATTTAATGGCGAGTTATAAATTACTGCAATAGGAGTTCTTAGGTCGTACGATTGTCATTGTTCTTGTTATGTAATTTCTGAATCCTTCACAGCCTGGGATATCCCTCTCTTTGAAACTCCAGTCCTTCCTTATCAGCAGGGCCACGCCTCCTCCTCCTCGTCTTCTCTCTTTTTCTTCACTGTATATAGGAGTCCTACATAAACACTGCAATTGTTATTATGCCCGCCATTTTTGTTTCTGTGAGTGCTATTACACCTGGGTTTTGTGTTTGTGCCCCCTTCATCCAGTTCACTTGCTTAACTTGTAATCCCATTGATTTTTGAGAATATTATCTTTAAGCACACTTTCCTATATCCATTATTACATTCTCTCCCCACTGGCTAAGGAACCAGTTCCATGGACAGTGGTATTTGGAAAGGTTTATCCTTCTGTGGGGTAGTTAACAGGGGTTTGTAGGGAGGTATGGCGGGGGATGAAAGGTATAGATCTAGATATTACTTAGGCCTGCCTTGGGCAGGAGGAAGGTCAAAGTATGGGGAGACATGGAATGCTCGAGGTTAGTGGGAAGGATTATATGGGTGATCACGAATCAGATCCTGGCGATATTTTATCGTGAAGGCTTGATTCCTTGCTGCTGGGTCGTGCGTTTTAATATTAGTATATTTTGGTAGCAGTCTTTCCTGTAGACATATATTATTAAATATGACCGAAAAAGTAAGATTAATAATTCTAACACGAATTTTCTCGATCTTTCGTACATTTCTTTTCACTGTTGGTGGTAATTCAAAAATCAATTCTTCAAAATTCATTTTTATTTCTAGTCTGACACCAACACTTGAGCGCATTTCGTAAAACTTATTACATTTTCAAAGACTTTAGTTTACACATACACAACTGAATAGAACTTACACATCTCCGATTTGTTTATATCTACATTTGAGTGAGGTGGATGGGGTGAGGTGGCATTAATAGGGTATTAATTTCATCAACACAAGACAGAACACGAAACAATGGGTATTGAATGGAAGTGATTGTAGAAAGCCTATTGGTCCATATTTCTTGATGCTTCTATATTGGAGCGGAGTCTTGAGGTGGGTAGAATATAGTTGTGCATTAATTGGCTGTTGATTGCTGGTGTTGACTTTTTAATGTGTAGTGCCTCGCAAACGTCAAGCCGCCTGCTATCGCTGTATCTATCAATGATTTCTGTGTTGTTTACTAGGATTTCTCTGGCGATGGTTTGGTTGAACCTCATACTCTCTGACCAAACTAAATTCTAAAGGGTAACGAAGGACACTACAGCCGAATTAAAAGCAAAGGTCAACAAACTGATCGAAACTGTGAACGCCAAGAAATCCGGACTCCACCTGCCAAAGATTATTGGAGAATATAAACCTGGATATGCGTATGGAAATGTCAAGACACACAAGCCTGTAAACCCACTTCGGCCAATCATTAGCCAGATACCCACACCCACGTACAGACTGGCGAAGCGACTCAACAGCTTGCTGACTCCTTATGTCCCTTGCGCCTTCAGCCTGAAGTCTCCAAAGGAATTTGTTGACTTACTGCGGGGCACACGGGCCATAGGAATAAGAGCATCGTTGGACGTGGAATCACTGTTCACCAACGTACCTGTGGACGAGACAATCGGGATGATAGCCGACAGAGTGTATCGTGATCCAGCCTGTACTTCTCTAGACATACCAGAAAATATTCTAAGGAAACTACTCCAAGCTTGTACTAAAGAGGCACCCTTCTTGAGCCCGGATGGGCACATGTATAAGCAAGTAGATGGGTCGCCATGGGTTCTCCCCTAGGTGTCCTGTTTGCAAACTTCTACATGGGTACCATCGAGCAAAAAGTCTTAGTCGACATGAACTTGAAACCGGCCATATACTGCAGGTATGTTGACGACATTTTTACACAGGTACCTGATGTCAGACATCTGCAGGAGCTGAAGGAGGCGTTTGAGCAGAGTTCCGTGCTGCGTTTCACTTACGAGATGGAAAAGGATGGGAAGCTGCCCTTTCTAGATGTAACAGTCATGGAAAAGAGCGGAGGTTTCCACACTGCAGTCTACACTAAGGAAACGAACATAGGAATGTGCCTAAATGCCAACAGCGACTGCCCAGACAGGTACAAGAGGAATGTTGTTAACGCATATGTCGACCGTGCTCTCAGCCACAGCTCAGAATGGAAGCAAGTCGATGAAGAACTCTGTAGGGTAAGGCAGGTCCTAGTCAACAACGGCTTCTCCAATGGTTTCGTCGAAGACATCATAAGAAGGAAAGTGAAGCGCCATGCAACCTCTGAAGAGACAACTAACACAACACCTATACCCCCTATTAGACTATTTTACAGGAACTTCTTTTCCACAGCTCATAAAATGGAGGAAAGGGTCCTGAAAGATATTGTTAATAGAAACGTTATCCCTACAGACAAAAATCAGAAGATACAACTGACGATTTATTATAAAACCAGAAAAACGGCCAGCCTTCTCATGAGAAACTCTCCAGACACTAAGCAGAACGCTTTAAAAGAGACCAACGTCGTCTATGCCTTCAAATGCCCTCTTGGGGACTGTAAGCTCCAAAAAAAACAGTATATAGGCAAGACAATAACATCTCTTTCTAGGCGTTTAACGATGCATAAGCAACAGGGTTCCATTAAGGAACATATAATCTCTTCCCACAACCAAACCATCGCCAGAGAAATCCTAGTAAACAACACAGAAATCATTGATAGATACAGCGATAGCAGGCAGCTTGACGTTTGCGAGGCACTACACATTAAAAAGTCAACACCAGCAATCAACAGCCAATTAATGCACAACTATATTCTACCCACCTCAAGACTCCGCTCCAATATAGAAGCATCAAGAAATATGGACCAATAGGCTTTCTACAATCACTTCCATTCAATACCCATTGTTTCGTGTTCTGTCTTGTGTTGATGAAATTAATACCCTATTAATGCCACCTCACCCCATCCACCTCACTCAAATGTAGATATAAACAAATCGGAGATGTGTAAGTTCTATTCAGTTGTGTATGTGTAAACTAAAGTCTTTGAAAATGTAATAAGTTTTACGAAACGCGCTCAAGTGTCGCGTCAGACTAGAAATAAAAATTAATTTTGGAGAATTGATTTTTGAATTACCACCAACAGTGAAAAGAAATGTACGAAAGATCGAGAAAATTCGTGTTAGAATTATTAATCTTACTTTTTCGGTCATATTTAATAATATATGTCTACAGGAAAGACTGCTACCAAAATATACTAATATATATATATATATATATATATATATATATATATATATATATATATATATATATATATATATATATATATATATATATATATATATATATTGTGACGGTAACGCGTTGGTGTTCGGCTGTTTAAGGCTAGGGGTATGGCCTCGTCACATAGTTATAAAAAAAATAGAAAAACTGGAACTTCGTCTGTGGTAAGGTAAGGAGAAGACACACAAAACACAAGTAAACTTTAACAATGAAATTTTAATTACGTTAAATAAATCAAAACATGAAAATAATGCACAAACAAATAGGTATAATAAAATCAATGAATCAAAATAATAAGAATACTTAAATGACACAATGAAAAGTTACGTTAAGGCAAAATAACAAGAAGTGCAACACAAAGGTAAGTGGGAGGTGCTGGAATATTGGCTTAAAGCCACCACCTCTCTCAGTACACGCTAACGTCTAGCTGGGAGGAGTGCTGGCTACGAAAGCACTGAACATTCTGAGGACTGATGTTGGGGCGACCCCAGACATCAGGTAGTATTGGGGGGGGCGAGGCAGGTGCAGCCAGACCGGCGACCAATCAGCGGAGCCGTAGCAATCAACGGGTAGTTTGGTGGTTGGAGTTCGAACAGGTGGCTGGCTGCATACGTTTCTGCTCACCCTGGCAAGCCTTGCTGGTGTTGTTGTCGTTGTTGGACATTTCTTCCATAGTCTTTTTATATAATTGTGAAGACGTAATTATGGAGGGAAGAGCAGGCTCAATCTCTTGAAGGAGATTATCGTCACAACTCTCCCCCGAAGCCTGCGGTTCTGGAAGAAGTACGTCGTTATGTGGTGGAGTATTAGATGGAGTTGCTTCTACTTCATAAACTCTGGAGAGATCATGGGCCAAGATGTTGTCAGACTCTTGGTATAGCGTGTCTCCAGGTTGAATTTCTGCAGTTAGCAAGCCCATAGTAAAAGACGTTGAGATGAGAAGTGGGCGTGCTGCAGGAGGTGTAGGGTGGTGTGGTCCGTATTGATGGTGGACCGAGCACTTTTCAGGTGTGGAGTGAAGTGCTGAAGCTTCAGGATGAGGAAGAGTAGCTCCTTGCCAATTGTTCCGTCGTTCCTTGTAGCAGTAGTCGCTGACAGGTGTATTCTTCTCGCCTCGTTGCTGCATCACGACACCACCATCGTCGGTACCATTGGCGTCGACATGGAGGATGTAGGGCTTATCTGACGAGGTGAGAGTGGAATTAGAAGAGGGCATAGGAGCACGATTATTATCCTGAAAGCATTTGGGAAGATCATTAAGGATTTTGGAATTAGAAAGCGCCGACTCCTTGTCAGTGCTTTCGGGAGAAGAAGCTGGGAAGGTCTCACTGTGGATGTAGGGTTCTGTGAATGTGGAATAGTTAGTCAAGACAGTGGGAGGAGTACCATTATATTGCTTCAGGAGGTTGACGTGGCACAGCTGGGTCTTCCGCCGCCTATCTGGAGTCTCTATCACATAATTATTATTATTCCTGCACTCTTTGACGCAGTAGGGTCCTGAAAATCTGTTTTGTAAAGGTGAACCTGGGATAGGGAAATAGGCAAGGACGAAGTCTCCCGGCTTGAATTTTCTTACTTTGCTGGTCTGGTCGTAATGAGTCTTCATTCTCACCTGGGCTTTCAATAGATTATCATGGGCAAAGCGGTGGACTCTCTCTAGAATGTGCTGAAGGTTTTGAAGAAACTGGGGCACATTCTGATGCTCACTGAAGGTGGCATCTCTGAGAGAGTCTTTGAAAGCCTTAAGGGGAGTACGGTACTTACGGCCGTAGAGCATCTCATAAGGAGATACTCCTAGGGACTCATTGGGGAGACTTCTGAAAATACACATTATTAGGTCAATCTGCTTATCCCAATCCTTCGAGGTTTCACTACAAAACTTTTTCAAGAGTGCTTTGATGGTCTGATGACTACGTTCAAGAGAACCCTGTGAAGCAGGATGATAGGGGCTGGACAATACCTGTTTGATGTTGAACTCCTCCAGTGTCCTTTTGAAGAGATCACTGGTGAAGTTGGTGCCACAGTCACTTTGAATCTCCCTGGGAAATCCGTATTGAGTGAAGATCTTCAATAGATGTTTGATAACCGTAGCAGCCGTGATGTTCTTCACTGGAACTGCTATGGGAAATCTGGTGGTAGGACACAGGATGGTTAGGATGTAGGCGTTACCTGAACTGGTCCGAGGTAAAGGACCAACACAGTCTATTATGAGTCTGTGGAAAGGTTCCGCAGGCACCTGTATGGGAATCAGTGGTGCTCTGGGAATGGAGACGTTCGGTTTGCCTGCCATCTGACATGTATGACACTGTTTTACGTACTGTTTGACGTTATTTACCATACCTGGCCAGTAGTAGTCTTGACGAATCCCATGGTAAGTCTTGTTGAAGCCGTAGTGGGAGAATGCTCCGTGGGCCAGGTGTAGAATAGTGGGCCGCAGGCTGGTGGGAATCACAAGTTGTTCGATGTTGGCCCAATCGTCCTCCTCCTTCAGTTTACTGGGTCTATATCTGCGGTAGAGCAAGTCGTTCTCTAGGAAGAACCCAGGAATACTGTCGGGTTGAGTCTCAGCCTGGAAAAACAATGGTGTTAAAGTAAGATCTTCCCTCTGCAACTTACGGAACTCCAACTTGGTCAGATGCGGGGGTAGTTTCTGAGGGTCTTGAGGGACAGCGGTAGCAGTAGAGTCAGCTGGCTTTGGACGTGCGGCTTGTGCACGGGTGGTCACGAGAACCGGAGGAGAAACTTCATCACTCTCTTGAACCTCTGCTGGAACATACTCAAGAATAGGGTTACTTGGCACAGAGTTACACACCTGGGGTTTGTCCATGACGATCAGGTTGGTCGGTTGCAGGTCTTCTGCCAAGTCGTTGCCTAGGAGAAGTTGCACTCCAGGCATGGGAAAAGGCTTTTCCCTGACGGCGACTTGGACTTCCCCGTTCACGTAGGGACAATCCAGGTGGACTCTGGCGAGAGGGTATGGAGTGGTAGCAGTGAGGTCAGTGATGAAGACTGTTTCCCCGGTGTAGACGATGTTGGGCACAGCCGACTTCAAGATGATCGATTGTAGAGCCGCTGTGTCCCTCAAGATCTTCAATTTGAAACGTCCCTCCGGATTTGAACCGTTGGCAGAGACAGTTCCAGTATACAGGTGGTTACTGAAAAGAGAAAGATCATTAACATCAACACCAACATTCATCACAGGCTTACCGGACTTAGGAGGAGTTGGTTTGGGTCGGTGTTGGTCAGTGGTTCCCTTGTATTGAGACTTACCACACTTGTCTATGGTATGTCCATAGAGTCTACAATACTTGCAGTACAGTTGTGAACCAGCTTGATCGGGGCTCACCTTTTCGTAACTGTACCACGACTTCTTACTGGAGGATGGTTCAGGTGTCAGCCGGTGGATGAGGCTGTAAGTGTCAGCCGACTTAGCACACTTCAGGTAGTCGGTTTCTTCTTTATCTGCTAAGTAGAGGCGGACAGGAGGCGGCACACGTCTCAAGAATTCTTCAACAAGCATCAGGTTGACGAGTTCTGTAAAAGTAGAGACATGTGCTGCTTCCAGCCATTTCATGAAATACCTCCGTTTCGTGTTAGCAAACTCGAGGAAGGTAGTGGTACTTGCCCTCAGGTGGTCACGGAATTTCCTTCTATAACTTTCGGTGGAAAGTAGGTAGGCGTCCAACACTGCTTGTTTCAGAGTGTAGTAGTCATTCTCAGACGCCAAAGTACTGAGTGTGACTGCAGCTCTACCTGTAAGATGGACTCTGAGAAGTGTGGCCCATTGGTTGACAGGCCAACTGAGTTGATTAGCAAGGGTTTCAAAGGTGGTAAAGAACACATCAACTTCTGCTTCTACAAAGGATGGCATTAACTTACTTGCATGTGATATATTAAAACTGACGGGAAGATTGGCAGTAGCTTGTTGGCGTTGAGTGAAGTGGGAAGTTTCCAAGGCGATTTCACGTTGACGACACTCTAGAGCCAGAGTTGCTTGTTGCTTGTCATGTTCGCGTTGCATCTCCAACTCGCGTCGTTTGGTTTCAAGCTGTACTCGTTCCCGCTCCTGGAGTGTTTCAAGCTGTACACGTTCCCGCTCCTGGAGTAGTGCAATCTCACGTTCTTGTTCTTCTCTCCGTATGGTAGCTGCTTCTCTTTGCTGCTCACGTTCAATCTTAGCCAGCTCTAGTTTAAGTTTCAGCGTTGCCAAATCAGTTTTATCTGCAATATAGTAAGTTTCATGAGTTTCAGAGTCTATCTTACCTTGCTCTAAATAGTAATCCAGCAACAGGTTGTGTAGGTCATTTTTGTTGGCTTGGTAGGGAACTTCTAGTTGATACTCATGTGCAAGAGTTTGTAATTCAGTCCTCTTGGCACGACTTAAAGTCCCTATTTCACCTGCTGGATTTGCACGGAAAGTTTGGAGACGAAACATGGTGAAATTAGCAAATAAAGGTACACGAATGTTCAATAATGAAATGTCAGAAACAGGACAACGTGGCAACTGGTACCTATCCTGTGTGATCTTTAACAATTAACGTTAAGTGAAAGATATTAAATGATTAAATTAAATCAAGGGCGCAGGAAATCTTGTACCCGGTACTCATGTAAGAGAATAAGGGCAAGAAAATCCTACTAACAAATGAAACAAAAGTTTCGAAAACAACTGAAACAGTTAAATGCTTCAAAAGTAAAATTGGTAGTCCAAGGATGTAGGCATACCTTGCCAAGTCTCTATAGGACATAAAGCAAGTTTTTCCTACTGAATTTAATATGATACTTACAGAATTAGCGAACTTTTGTGCTCTGAAAAAATAAGCTAATTCCCTACCGTTGTATGTATCATCATCTCTGACTGACGTGTAGGGGTGCGAGGTGTCAACTGGTGACGAGAACTGCTGCTGAGGTCCCAATTCAGCAACTAAAGTTCGAGCTAGAGGAACTATGGCCCTCTTTGTCCTCCTACAGTCAGATTGCAGAAGATTGGGTACTCTTGACCCGGGGCAGACCACAGTACCAGGGTACCAATATGATGATCTGTCAGAATGAGAAATATTCAAGGGACATAGATGGTAAATACGAGTAATAACATGGAGGGAGAGATGACCAATTAAGAGTATGACTGAGGCCTACAGTCACCACGTAATCCAAAGTTGTCTCACCTTCACTATATGTTACTCTCGTAATGCACAATACACCGCACCTTATAAAAAATGAAATTGAATGAAAAATAGTAAAGCTACGTTAACAAAGTTAAATACGCTTACCATAAATTACCACTTGGCACCAGTACCTGAGTGAAGCTCCCGGACAGGCCCCCATATAACTTGTGACGGTAACGCGTTGGTGTTCGGCTGTTTAAGGCTAGGGGTATGGCCTCGTCACATAGTTATAAAAAAAATAGAAAAACTGGAACTTCGTCTGTGGTAAGGTAAGGAGAAGACACACAAAACACAAGTAAACTTTAACAATGAAATTTTAATTACGTTAAATAAATCAAAACATGAAAATAATGCACAAACAAATAGGTATAATAAAATCAATGAATCAAAATAATAAGAATACTTAAATGACACAATGAAAAGTTACGTTAAGGCAAAATAACAAGAAGTGCAACACAAAGGTAAGTGGGAGGTGCTGGAATATTGGCTTAAAGCCACCACCTCTCTCAGTACACGCTAACGTCTAGCTGGGAGGAGTGCTGGCTACGAAAGCACTGAACATTCTGAGGACTGATGTTGGGGCGACCCCAGACATCAGGTAGTATTGGGGGGGGCGAGGCAGGTGCAGCCAGACCGGCGACCAATCAGCGGAGCCGTAGCGATCAACGGGTAGTTTGGTGGTTGGAGTTCGAACAGGTGGCTGGCTGCATACGTTTCTGCTCACCCTGGCAAGCCTTGCTGGTGTTGTTGTCGTTGTTGGACATTTCTTCCATAGTCTTTTTATATAATTGTGAAGACGTAATTATGGAGGGAAGAGCAGGCTCAATCTCTTGAAGGAGATTATCGTCACAATATATATATATATATATATATATATATATATATATATATATATATATATTAGTATATTTTGGTAGCAACAGGGTATACATTGTCATATATATATATATATATATATATGACAATGTCAGACCACGGAGGAAAATGAAACAGGAATTTCCTTAAGTACTTTCGTATATTAAATACATCTTCAAAAGGAATGATTTTACAGATCGAGTGATGGGTATAAATAGGCAGGAGAGAGTGGTGAAGTGAGGTGTCATAACTGAGCTAAACAATCTTTAAAGGATTATAGTTAGATTTGACCAAAATTGGACAACCATTACAATTTAGATAGATGTCAAAGTGTTGCACAGCGTCACAAGGGCGAATGTTTCTTTTTCTATCATTGAATAATTCCGTCGACAATCACCATTAAGTGTTGAAGGGATCTGGTACTGAACGACGGCTCCTATGTTGCTGTTCTTACGGGCATCCATACTCCACTAGGGACAATCATACATACTAGTGGCATCCATACTTCACTAGGGACAATCATACATACTAGTGGCATCCATACTTCACTTGGGACAATCATACATACTAGTGGCATCCATACTTCACTTGGGACAATCATACATACTAGGGGCATCCATACTTCACTAGGGACAATCATACATACTAGGGGCAATCCATAATGTCCCAAAAAGATTACAAATCTCTTAACAAATTCTGATTGATACTGATTGACTACCAACCAAGCTTGTTGAATAGAAAAATAAATTCTTTCAAATGCTGCAAATGGCCTTAACGTTAATTCCCTATTGGAATCGTTGATCAACACGTAACCTATATACACCATGGCATTCTGAACGTCACGTAGTACACTAATCATCAATCACTGAAACGTACAGGCGGCATTTTTCATTGCAAATGTCATCACTTGACATTCAAAAAGACTCTAAAGAGTTACAAAAGCAGAAATAGATTTGGCACGTTCTGTCTGAGGTGCCTGCCAAAATCTCTTGAGGAGGTCAACTTCGTAAGGTAGGTGGCCCTACGGTTGGTATCAATACGCTCTTCTATCCTGGGATGGGGATATTTCTCTTCCCTTTCTTCTTTTTTCTCTTTCTATCTTCTTTTTCTCTCTCTTATCTTCTCTCTGTCTTCTCTTTCTCTAAACGAAAGAAATGAAATAATCATAAAACAAATATTATTAAATGTGGGCTGTATATCAGACGTCCTGAGGAAACTCCTTGAGCTGTAGTCGTCAGCAAACAAATGATGGTCCTCTTTACACTAGTTTAATTTCCGGGATATAGTCAGACATTTGACTATAATTAGCTGGGCGCACATCCGCTTAACGGTTCATGCGGTCGACTGCTGAAATTAAATGATTATTGCGTATTTATCTGCCCAGTGTGACTGGAGACAGGGAGAGCTGGGGTGTCCGTCCCTCCTCCTTTGTCTCTGGGGAGAGGAAGGCAGGGGTGTACCTTCCCCTTTGTCTGTGGGGAGAGGAGGGCTGGGGTGTACCTTCCTCATTGTCTGTGGGGAGAGGAAGGCTGGGGTGTACCTTCCTCATTGTCTCTGGGGAGAGGAAGGCTGGGGTGTACCTTCCCCTTTGTCTGTGGGGAGAGGAAGGCTGGGGTGTACCTTCCCCTTTGTCTGTGGGGAGAGGAGGGCGGGGGTGTCCATTCCCCCACTGTCTACATGAAGAGAAGTAGAGGAAGGCAGGGGTCTTGTAACACCATAAATGGTTTTATATAATATATTCTCTGAAACATGTAGTGAGATCACACAGGAATTTGGGGGTGACAGTGTCTCGGTCCTTGACAATAGCAATGTCCCCCCTCATGAGGCCTAATGTTCACAGTTTGGGCGAGGTCAGGTCTGTTGACCTTGCCTTGTGCTTACCTGACTATTGCAGACGGCTGCCTCTGTCTAGGTGTGATAGGAAGATAGACGGAGCTTAATTAAGGTCTTCTCCAACACTGTCAATAGTCCACTACGGACTCACCACAGCCCGTGCTACTGGCAACTTTTGTTCCGAGTAGCTGGATCTTAAACAACAACAACAACAACAACCTGCACTGTCAGTGTACATTAGGGGTTCCTAGTGTACAATCTGTATACATTTGGGACTCCTTGTGTACATTAGGGGTTCCTAGTGTACAATCTGTATACATTTGGGACTCCTTGTGTACATTAGGGGTTCCTAGTGTACAATCTGTATACATTTGGGACTCCTTATGTATATTTTGTATATATTAGGTTTTCTTTGTGCACAGTGTGTACATTCGGGGACTCTTCGTGCACATCTGTGTACATTAGGGTGTCCTCGCCAATGGTAACCCTATTGTGCATATTATTTGGAAAAACATGATAATTTTTGGTCAATACTATTATACATAGTCTAATATATATATATGCATTAAACCTCGTATATCAAGGAATCCTTCTAGTAAAGACCCCATGTTTTAGCTGCATTCATTATTATGCACTTTCTATTTATCGTTTTTATATTTGGAACAACATACATTTCTTACGCTGTTTGCTATTGTAACTTCTTGTACTATACGTACGAAAGTAACCTCATGCTGCTACACAACTATTCATGAAGGGTAATATAATTATAAATGCAAACATTCTTTGAGAATAATAAAAAAAAAATTTGCCGGAATTTCAACGTTGTCGAATGCCTCTTCTCAAATTATTAGAGCAAATATTTAAATTCAGGGAATTTGATAAAACTGAGAGAGCAAGATCTCTGGCCGGTGAGTTCCTGAGATTTATGCTCCTGCCGCGTGGAGAACGTCAAGACGCCGTCCAGCGTCGTATTCCTTGCACCAGAAATCATTCCTATTCACACAGAAATCATTTAGGCAAGTTTAGCCTCCCTGTCTAAAGCTGTCTTTAAGATGTTTTAATATGAAAGGTTCAGACAAATTGGTGGACGGAATGTTGGAGGAGGAAATGTGAGAGCAGGGAGTGAGGGTGGAGGGAGTGTGGGAGCAGGGAGTGAGGGTGGAGGGAGTGTGGGAGCAGGGAGTGAGGGTGGAGGGAGTGTGAGAGCAGGGAGTGAGGGTGGAGGGAGTGTGAGAGCAGGGAGTGAGGGTGGAGGGAGTGTGGTAGCAGGGAGTGTGGAGGAAGTGTGGGTGGAGGGAGTGTGGTAGCAGGGAGTGTGGGTGGAGGGAGTGTGGGAGCAGGGAGTGTGGGTGGAGGGAGTGTGGGAGCAGGGAGTGTGGGTGGAGTGTGGGAGCAGGGAGTGTGGGTGGAGTGTGGGAGCAGGGAGTGTGGGTAGAGGGAGTGTGGGAGCAGGGAGTGTGGGTGGAGGTAGTGTGGGTGGAGGGAGTGTGGGAGCAGGGAGTGTGGGTGGAGGGAGTGTGGGAGCAGGGAGTGTGGGTGGAGGGAGTGTGGGAGCAGGGAGTGTGGGTGGAGGGAGTGTGGAAGCAGGGAGTGTGGAGGGAGTGTGGAGGGAGTGTGGAGGGAGTGTGGGTGGAGGGAGTGTGGGAGCAGGGAGTGTGGGTGGAGGGAGTGTGGGTGGAGGGAGTGTGGAGGGAGTGTGGGAGCAGGGAGTGTGGGTGGAGGGAGTGTGGGAGCAGGGAGTGTGGGTGGAGGAAGTGTGGGAGCAGGGAGTGTGGAGGGAGTGTGGAGGGAGTGTGGGTGGAGGGAGTGTGGGTGGAGGGAGTGTGGGAGCAGGGAGTGTGGGTGGAGGGAGTGTGGAAGCAGGGAGTGTGGAGGGAGTGTGGGTGGAGGGAGTGTGGAAGCAGGGAGTGTGGAGGGAGTGTGGGTGGAGGGAGTGTGGGTGGAGGGAGTGTGGGAGCAGGGAGTGTGGGTGGAGGGAGTGTGGGAGCAGGGAGTGTGGGAGCAGGGAGTGTGGAGGGAGTGTGGGTGGAGGGAGTGTGGGAGCAGGGAGTGAGGGTGGAAGGAGTGTGGGAGCAGGGAGTGTGGGAGCAGGGAGTGTGGAAGCAGGGAGTGTGGAGGGAGTGTGGGTGGAGGGAGTGTGGGTGGAGGGAGTGTGGGAGCAGGGAGTGTGGGTGGAGTGTGGGAGCAGGGAGTGTGGGAGCAGGGAGTGTGGGAGCAGGGAGTGTGGGTGGAGGGAGTGTGGGAGCAGGGAGTGTGGAGGGAGTGTGGGTGGAGGGAGTGTGGGTGGAGGGAGTGTGGAAGCAGGGAGTGTGGGTGGAGTGTGGGAGCAGGGAGTGTGGGTGGAGTGTGGGAGCAGGGAGTGTGGGTGGAGTGTGGGAGCAGGGAGTGTGGGAGCAGGGAGTGTGGGTGGAGGGAGTGTGGGAGCAGGGAGTGTGGAGGGAGTGTGGGTGGAGGGAGTGAGGGTGGAGGGAGTGAGGGTGGAGGGAGTGTGGGAGCAGGGAGTGTGGGAGCAGGGAGTGTGGAAGCAGGGAGTGTGGAGGGAGTGTGGAGGGAGTGTGGGTGGAGGGAGTGAGGGTGGAGGGAGTGTGGGTGGAGTGAGTGAGTGTGGAGGGAGTGTGGGTGGAGGGAGTGAGTGTGGAGGGAGTGTGGGAGCAGGGAGTGTGGAGGGAGTGTGGGTGGAGGGAGTGTGGGTGGAGGGAGTGAGTGTGGAGGGAGTGTGGGAGCAGGGAGTGTGGAAGTAGGGAGTGTGGAGGGAGTGTGGGTGGAGGGAGTGTGGGTGGAGGGAGTGTGGGAGCAGGGAGTGTGGAGGGAGTGTGGGTGGAGGGAGTGTGGGTGGAGGGAGTGTGGGTGGAGGGAGTGTGGGTGGAGGGAGTGTGGGTGGAGGGAGTGTGGGTGGAGGGAGTGTGGGAGCAGGGAGTGTGGGTGGAGGGAGTGTGGAGGGAGTGTGGGTGGAGGGAGTGTGGGAGCAGGGAGTGTGGACGGAGAGAGTGTGGGTGGAGGAAGTGTGGGAGCAGGGAGTGTGGGAGCACGGAGTGCAGGTGGGGGGAGTGTGGGAGCAGGGAGTGTGGGAGCAGGGAGTGTGGGTGGAGGGAGTGTGGGTGGAGGGAGTGTGAGAGCAGGGAGTGTGGGTGGAGGGAGTGTGGAGGGAGTGTGGGAGCAGGGAGAGTGGGAGCACGGAGTGCAGGTGGGGGGAGTGTGGGAGCAGGGAGTGCAGGTGGGGGGAGAGTGGGAGCACGGAGTGCAGGTGGGGGGAGTGTGGGAGCAGGGAGTGTGGACGGAGAGAGTGTGGGAGCAGGGAGTGTGGGAGCAGGGAGTGTGGGTGGAGGGAGTGTGGGAGCAGGGAGAGTGGGTGCAAGGAATGTGGGAGCAGGGAGTGCGGGTGGAGGGAGTGTGGGAGCAGGGAGTGTGGGAACCGGGAGTGTGGGAGCAGGGAGAGTGGGAGCAGGGAGTGTGGACGGAGAGAGTGTGGGTGGAGGAAGTGTGGGAGCAGGGAGTGTGGGAGCGGGAGTGTGGGATTGTAGAGATTGTTCGTTTATTAAATATGTTCATGATGATGATGTAAGACTAATGATGGATATTTCCTTGAATGTGCCATAATCAATATTAATTCAGATTCAGAGTCACTACACAGGAAATTGAGAGCTGATACGGCTTACTGCCCCTGAAACTTTCACAACATGTATTTTAGGAATCACAGAATAAATCACTTTACAATAAACTCACTAAGGCCTCTGTATAAGTTGTTAGAATAGGGGAGGGGGCCAAGGGTGAACGGTTGACAGTCAGGACTTCCCTGCTGGCTTGGACAGGCCTGTGACGTATCTGGCATACAGAGCTTGATCTTCAGTGTAGAGCCAGGACTCTGTCTATCCTCCACTGTACAACTATTCAAGTAGATAAGGGAAAAATGAATTAACACAAACTGCACTCGAAAAGTCCCTAAGGTACGTGACGAATTAGAGCATATGATCAAATATGTTCCAGGAAGCATGTACCACAAATCATAGAGTCCATTTACAAAATAGTAAACACCCAATATTTCCTGAATGAAAGCCCAGGTCGCTTGTATCATAGATTACGATTCGATCTTTAAACAGATTATTATGTTTTAAGTTATTTTCTTATTATCACCAATTATATAAGTACTGTGTATTTCATTATGTACCCCATGTTCTTACATACCAATACGATGTTTTACTGTGAATGTCCTTATTTGTGTTTAACAGTAAGCTGTGTTTTGGCAAATAAAAAGTGCAAATGGCTTTTGCATTTTTGCTGGCTATCAACATATTTTTTCCAGTTATTATTTGGCACATTTTCATTTCGTTTCTTAAATATAATTTCTAAACTAAGTTGATCAATTACCTCAGTGTAATTACCTAAGTTAAGTTAGAGGATGAGAGCTACGCTCGAGGTGTCCCGTCTTCCCAGCACTCTTTGTCGTGTAATGCTTTGAAACTACTGAAGGTTTTGACCTCCACCACCTTCTCACTTAACTTGTTCCAACCGGCTACCATGCTGTTTGCAAAAGTTAATTTTCTTATATTTCTTAGACAGCGGAGGAGGCCTCCAGACGTCAGCGCCGCGTCAAGGTAGTCAAGGCCAGGAGTCAGCCTTTGTTTAGGTCCAGATAAATGCGGTCAACCCAACCATTTCTTTCCTGTAAAATCTCTGTGGCTTAATCATTAAAACTACGTAAATTCATTACACGGGCTCTTCCAGATCAAAAACAATACTGTCTGCTAAATTATGATTTTTTTCCAGGTATTCTACACATTCGGGTTTAAAAAATCTAGTGTTATGGCTACTACACTTGTCAATGATACAGGTCTATAAATGAGGAGTCCTACCTCCATGCTGCCACTTTTTTTAGATTGGAACTATGCTAGCTTTTCCATATCTGCCAGGGCTCCTGTACACAGGTATGCCTGAAAAATTAATTGAAGTGGTTTTTCAGGAAGCCTGTAAAATCTTTTGAATAGTGCACGTTTATAAAATTATTATATAATATATATATTTCGTTAATCCCAAAATATTGTATTCCAGTGACTTTAGCGAAGGTATAAACCAACAATATTATATCCTGACAAGCTATACAATACAATATAATAAATTAAAAACACTCGAAATAAGAGGAATATTTTTATTCTTAACAATCATAATCTAGTGAACTATTGGTTTTATATTTACCTAGAAATATTTAGTGAAGAAATGGAAATATTATCATTGAAACCTAAATTGAATTAGAGTACTATCCAGGAGTCTAGGAGGATGTTAATATCAAGCGTTTCAAAGTAGATACGAAATATACCGGTAATAGGATAATTTATTGGTGTAGTTAAATTGTTTGGAAGTAACAAATGCTTAGGGTAAAATAGTACTGTTACATTCAAGAGATAAGAATAAAGAAATAACAGAAAAATAATATATTTAAAAACTCAAAAATTAAATATATTCTCGAGACAAATGAAGCCATCCATTGTATTAAAACAAAATAGCAATATAATGCGGGAAATGTGTGGAACTGCAAATATTAATGATAATATTAACATCAAACTTATGTGTGTGTGTGTGTGTATATATATATATATATATATATATATATATATATATATATATATATATATATATATATATATATATATATATATATATATATATATGTATATATATATATATATATATATATATATATATATATATATATATATATATATATATATATATATATATATATATATATATATATATATATATATATATATGTCGTACCTAGTAGCCAGAACTCACTTCTCAGCCTACTATTCAAGGCCTGATTTGCCTAATAAGCCAAGTTTTCCTGAATTAATATATTTACTATAATTTTTTTCTTATGAAATGATAAAGCAACCCTTTTCTCTATGTATGAGGTCAATTTTTTTTTATTGGAGTTAAAATTAACGTAGATATATGACCGAACCTAACCAACCCAACCTAACCTAACCTAACCTATATTTATAGGTAAGGTTAGGTTAGGTAGCCAAAAAAAGCTAGGTTAGGTTAGGTTAGGTAGGTTAGGTAGACGAAAAAACATTAATTCATTAAAACTTGGCTTATTAGGCAAATCGGGCCTTGAATAGTAGGCTGAGAAGTGCGTTCTGGCTATTAGGTACGACATATATATATATATATATATATATATATATATATATATATATATATATATATATATATATATATATATATATATATATATATATATATATATATATATATATATGACCAAAAAAGTAAGATTAATAATTCTATTCTATAGAATTATTAATCTTACTTTTTCGGTCATATTTAATAATATATGTCTACAGGAAAGACTGCTACCAAAATATACTAATATATATATATATATATATATATATATATATATATATATATATATATATATATATATATATATATATATATTATTAAATATGACCGAAAAAGTAAGATTAATAATTCTAACACGAATTTTCTCAATCTTTCGTACATTTCTTTTCACTGTTGGAGGTAAATCAAAAATCAATTCTCCAAAATTCATTTTTATTTCTAGTCTGACGCGACACTTGAGCGCGTTTCGTAAAACTTATTACATTTTCAAAGACTTTACACATACACAACTGAATAGAACTTACATATCTCCGACTTGTTTATATCTACATTTGAGTGAGGTGGATGGGGTGAGGTAGTATTTAATAGGGTATTAATTTCATCAACACAAGACAGAACACGAAACAATGGGTATTGAAATGGAAGTGATTGTAGAAAGCCTATTGGTCCATATTTCTTGATGCTTCTATATTGGAGCGGAGTCTTGAGGTGGGTAGAATATAGTTGTGCATTAATTGGCTGTTGATTGCTGGTGTTGACTTCTTAATGTGCAGTGCCTCGCAAACGTCAAGCCGCCTGCTATCGCTGTATCTATCGATGATTTCTGTGTTGTTTACTAGGATTTCTCTGGCGATGGTTTGGTTGTGGGAAGAGATTATATGTTCCTTAATGGAGCCCTGTTGCTTATGTATCGTTAAACCCCTAGAAAGAGATGTTGTTGTCTTGCCTATATACTGTTTTTTTTTGGAATTTACAATCCCCAAGTGGGCATTTGAAGGCATAGACGACATTGGTCTCTTTTAAAGCGTTCTGCTTTGTGTCTGGAGAGTTTCTCATGAGTAGGCTGGCCGTTTTTCTGGTTTTATAGTAAAATATATATATATATATATATATATATATATATATATATATATATATATATATATATATATATATATATATATATATATATATATATATATATCCATATATATATATATCCATATATATATATATATATATATATATATATATATATATATATATATATATCCATAATATTCTGACCTGGGTATGTAACCTCTTTCATGCATGCCTTGTATAATAACTTGCCTTGATTAAAACTATTCTAATACTTAATTCCAAGACCAAAACAAGGCACACGGAAACTTATATTATTAAGCCTCTCTTATAGAAATACTTTATATCCAGCAGCAAAGGCTACTCATGCCACACACTAGGGGGAAGGTTTCTGCTCTTTCCATATGAAAACACTGATAATAATAATGCAAGAGGAATTAATGGAGGGAAAAACGATATCACAAGTTAGGTATCCAGTGTAAGTTATTTCTTATAAGACAATCAGGTATTCATGACTTAACTTCTTATAGCAAAATATAAATGATTCTGTAATGAGAAAATGCAGCTAACGCTGAAGGGAACGGAATTATCAGGGAAAATCGCCAAGCCATTACGACTATATTGTACTTGGATAGGGTCACGATAAGGATTTGAGATGGGACAGAGGGAAGAAATAGTGCCCAACAATTTGGACGGTCGGGAATTGAACACCGACCTGCATGAATCGAGACCGTCGCTCTTCAGCCTCCAAACAAAGACCCAAAAGTGATTTCATTCACCAGCCAAACCCGTCTGCGGCCAGCCACAAGACGGGCCTGGCTGCCCTCTTCTCCCCACACAGCAACACCTCAGAAGAGCCACAAGACGGCCCTGGCTGCCCTCCTCTCCCCACACAGCAACACCTCAGAAGAGCCACAAGACGGCCCTGGCTGCCCTCTTCTCCCCACACAGCAACACCCCAGAGCAGCCACAAGACGGCCCTGGCTGCCCTCTTCTCCCCACACAGCAACACCTCAGAGCAGCCACAAGACGGCCCTGGCTGCCCTCTTCTCCCCACACAGCAACACCTCAGAAGAGCCACAAGATGGCCCTGGCTGCCCTCCTCTCCCCACACAGCAACACCTCAGAAGAGCCACAAGACGGCCCTGGCTGCCCTCTTCTCCCCACACAGCAACACCCCAGAGCAGCCACAAGACGGGCCTGGCTGCCCTCTTCTCCCCACACAGCAACACCTCAGAGCAGCCACAAGACGGCCCTGGCTGCCCTCTTCTTCCCACACAGCAACACCTCAGAAGAGCCACAAGACGGCCCTGGCTGCCCTCCTCTCCCCACACAGCAACACCTCAGAAGAGCCACAAGACGGCCCTGGCTGCCCTCCTCTCCCCACACAGCAACACCTCAGAAGAGCCACAAGACGGCCCTGGCTGCCCTCCTCTCCCCACACAGCAACACCTCAGAAGAGCCACAAGACGGCCCTGGCTGCCCTCTTCTCCCCGCACAGCAACACCTCAGAAGAGCCACAAGAAACGCGTGGCTCATTTCCATCAACACTGTTATCAACGAGTAGTCATGAAGCCACGGCCCGGACAGAGCCGCCTTAGGTCCGTTACGAATAGCATCGACGAGTTCAGGATCTTGCAGGTCCATTTGTCGCACTCTGACACCTAAGGGGCGGACCTCACTGCCGAGACCAACGTCTAATGGTCATCCTTAGGGTCGTCAACATGTGCTCCACTAATTGGCTGCTCAAGATTGCTCGTTATACCAGTAATCGGCGGCAATGATCCTGTACTCGTGCCGTCTGACCCTCCAGCCATCCCTCGAGACTAATGAACAGGACCTCAAGCTGACATACGCTGGTCCCAGGCCTGGCATCCGCGCCCATACATGCGTCGCTCGTCTCGTTATTTCTACCTGATGGTAGTTTGTGAGGACTTGAACTACCACTCCACCCGCATGTTGCTGTGAGGTTACGAGAGTCACAAGCGTCTTGATGGTAGTTCAGAGCTTTGCTGCTGCGGTTCATAACTTTTTTATCGACTGTTTAGTACTTTTTAATGTTGCTTAGTTTCTGTTCATGGCTGGAAAGCATTGTTTTGTTGTGCCTTTTCAAGAAACATTGATGTATATGTGGGAATTTGTCTCGGAAATATTTGTAAGACAGAATATATTTATCGGTACCTTAATTTTTGTGATTAGAGTGATTGACCAATTCAGCGAATGTTATTATGAACCTCTTGTTAATATGTTGAAAACAGCATAACTTACTAAGATGATATAGCAAGTATTTCATCGTGCTTCCCTATATGTATTGTTGGACTCAATGAAGTTCACAATCTGTACTATTAACTTAATAGAGTCCGAGAAAAAATTACTAAAAAACTAATTTAAGATTCCTAGACCTAAGACAGCTTGTCTCAGTGCCTAGAATTACTTGGAAATGGAAGCAAATCTGCATATCAAAAACCACAAGATTTGGTTTTAATGCGTTTAATTAATTTGGTTTTTAATTAATTTGGTTTAATTTAATTTGGTTTTAATGCGTTTAATGCGTTTTAATTAATGCGTTATTTCCAAATGCACATTGGATGAAGATATAAGAATTCCAGCTGAGGTGAAAAATTATATATACAAATTATAAACATTTGATTCCGATTCTGAATATTTATATATAATATGTATTTTCTGCTTTATCTCTATGGGAAATCATAATCTATAATTTACACTACAACTTTCCCATCTACCAAGAACTCTCGACCATCTGTGGCTGGTCTTCTGATAAACATTGGGACTAATTTATGCAACATTTAACACAATTCTGGTGTCATAACTATTGTTAATGATAATCAAGTACACACAGAAATCACAATAGTGGGATGTATCAAGCTGTTCATTTGATACATCACGTTATTGTGATTTCTGTGTGTAATGATGTAAGGACAAAGAGGTAGAACGGCCTATTGACATAGCTCGAGTGCCTGGGGGAGGTGTGTAAAACCCTGGTTTATGTCTCGGAGAGGCTGCAGGATCCAAGTAAGTTAGGTACAACTTCTGGTTTCAACTCTTTTGACCATGTCGTAGCTCAGTCGATTAAGGCAGCGTCTGGGATGATCTCGGACGTAGGTTCGAATACTCGTCACGGCCCTTGTGGATTTGTTCAGCTGGTAATCAAGTATTAACACATAGCAGGTAAGGTAATTATCAGGAGAAAGCACTAAGCGGTTGCGACTATACACAACTTGGAAGGGACATTAAAACCTTATTAGACCTAGGAAGGTTATGTTAAGTTATTTTAGGTTTTGTTTACAACATAAATACACAACCTTTTCGCTTTGTCCAAATTCAAGGATACCTATTTCTAATTGGCTTTTACTGCAATACATGTACGATGGTCCTCATAGTTACTATAAGTACTACCTAAACACGAGAATGGGCTGATATACAAGAGAACCATTGACAGCAAACATTTTCTTAAAATTCTTCTTTACTTTAATTAAAGTTAAAAAGTTTCGAATACCTCTCGTACCATCATCAGATCTTAAACACAAAAGCTAAATTAAAATAACCAGCAAAACAAAGAACTTATACTGAACAACATTATTTATTAACAGATAAGAAATATAAAGCAAAACTAATTACAAAACAAAACACTCAGTTCAACTTCAGTGAAGTGATAAAAGTAAAATTGTATAATTATCACATAGATTCTCAAAGCTAATTCAAAATTACAATAACAACTACAAAGAGAAAATCCATAGGAGCAGTGATGAGGGTTCGAACCTATGCGGTGGGTGTTCCCACGCATACGCTCTAGACGACTGGGCCACGACATGGTATAAGAATTACAACCTGGAGTTCTACTGAACACAAAACGGTTTCCTGAGGATTCCACTAAAGCCGGAACAGGATTTTCACATAATCCCCCCCCCTCCATGCACTCTGGCTCTGCCATCTAGGAATGCTCTACCACTGACGCTCATCTTTCAGTACACAGATAGTAATCATACTAACGTGATAAGTCAATGAGAAAATCCGTGGGAGCCGCGATGAGGATTCGAATCCTTTTACCATGTCATGGCCTAGTTGACTGGGGCGTGGGCATGGGAACACCCAGTACATAGGTTCGAACCCTTATCACAACTCCTACGGATTTTCTCATTGACACACCACGTTAGTGATTACTGGAAGTAGTCACTCGTGTGCTTACCACTATGAGAACAGGATATTGCTCAAGCCGGATACACAATAGGAGTTTCGTCACTCTCTTCTAAGGAAACTCTACCTGGTTCTGAGATCATTACAGAAAGCTGACTGTTGGTCCTCTTCCCAGCAAGGCCATTCCCTAATAATACATCAATACCAGGAATAGGTCAAGTATCACAAACATCTACGGTACAGAATCCTAGGAGTATAGGGAGATTTAAGATGAAATTGAATTAGTGGCACAGGTTGAACTACTTAACCAATACCCTGAATCAACATTACCTCTTCCAGATCAATCTTTTCAATCTTGGACAACATACTGGAAGGTATCAACGTTTGTGCAGCAGCAATATCCCTAAACATTACAACTGGTTCACAATTTTCACCAGCACCAAATATTTGACCATTAATTATAAAGGGCTCAAAATCGCCTAGCCACTTTCGCTTGCCTGGACATACATTCTCAGAGTCGCAATCAGTTTTCCATCCCTTTGGAACAATTAAGCAATTAGGTCTCAATTCTGGTTGCTATTGATAACAAGATCGAATAACATCTTGGGAGTCGTGATTACTGGAAGATAATTGGAAGTCGTCTGACCCTTAAAAGGGTTCGAATCCTTCAGGGTAAAGCGTTTTCTGATGCATGTTAGTTTGGGGACCATTAGAGATTGACGCACAAATGATACTCATGGGGCTAACCCTGCATGATGAAGTGATTTGATAAAATGTCTGTGGTCAAAATGGCCACCGAGAGCTGTCGGGAATTGGGTTCAGGGTCAGACGACTTACAATTCTTTTGTACAGTCTGTGCGGCCTAGCGGTAACAGTAATGGACATGCCAAGGGGCATGGAGCCCTGGCGGTCCGGGTTCGAATCCTTTAGGGGTAAAGGCTTTTATGATGTATATATATATATATATATATATATATATATATATATATATATATATATATATATATATATATATATATATATAAACATCTGAAAACTCCACACCCCAGAAGGATTCGAACCCAGACAGCCAGGGTGCACCTTGGTGTACCTGGTTCCTTAATTGCTTGACCACACTGACTACAAAAATGTTGGAAGTCGTGAGACTTATATACCCAACATCCAACAGCGCTCGGTGGTCAATTTGGGCATAGATAGTTTATCGAATCATGTCACTTTGTGGGGCCAAGTAAGCAACACAAATGCGAACAACCTTGAATGGTCCCCAAGCCAATATTCAACTGAAAACTCCACACCCCAGAAGGAGCGCTGTCGGATGTTTGGTACACGCTCAAAAAGAGTTCTGAAAACAAACATGTGTTAAAGCCAAATAACAACTGAACACAATTTTAAGCAAAGGAACTAAGAGCATTACCTGAGACAAGACTCCTGGGACAGCCCCCCGCGTTAATGTGACGTAACTTGTGGTAACGCGCCAACTACCTGGCTGATGGAGTGTGTCAAACGCACATTACAAAAACAGACAAAACAATGTAAAATATAACTGCTTATCCTTTACAGTGTGCAAGTCGCAGGGAATAAACAAGAGAAAATATATTTTTTAATTCTTTACTTCAACAAAACTTTACTTAAATCTTAAAGAAAATAATAATAAACAATTAATGACATAAAAAAAACCTGAAACACTTGGCTTAACACAAAGAAAAATTACATACAAGTTATGTTACGTTAATAATAATGGTGAATGATACACTTTATACAAAATGCTCTGAGCGTCTACTGTCACCCGTCGTATGAACGTCGAGGTGAGGGAAGATACGTGAGCCAAATGAGCACCAGAAGGATTCTGTCGGTCTAGGCCACCGGCAAGTGCTTATATACAAGGTGGAGACATTAGACTGGCACGTAGCTGGGTCTTGGAACAATTAATTTAACCAGTAGGTCGTTACTTGGTCGTGAATCATGAGCCGACAAGCTTTGGACGGGTGGCTCTCATGGAAGGTAAGGCGAGGAGGGGGAAGGGGGAGAGGAAAAGGAGAGACTGGACAATACATATGGGAACGTATTGCTGGTGGTTCAAGATGTTGATAGAGTATGCTGGTGTTGAAGACGGTAGGAAAAGGCAGAGACCTAAGCTTATATTAAAGCTAAACATATGTGTAAGAAATAAACAAGAAATAAACCCCACATGTGCCCCACAATGGCCTAGTCCCTTTAATTAACTAACTCCTCTGACCTGGTCTCACCTGACCCTTCTTTCCTCCGTCTAGTAACCACCATTCTCACCACAACCCGACGTCTACCATTTCCCGAACATTCCCTCACCAACTAAACCAGTAACACACTTCCTTCATCTCTCACAGTGTTCCAAAACCTGTTTGCGCTGCCACCAAATATGTCGTGACGCTGAACCCCGGTTCATTCCGAACACAGCGATTACACAACACATAACACCTTGCCTCAGCAACCGTTACTACCACCGTGTACTCCTACACACACCAGACCCTTGAGGCGTACCACTAGGTTTGTACTGGAACACAATGAATGAACATATGGAAGGTATTTAAAGGCCGTCGGGTTTTGTCATTTTAATTACAAAGAATAGACTCTGACAAATAATAACATATTAACATACTCTATTAGGTCAATACACTTCCAATACCCATAGACCCCTTGACCTCCGCGGTCACCACCCACACTCGTAACTTCCGCCTAAGTCCCTAATACGGAATGACTACAACGCTCCACATTCGGTTAGTCTTTCATTCAATACTCACATACTGCAGACTTAACTTGGTCACTAAGATCACATCAGGTTCTCGCATAGCTGTCTGCTACACTTCGCTGCTGCCACAAACGGAGATCCAGAGGACTTCTCAGTTCAACTCCCGCAATCAGACTGGCTCCAATCAGCCATCTACCTCAACCATTTCACTCCGCCTCTCAAGGAAGGTATAATCCGATTAACCTTATCCCTAGAAGCGGTAATTTTGTTCCTAGAAGCCTGAAGAAGAATTATTCCTCTTTCCAGGAATTATTAATTTGGCTAAGTAGCTGCAGTCTTAATCCCTTGACCTTTCTTAGATATGTGATCCATAGTCTGTCTACTTAACATGTACTTCCAATCATCATTCGTTAAGTGTTGTAGTAATGATCCTCTAGCTAATAATTCCTACTAACTTGTGGATTACAACATATGCTTAATGGGTTTCTCACGAACCTCTGCGGAATTACATGGTAACGAGTCTTATCAGCCTAATGCTTGATTAGATATGAACTCCAAGCTGGAGCTGCATACTCCAGGATTGGTCTGACATATGTGGTATACAAAGTTCTGAATGATTCTTTACACAAGTTTCTGAAGGCTGTTCTTATGTTGGCCAACCTGGCATATGCCACTGATGTTATCCTCTTGATATGGACTTCAGGGGACAGGTCTGACGTGATATCAACCCCTCAAGTCTTTTTCTCTCTGTGACTCTTAAAGAATTTCATCTTCCAAAGGATATCTTGTATCTGGCCTCCTGCTCCTTACACCTATCTTCATTACATTACATTTGCTTGGGTTAAAATCTAACAACCATTTGTATGACCATTCCTTCACTTTGTCCAGGTCTTCTTGAAGCTTCAAGCAGTCCTGCTCTGTCCTAACCTTTCTCATAATTTTGGCATCCTCTGCAAGCATTGAGATGAATGAGTCTATACCCTCTGGGAGATCATTTACGTACATCAAAAACAGGATAGGTCCGAGTACAGAACCCTAAGGGACTCCACTGGTGACTTCACGTCAATCTAAGGTCTCATCCCTCACTGTAACTCTGCCTCCTATTGCTTAGGTTCTCCCTTATCCACTGAAGCACCTTACCAGTTACTCCTGCCTGTCTCTTAAGCTGATGTACCAGCCTCTTAAGGGGTACAGTGTCAAAGGCACTTCGAGAAAATTTCCGACAGTCCGAGAAAATGCAGTCAGCCCAGTCTTCTCTTTTTTCTCAATCTTTTAATAAGCTTAATCTTTGTCACACGGTTGTAGAATTCTATCAAGCCTGTAAGGCAAGATTTACCTTCCCTTAACCCATGTTGGCGATTTGTCACGAAGTCCCTTCTCTCCAGATGTGTTACTAGGTTTTTTCTCACGATCTTCTCCATCACCTTGCATGGTATATAAGTCAAGGACACTGGCCTGTGGTTCAGTGCCTCCTGTCTGTCCCCTTCTTTGTATATTGGGACCACATTACCCGTCTTCCATATTCTGGGGAGGTCTCCCGTTTCCAGTGACCTACTATACACTATGGAAAGTGCCAAGCAAAGTGCCTCAGCACAATCTTTCAATACCCATAGTGAGATTCTGTCTGGACCAACAACCTTTCTCACATCCAGATCCAACAGGTGTCTCTTGACCTCATCTCTTGTAATTTCGAACCTTTTCAAGGCCGCCTGCTGCACTGCCACCTCTCCTAGCGCAGTGACCTCACCTCGTTCTATTGTGAAGACCTCCTGGAACCTCTTGTTGAGTTCTTCACTCACTCCTCTTTGTCATTCTCTGTATACCTGTTCTCACCTGTTTTAAGTTTCATCACCTGTTCTTTCACTGTTGTTTTCCTTCTGATGTGACTGTGGAGTAGCTTTGGTTCGGTCTTGGCTTTGTTTGCTATATGTGTGTGTGTGTGTGTGTGTGTGTGTGTGTGTGTGTGTGTGTGTGTGTGTGTGTGTGTGTGTGTGTGTGTGTGTGTGTGTGTGTGTGTGTGTGTGTGTGTGTGTGTACTTACCTAGTTGTGCTTGCGAGGGTTGAGCTCTGGCTCTTTGGTCCCGCCTCTCAACCGTCAATCAACAGGTGTACAGGTTCCTGAGCCTATTGGGCTCTATCATATCTACACTTGAAACTGTGTATGGAGTCAGCCTCCACCACATCACTTCCTAATGCATTCCATTTATCTACTACTCTGATACTGCAAAAATTCTTTCTAACGTCTCTATGGCTCATTTGAGCGCTCAATTTACAACTGTGTCCCTTAGTGCATGTGCCCCTTGTGTTATACAGTCTGTCTTTATCTACCCTATCAATTCCTCTGAGAATCTTGTATTTGGTGATCATGTCCCATTCTAACTCTTCTGTCTCCCAGTGACGTGAGGTTTAATTCTCATCGTCTCTCCTCGTAGCTCATACCCCTCAGTTCAGGTATTAGTCTGTGGTAAACCTTTGAACCTTTTCCAGTTTAGTCTTATGCTTGATTAGATATGAACTCCATGCTGGAGCCGCATACTCCAGGATTGGTCTGACATATGTGGTATACAAAGTTCTGAGAGATTCCTTACACAAGTTTTTAAAGGCCGTTCTTATGTTGGCCATTCTGGCATATGCCGCTGATGTTATCCTCTTGATATGAGGATACCAGGCCATGCCAGGCCTGGTATCATGCCAGGCCTGTCCTCAGGGGACAGGCCTGGCATGATATCAACCCCAAGGTTTTTCTCTCTGACTCTTGAATTATGTCATCTCCCAAACGATACCTTGTATCTCCTGCTTCCTACACCTATCTTTATTACATTACATTTGCTTGGGTTAAACTCTAATTACTATTTGTTTGACCATTCCTGTAGCTTGTCCAGGTGTTCTTGAAGCCTCAAGCTGTCCACCTCTGTCTAAATCCTTCTCATAATTTTGGCGTGTTCTGCAAATATTGAGAGGAATGAGTCTATAACCTTTGGGAGATCATTTATGTATATCGGAAACAGAATAGGTTAGAGTACAGAGCCCTATGAGACTCCACTGGTAACTTCACGCCAATTTGAGGTCTCACCCTTCACTGTAACTCTCTGCTTCCTTTTGCTTAGGTATTCCCTTATCCACTGAAGCGCCCTACCAGTTACTCCTGCCTGTTTCTCCAGCTTATGCATCAGCCTTTTATGGGGTACTGTGTCAAAGGCTTTCCAACAGTCCAAAAAAATATAGTCTGCCCATCCTTCTCTTTCTTGCTTAATCTTTGTTCTCCTGATCGTAGAATTCTATTAAGCCTGAAAGGCAAGATTTACCCTCCCTGCACCCATGTTGATAGGTTGTCACGAAGTCCCTTCTCTCCAGATGTGTTACTAGGTTTTTTCTCACAATCTTCTCCATCACCTTGTATACAAGTTAAGGACACTGGCCTGTAGTTCAGTGCCTCTTGTCTGTCACCCTTTTTGTATATTGGGACTACATTAGCCGTCTTTCATATTTCTGGTTTCTCCCGTCTCCAGTGACTTATTATACACTATGGAGAGTGGCAAGCAAAGTGCTCCTACACACTCTCTCAATACCCATGGTGAGATTCCATCCGTTTCAAGAGCTTTTCTCACGTCCAGGTCCAACAGATGCCTCTTGACCTCATCTCTTGTAATTTCGAACCCTTCCAAGGCCGCCTGGTTTACTGCCACCTCTCCTAGCGCAGCGACCTATCCTTGTTATATTGTAAAGACCTCTTGGAACCTCTTGTTGAGTTCTTCACATACCTCTTTGTCATTCCAGTGTATATATATGTGTGTGTGAATGTGTGTACTCACCTAATTGTGCTTGCGGGGGCTGAGCTTTAGCTCTTTGGTCCTGCCTCTCAACTGTCAATCAACTGGTGTATAGTAGGTCCACACACACACACACAGTAGGTCCTGAGCCTACTGTGTGTGTGTGTGTGTGTGTGTGTGTGTGTGTGTGTGTGTGTGTTTATTAGTTGTGTTTTTTACGGGGGTTGAGCTTTGCTCTTTCGGCCCGCCTCTCAACTGTCAATC